>NC_063177.1:26422314-26727902 GCF_023159225.1 Perognathus longimembris pacificus
TGCTTAGAGACTGTAAAGTCACCACTATGGAAAAGCAGTTGGTCTGGTTACAGGTTTGTGGGTTGAGGAGGAAGGTCAGGGCAAGATGGACACTTTTGTGAGAAGAATGTGTTTAAGGAAGCCTTGAGGTCTGCTAGCCAACAAGGCAACCGTGACTGAAGAGACATTTGTGCAATTAAAGGAAAACTTACATTTAATGCAGTTTTCTCTTTTAAAAATGACCACATTTAGGCTAAATGTTTAATAAAGAAGCCATACCCCATTCATGTGGCAGGAGTTAGTCATTGCTTTTCAGATGGTTAATAATACATGTAAGAATATAGAGCTGAATGAATCAGTGGGAATTGCCAGGTGGATGGATCAAGAATGGGAGGGTGCGAACCTCTCAGCTTCCATCTTTCCAACCCTCCCTCCCTGCTATGCTGTTATGGAGTGAGCTTCCAGCCCTTTGGCCCACTAACCCCATTTTGAAAGATCCTTTGAGTAATCTGGAGCAAAACCATGAAGAACTCTCAAGCTACTGCATGTGAATCATCTCTCAGGAATTAATATTTCCCCTTGAGCTCAGGTATTTAGCCAAGCTATGAATCAAAAATGAGAGATGTGAGCAACTTGCAGAAGAATCAGCCTCTGTGCCCAGCCCATCAGGAGCTCACAGTCTAGTTCCAGAGGAAGCCTGGCTGTGGTCAGCTGTGACACAGAAAGGACTAGGAGGCTGTTGGCCTGTGTGTCTGGTGGTGGGAGAGATGTTGAACAGGGAACCCCAGGCTATGTTCCAAGTGGCCTACAAGGTTCTTCTAGGCCATGAGTTGCATGCAGCCTAACTCAGTAGATAAGAACTGGACCTTACAGCAATTCATTTTCACTTCAGATCACAGCTCTGCCTTTTCTTAATTGACATGTAATATTTGCACGATCTATGGAATAAAATGTGGTAATTAAATTCTTACATACAGATCATTGTGATCAAATTAGGTCAATTAGCATTTTATTTCATTTATTTTTGCCAGTCCTGGGACTTAAACTCAGGGTATTGGCACTATCCCTGAGCCTCTTTGTGTCCAAGGCTAGCACTCTACCACTTGCGCCACAGTGCCACTTCTGGCTTATTCTAAATAGTGTATTAGAGATAAGAGTCTCATGGACTTTCTTGCCTAGGCTGGCTTTGAACTGTGATCTTCAGCCTTCTGAGTAGCTAGGTATAAGTCACCAGCGCATAGCTTACAGTTAGCATTTTCAATGCCCCCAAACATTTGTCGTTTTACTAAGTGTTAGAGGCCTTTGGGCTCTTTTCTACTATTTTTGAAGCACAAATCTTAAGTTGTAAACTGTAGTTGGGCTATATTGTTATAGAATTCCAAAACTAGTTCCTCCTATCTAACTATATTTTGGTCTCCATTAGCACCTCACTTCCTATCTGCTTTCACTCCTCTTCTTTGTAGGTTCCAGTACCTTTTATACAATCAACTTTTTTGCCTTCTACAAGTGAGAGACAGCACATGGTACTTGTCTTTCTGTAACTGCTTATTTCACTAACATGATGACCTCCAGTTCCATCCATGTTACTACAGTTGACAGAATTTTATTATTGTTATAGCTGAATAATATTCCATTGTGTGTGCATATATCACATTTTCTTTACCCATTTATCCATCAATGGACACCTTGGTGGATTCCATATCTTGGCTATTATGAATAGTGCTTCATGAAGCATGAGAGTGCAGCTGTCCTCTGAATATAGTGGTTTTATATCTTTTGAGTGTATATACCCAGTGGTGAGATCACAAGGCCACATGGCAATTCTATTTTTAGTCTTTTGAGGAATCTTCCTACTACTCTCCATGATAATTGTACTAATTTACATCCCCACAATACTGTGAGTTCCTTTTATCCCCCCAAAATCCCTATCAGCATTGGTTTTTTGATAATTGGCACTCAAACTAGGGTGAGATATTGTCGTTGTGGTTTGACTTGCATTTCCCCCTCCTGATTAAAGATGTGGAGCTTTTTTTTTCTTCTTGTTTTTTTTTTTTTTTTTTTTGGCCAGTCCTGGGGCTTGTACTCAGGGCCTGAGCACTGTCCCTGGCTTCTTCTTGCTCAAGGCTTCAAGGCTAGCACTCTGCCACTTGAACCACAGCACCACTTCTGGCCATTTTCTGTATATGTGGTGCTGGGGAATCGAACCCAGGGCCTCATGTATACGAGGCAAGCACTGTTGCCACTAGGCCATATCCCCAGCCCCTCTTCTTATATTTGTTGGCCTTTTATATGTTTTCTTTTGAGAAACATCTAGGCCAATCATTTGCCCATTTTTTTTAAGTTGTATTATTTGGTTTTGGTTTTGGTTGTTTGAGTTTTTTGTGTATTTTGGAGATTACCAAGTCTGCCTCTTCATAGCTCTGTCACCTTAGAAAGTTACTTAACCTCTCTGTGCCTCAGTTTCTTACTCCATAAAGTAGTATACTTATATACCTAAGGTTGTTGCTGAGACTTCAATGAGTTGATGTGTGCAAAATACTTTAAAAGTGTTGCCTATTTACTACATGAGACAGTAACTGACAGTAAATGCTGTCTAACTATCAGATATATTTTTACATATATTTTGTGAGTGTGTAATAATGTGATATGCATCTTCTTTCTCCTTTATTTGAGATCATATGATACAAAGAGGCCTCTAACTTGCTTTCCATATCAACAAGTACCTTAAGACATTGATTTTTAAATCTACTTTATTTTGAAGCAGTTAACAACTCACACCAGCAGGGATGACAGATTCTGTATGATGACACCTCTCCAAATTTGGCTCTTACTGTGGTTGACAGAGTACATCCTTCACAGTCCAGTTTGTTTGTTTAGCCAGTATGAGGGCTTGAACTCAGGGCCTGGGTACTGTCCCTTAGTTTTCTTCTCTCAAGATTGGCAATTTGCAACTTGAGCAACAGCTCCACTTCTGGCTATCCAGATGAGTGTCTCATAGATTTTCCGCCTGGGCTGGCTTTGAACTGTGATCCTTTGATCTCAACCTCATAAGTGTGAGCCACTGAAGCCCAGCAAACTGAAAGGTTTGTGAAAATGTTTGATACTTGCTTTTTAAGTCATTTAGGACATATTATTCTCTATTCAGAGATATTAGTGTACACTTATTTAAAAGATTCTTGAACTCATGGGGCAAACTGTTGCTCTTCAGTCTCTCTAAAATAAACACCAAGAAGGGAAATTGGCAATCTGCGTCTTTCTGGCAGACATATTTTTAAGTGAGTTCTAAGGTAAATAGGTCACTTCACATCCCTGCCATATCAGGCTATTCTGCCAATTCTTGTGGTTTCTGGGTGTGCTGTTACAAAGAAAACAGGGGGCGACAGTCTTTGGATCTCTTGCTCCTAAAGCACGGTCCCTGGATCATTGCTAAAAGGTGCTGGCCCTTGCCAGGTCACACTGTACTCTTGGCTCCTTGCCTTGATAACAACAGTTCCCAACTCTCAATCCAGAAGTCCCAGAGCTGCAGGCTGTAGTGAACTGGTGTCTGCAGAGGTGACCATCACTCAGGTGTGTCCAAGGAAGTGGAAGGAATAAAGGAGAAGAGTGATGTTGGCAAGACCCATGGACACCAGTTCTACAGGGCAGGCGCACATCTGCTGTTGGCGTGGCTGGCACACCGCACATTGCTACTGACCTTGGCCCATGCTGTTGGGGTCATTGGGCTTTTCAGGATGAACTTCCTGAACAATCTTGCCACTGTGGCTGGCATAAACAGGCTTTTCTTTAGCAGCAGACACTCATGCCTTCTTGCTCCAACATTTTTTTCTTGAACAAACATATGTATTGTGGCCGATGCAAGGAAAATCCCACTCATCGTTTTGATCTGAGTTGCTTCTGTCCTGGAACAATAGTCTAGTGTACCAGGGGCCCTTGAGAAGCTCAAGAAGCTGCCGGAGTCTAG
This sequence comes from Perognathus longimembris pacificus, assembly GCF_023159225.1. Classification (NCBI taxonomy): domain Eukaryota; kingdom Metazoa; phylum Chordata; class Mammalia; order Rodentia; family Heteromyidae; genus Perognathus; species Perognathus longimembris. The sequence continues at coordinate 26,426,255 of NC_063177.1, forward strand.
TTTTAGATGCTCTTTAGAAGACCCTAAGGCCAGGAAGCCACTGGTCTTATTAAAGGACCTCCTACCATCAACAGTGACGTCAGTGACTTTGCATCTTGATTGGCTTCTTATTCCACTGCCCAACAGCGAGCTTCTGTAATGACTTCAGGGTCAACACTGATAGTGTTGGAAAATACCCCCAAATCAAAGGGCTCTCTAAATATCTGTCTGCTCTCCCACTGGGTGGCCTCTTCATAACTTAAATGGGCAAAACCAAGATTTGTATTCTTCTTAGAGGCTCCACCTCACTCGGATAGAGGAAGAATGTCTCCGCACTATAAGCCAGTGAAGAAGCACTTTGCCAAATGCCAAATTCAAGGTTAGACCCTCCCATCTTTAGTCTTGTCCACCTCACCCACATCCTGTGAGGTTTGTAATCACTGACTCAGTGGCACTAATCGAGAAACCAACTGTGTTAGGCTTAGATCACACAGTGATGAGCAAAACAGCCTTTGGATTCATGGAGGTCACTGTCAGGTAGAAAATGTGAATGCTGTTACTTTGACAGAAGAAGAAACTGTACTTTCTTGAGAAATCAGTGCTTCCTTGAGGCTGTATGGCTAATCAAGGGTGGAGCCACAATTTAAACGCCTGTCTGACTCCAAAGACTTGTCCTCCCTTCATTGTGCCATACTGTCTTCCTATAGGAAGCCGAATCTGTGGTTCCACTTAAAATCTGAGGAAACATCTGGAATATTAGTTTTCAACCACATTTCAGACATGGAAAGTGGAGCCTAAGGAATAGCCCCGTTGGCTCCTCTGTAAGAGTGGGTAAGAGTAGAAAAGAATTGCTGATCTCAAGCATTTTGTTACCAGAATAATCCCATAGGAGAGGCCTGGCTGAACTGGGATTTGTGTGGGCCAGACAATGTGGGGGATTTATTTCCACCGTTGGAGGACAGACCTTGGATTCCAAGGCAGCTCGGCATCCTCCCTTGAGTCCTGCTTGCTGAGCAGGTCCAGCATCTGGGTGAGGACTTCCTGATGGGATAGAGCACCCCACGGCTGAGGCAGTTAACGACAAAACAAGAAGCGATGCAGCCTCTGGCTACAAACCTCAAGGTTTGGGTTCCAGGGCACAGGATAAAAATACACAACTGGAAAGGCAAGCTCCCAATTAAGTGGAAGAGCTCAGGCAAGAGAAGTATCAAGACAGGAGAGCCCGCGACCACACGCGGCCTGCTGTCTCCTCACTCGCCCTGCTCTCCTGGCCCCATACTTAGTGCTGGCTCCTGAATTGTGTGGGGGAAGTCAGCTAGCTGTGTGTCGGCCTTTTCTCTTTTCCAGTCAAAGAAAACCCTGCTTGTCTTCAGCCCACGGGGTCATCATGTTTGACATCTCAGGATAGGAGAGCATCAAAACTAAAAGGTTCCTTAGAGATCATGTGGGCTAGCGCAGCACCTCAGTTTAATGCTATGGAAAACAGAGGCCCACTCAGGGGAAATGACTTGAGCAAAGTGTGGCCTTGTGTGTTAGTGGCAGAAGGATTAAAGTTCACATCGTCTGAGGTTTACCTCCTCTGGATCCTCAGTCCTTCTTGCATTCAAAACTAAAGCCAGCGCCATTGGCACCCTGCCAGTCACCCCTCTTTCCTCTGCTCCCCCAAGCTCTTGATTCTTCCTCTTTTACAGGAAAAGATACTAAGGCAGGGAGGGAGTGGAGAATGCCCACAGAACTGACAAGGGCAGATGCCAGGAAGGGAACCACAGAATCCCAGTGAGCAGGCTGGGCCTCCACCATCTGACCACACTCCTCTCTAAGAACGTGGGGGAGGATGGAATTTGGCCTCTGGAGCTCCAAGCCTGCAGCAGCTCTTCTAATGGCTCTCTGGTCCCTGGCTTCCTCTGACCACTGACTCCCCTCCACCACTGCCGAGGATGGCCTTACAACTCACAGGAACTTTGAGTCTTGCCAAGACAGGCCAATAGTTACTTTCGGACTCTAGTTCTTGCCAAGCCTGAAATAGTAATTGCCGGAAGGGTTCCAAAAGGCTGGGCTTTATCTGCAACAGAGACTTAGTAAATCAAAACATAGGTCTTATCTCCTTCTTCTCTCCTCTCTGTTGTGTGGTCTCCTAAATGAAAAATGTTACCTAATTGCTTGAAACAGCTGGCCTGATGTTTAATTATTTCAGTTTGCTAACCTGATATTGTGAGCCAATAAATTGTACTCACGGAGTAGAGGGTATTCTTCCTAGATCATACTTGTCTGTGTTTCCTTTGCAAGAAATGCTGATTTGCACCTCGGAGGGAATTCCAAATTTGAATGCTATTAGTAATAACTGCATCTGTCTGGTGTTGGGACTCTTCTTCCCCCATCTGAGGAACCATTTGCTAGGGAAATGCCTTTAATCCTCTCCCAAACATTCCAGTGGCCAGCCGTTCTGCACTCCTGCCCAGCTCAGCACAGCACACCCTCCCTAGGGTGCCTCTGACCCTCGGCTGTGGGGCCTTGGCTCTCACCTCCAAGCTGTGAGCTTCCCAGAGAACAAGCAGCCTTGGGAAGAGGCAGCTTAGTGTTGCTGGCTAATGACAGAACAGGATGATAGGCCAGGGGGCTCCTGTGACCGTGCATGGCCTTCTGCCTGACTTGACAATTCTCCAGGCTCAGCCCTCAGCTCCCCACACCTTACCTAGCCTTCTTTTGGGCCCTGTGCCTTTGCTCACACTAGTCCCTGAGATGATGTCTCCAGGCATGTCTCTTGCCTCATATGTTCCCTTCCATCTGCCACATGCTGCCTACCTCTACCTCAACAGCCATCTCAAGTAGCAGAAGCTCTTCTTTGCCCTGTGGCAGGTGCACAGGATTCCGTGGCTAGTATCCCGCCTACTTTCACTGTCCACCTCTCTGCATCTGTCAGGACTTTGCCTATTCATTTGCCATTCTTCAGGGCCTAGAACAGTGTCCTGCAGCTGAGACCAGTGGCTTATTCCTGTAATCCTAGCTACTTGGGAGGCTGAGGTCTGACACTTCAAAGCCATGCTAGGCTGACAAATCCAAGGAACTTCGATCTCCAATGAAGTAGCAAAAGGCCAGGAGTGGAGGTGTGGCTCAAGCAGTAGAACACTAGCCTTGAGCAAAAAAAGCTAGGGGAGAATATGAGGCTCAGCTTTCAAGCCCCATTACTGGCACCAAGAAGAAAAGAAAAGAAAAAGAATGCCTTACAATGAATCAACGCTCTGTAAATAGAGGGTGATTGAGAAGAAAGGTGTAAGAAGCAGAAGTTCTAATCGTATGGTATCTATTGGGCTGTGTGTCATTAATATTCAATAGGGAGAAGAAGGGAAAATATGTAGAAAAAGGTGTATTTCCTGACAGGAGATCCATGCCCCCTGAATGGCATGGCCCCTTAGGCATACATCTGCTTAGCCTGACATGTAAGGCTGTGTGTTAGGTTCCTCTGGATAATGTACAACGGTTCTGCCATTTAGGTTTATTAAATTAACAGTTTCAACTTAAATTATGTTTAGCCTATTTTCCCCCTAAGGAATTCCTCATGCGTTCAATCGATTTGTGCAAGAAGCTAACTCTAGTGAAACTGCTCTTAGAGGATCTATTTTTTTCCACATCAGACTCGAGAAGTACCATTATTATTTGGGAGACACCCTCCCTGCCCCCGCCGCACAGTTCTGACATGGGTGTAGCATGTACAAAATTTGTCTTCACTGCTTAGTCATCTTAAAAATTCTAGGTTTCTGGGCTGGGGATATGGCCTAGTGGCAAGAGTGCCTGCCTCGGATATACGAGGCCCTAGGTTCGATTCCCCAGCACCACATATACAGAAAACGGCCAGAAGCGGCGCTGTGGCTCAAGTGGCAGAGTGCTAGCCTTGAGCGGGAAGAAGCCAGGGACAGTGCTCAGGCCCTGAGTCCAAGGCCCAGGACTGGCCAAAAAAAAAAAAAAAAAATTCTAGGTTTCTAAAAAACAGCATCCTTTTTTCTCCCTCAGCTTGATTCATGTATACAGTTAGACCTCTAGTCCAATCAGTTCCCACTTGTGGATTCAGCCAACTGCAGGTATTCAGGGAGAAACATGCATCTGTATAGAACATCTAGAGTTAAGCATCTGTTCATAGGGCCTTTCCATTGTCATGGTGTTAGATGGCATCTAGAGACTCTTTGAAGTAATTGGGAGAAGATATGCAAGGGTCTTAAGCATCTGTGGCAGGACCTAGAATCAAGGCCTGTATGTGTGGAAGAGCAGTCATATATCACATCCATTATATTTTGCTCCTTCTCCCAGGTATTTGATTCATTTGTACATTTCCTTGCCCGGCTCTGCTCCACATCTTCCTGGCATCCTCAGTCCTTCCTGAAGCCCACCCAGACAGCACCATCTCCTTTGCATTGCCATTGCAGCCACACCATCCCCCAAATGGCAAATTTGGCCATTGGCAAATGTCTTCTAGCAGTACCAAGGGATGTACCGCTTAATAGCATGTTGAGCCACAAGCAGACTGCAGCTTATCCCCACACTTCTCCCGCCCTGCGGTGAGGGGGCAGCCTGCATTTGAAGAGTGCCCCTCCTCTGAGGACGTGTCCTATTTCCAGCCGGAGCCATCCACCTGCAGCTTTCTGCTGGTGCTAGCAGTTTCATCTCCCATTATTAAGAGTCCAGCTGGAGTGTCTTTGAAGTTGGTCCCATAATGTTAAATGTTAACTATAATTTCTCTTGGCCCTTGCTGGAGAGTGCATTCCTTCCTCTTGGTATGATAATAGCCACAGTTACATTGGCTGGGTTCTGGCTGACCACCTCAGCAATTGCTTTTGCTCCCTTAGTGATATAGAAGGAGCTTTGTACTGTGCATCATAAAACTTGGGTCTTGACCCAATTCTGCTAGGAAATCATGTGACCTTGCACGTGTCTTTTCTCTTGTCTGATCCTCAGTTTCCTGCTCTGTAAAATGCTGGGTACAGAGAAAAAGATCTGTAAAGCCTTTCCAGATCTAAGTTGGTCATCTCAAGATTCAGAGCACGCAGTTCTCAGCTCCTGCTTCATCGTCTGCCTGGGCTCCACGCCTCTTCCTGTAGGGCTTCTCCAGGAGCTCATCCCAGTAGCTAGCCCAAGTCTGGAGGATCTGCACTAGAAATATGCAGAGAATCTAAAGTCATTCTGAACATTTGAACTTAAAATCCTCAGAGACCTTTTCGTTCTAATGAAAGGGCATATAATTGCCAATAAGACACCCTTGACCTCAACCTCTGTCATATTAAGGAAACCTTAGAATTCACCATCTAGAGTCTGGCTTTATAATGTATAATTCTTCTAGGATTAGTATGATGAATAATTATATCTATTTATTTATTCTACTGTCAGAATGTTGATGCTAGGCTTTCATATTGCCTCTGTCACTGAAGATTATAATTAAATAATATGTCAAAAATGTATTGATCATATCCTTATAAATTTGCTTGATATGCTGTAGAAGCCTTTATTGCTACAGTATATCACAGGATTAAATTCAAAAGTTTACCGAGCCATCTAGGTCGAAGAGATTTTTTTTTTTTTGAATAAACCACAATTTTTTGATGGCTCGTCATTTTGACATTGACTAAGGTCAATGTCTTCTCTCCAGTGCAGTACTCACTTTGGTCAGACTAATTAGCTATAATGACATTGAAAGGAAAAGTGGTATGTATCTTTGAAGGTGGAGTTTCAAATTCCTTTTTCTGCATTAAAAACTTCCAATTTTACTAGGTACTGATTGCTCACACATATAATCCTAGCTGTTCAGAAGGCTGAGATCTGAGAGTTGCAGTTCTAAGCCAGCCTGGGCAGGAAAGTCCATGAGACTCTTATCTCCAATTAACCACCAAAAAGCTGTAAGTGGAAGTGGTGCTGGGGCTCAAATGGTAGAGTGCCAGCCTTCAGCACAAAAGCGTAGGGATAGTGCCCAGGCCCTGAGTTCATGCCTGAAGACCAGGACTGACTGACATTCTCTCTCTCTCTCTCTCTCTCTCTCAAAGCTGTCCACTTTTCTGTGCATGTATTAGCAAATGTTCCAGTGGAATTAGAACTTGGGAATTAGAATTTGATCTTCTTTCTTCCAAAAACTGGTTTTCCTTCTGCACCAGGTAGTATATTCCAAGACAGCTTCACAGTGAACCAAAAACCTGGGGTTCCTCTCCTGGACTCAACACACAGTACTGGTGAGAGAATATACTTAACTTCATTTTTCTTCCAGCTCATTTCTTTTCTGCCTTTCTTAAGCTACAAATTATTTAATGACAATGCCCAAAGGGTACCATGAGACTTTTCTAATATTTTCTTCAAATGTTTCTTATATTTTCTTAGTTGGTAAAGAGGGTTTCTTCAGTCTGAAACATGTATAATCATCTCTTCATCATTATAATAATGCATAGTGTGTGTAATGCTTTAATATTTACAAAGGGCTTTCAAACACATTATCTCAGATGATCCTCAAAGCATGCTGTGATTAAGGCAGGGATTATGACTATTAGTTCATTTTATAGATTTTTTTAAAAAGAGGTCCAGAGAATTTAAATTTTTTAAATATCATACAATTAATAAAACAGAGTAGAACAGTGTCTTCTGCATCCTTCATGTAGTCTCTTTTGGTCTCCTGTCTTCTTTTAATATGTTTTACAAGTATAATTAGAGACTTAGGTTCACCTTCACATATTTAGGGAAGGTACTCAGTTTCTCTCTAGCACTCAATCTTCTAGCTAGATGTGATGTGAAACAAAATGGTAACATATGGGCTGGGGATATAGCCTAGTGGCAAGAGTGCCTGCCTCGGATACACGAGGCCCTAGGTTCGATTCCCCAGCATCACATATGCAGAAAACGGCCAGAAGCGGCGCTGTGGCTCAAGTGGCAGAGTGCTATCCTTGAGCGGGAAGAAGCCAGGGACAGTGCTCAGGCCCTGAGTCCAAGGCCCAGGACTGGCCAAAAAAAAAAAAAAAATGGTAACATATTATTAACCTAAGGAAGGACAGAGCAAGAGTAAAAAGGGAGATGTCCCTGTTAGGTCTGACTGAAATGCACATACCCTCCTACCCTACCCCCTCTCTCCTTTAAGCATCCATCCCTGGCTTTCAGGGAAGCTCCTGACTTGTTTTCACAGAGCTTGGCTGTGGTCTTGGGCCAGGAGGAAACACATGAACAAAATCAGGGATGGTGAGTGACCCATGACCTCAGAAGGGGTCACTGGCCTTGGGTGGTCAAAAGTTGTCTGTATTGCCCTGCAGGCCACTAGATTCCTTATGCCCTTATTCCTTTGCCTTTAGGCAGCCTTGTGCTATCGACTGTCACTGAGATTGACCTTTGGTCCTTAGCATCAGGAACTCTTCACACCAGAGCAAATGTTAGGAGATGGACTGCCACGTGGTTCTGTGGCTGCTTTAGACTCAGAATCAGACTGATCCAGTAATGGCATGACGGCCATGCTTTGGCTGGGAGACAAGAGAAAAGCAAGATTTTAGTCCTTTGTCTGCATGACCTTGAGCAAGTTATTTGACCTTTCTGACTTTCAGCTTCAGGGGTACCAGCACCTTTCACCACTTACTCCCTCAGCTTAGTATTTTGAGGCTACAATGAGTTATGGGTGTAGGCACTTGGTTTGTTGCTCCAGTGTAAGGGTCCCATTATGAGGAGGATGTTCTAGGAGACTGTTTTAGTGTGCGTACGTAATAGTTCTGGGAATCAAGCCCAGCTGGGGCTTCAAGCATTCTAGGCAAACTTACTTTACCACTGAGTTACACCCCCAGCTTGAGACTGTTTCAGATAAACTGCTCAACTGAAAGGTTTTTTAAGAACAGCAAAAGTTCTTTTCTCTGCTGAGTCTTGGTGAGGAGCAGTGTTGCCCATGGGTTCACATCCGCCCTGAGATGCCAAACCTTCCACCATCTTCTTAGGAGTGAGATTGTCCCTTGGCCACTATTTGGCTGGGACATTTCTTCAGGCCTGAGGCTGGCCAAGAATGCTGCCTCCCCCTTCCTCCTACTTTTTCCACCCCTTTCCACCCTCCACTTCATTTCAAACAACTCAGTTGTGTGAGTTGGGTTTTTTAATGAGCTTTTTCCAGCCTCTTGGTTTTTTTGTCCTTGACCATAAAGAACACCCAGTTACTCAAAGCTGAAAATAAATTTGGCCTGAAGTAAGCATTGGTGTTGATATTTTTAAGCCTCGAAAAGAAAAAAAAAAGAGTCTTGGAGAAAGGAAGGATTTGTCATGGAATGAATGTCTGTTTGGGGGCCCTTGGGTGAGGACTTTATATCTTTTCCTAAAAAACAAGACTCCTGCCTTTTTTTTTTTCAAGAAAGTGTTGTGGCTATTTTGATGCCTTTGGAAACACTACAATTAATTTGATTGAACTGCTAAGCAGTTAGCTTTAAAAAAAAAAAAAACAACTGAAAGAATGAGAAAGGATAACAGTCACATGGACTTAGCATCACATGGGGAAATTCGCTGTAACCCAGCAGTCTTTTTAGACAGCTAATGACCATGGGCCAGATTGTTCACTTTACAAAGGGGAGTCTTTTAAAGATGAGAAGACTTTTTTTTTTTTTTTTTTTTTTTTTTTTGCATTCCAGAAAGGATTTATTGAATTTTTTTTTTTTTTTTTACTTTTACATTTCTTTTTTTTTTTTTATTTTTTTTTATTTTTTTATTTTATTTTTTTTTTTAATTATCAATTGAACATAAATTTTTTTTTTTTTACAAGGTGCTGTGCAAAGAGGGTGCAGTTACATAGTAGGGCATTGTGTACATTTCTTGTGATATCTTACAACCTGTTTTCCCATCCCTTGTCTAGGTCAGGTAGACCCATATGCAGTATACAATGTATCAAGCACATATACAGTGTTCACAGACTTGGTCTCTACTGTCTCTCCATCTCCCTTTGTTAACAGTCATATATCAGGGAGATCATGCCCCTTTGTTTTCTGTGTTCTAGGCTTGTCTCACTCAACATTATTTGTTCGAGTTCTGACCATTTCCCTGCAAATAACAATATTTCACCATTCCTAATCGCTATGTAGTATTCCATTGTGTATAAGTACCATATTTTTTGGATCCATTCATCTGTGGAGGGGCATCTGGGTTGTTTCCAAATTTTGGCTATTGTGAATTGTGCTGCGATAAACATGGAAGTACAAATGTTCTTTTGATATCTTGGGTTTTGCTGTTTAGGATAGATGCCTAGGAGTGGTATGGCTGGGTCATAGGGTAGGTCTATATTGAGCTTTTTGAGAAACCTCCATACTGTTCTCCAAAGTGGCTGTACTAATTTGCACTCCCACCAACAATGGAGAAGGGTTCCTCTTTCCCCACAGCCCCTCCAGCATTTGTTGTTTCCTGAGTTCAGAGTATAGGCCATTCTAACTGGGGTGAGGTGGTATCTCAGGGTTGTTTTTATTTGCATTTCCTTTACTAGCAGGGATGTTGAGCATTTCCTCATGTGTTTCTTTGCCATTTTTATATCTTCTCTTGTGAAGTCTCTCTTTAGCTCTTTTGCCCATTTCCTAATAGGTTTATTGGGCTTGGAGGGGCTTAGTTTTTTGAGTTCTCTGTAGATGACAGATATCAGGCCTTTGTCTGTTGCTGTGCTGGTAAATATCCTTTCCCATATCGTTGGCTGTCTTTCTATTTTGGTGGCTATGACCTTAGCTGTGCAGAAACTTTTTAATTTGTAGTAGTCCCATTTGTTGAGTCTTTCCCCTATTTGTTGTGCGCCTGGGACTCTATTCAGGAAGTTCCTTCCTGTGCCTATAAGTTCTAGTGTCTTTCCTACTCTGTCCTTCAGTAGTTTCAAGGATTCAGGTCTGATGTTGAGGTCCTTGATCCATTTTGAGTTGATCTTGGTGCATGGTGATAGGCTTGGGTCTACTTTGAGTTTTCTGCATATGGCTGCCCAGTTCTCCCAGCACCAGTAGTTGAAGAGGCTATGTTTATTCCATTGTATGTCTTTAGCTCCTTTGTCGAATATCAGTTGGCTGTAAGAGTGCGGTTTTATTTCTGGGTCTTCAATTCTAATCCACTGGTCTTCCGATCTGTTTTTATACCAATACCATGCTGTTTTTGTTATGATGGCCTTGTAGTAGAGCTTGAAGTCTGGTATGGTGATACCTCCTGCACTATGTTTTTTGCCTAGAATTGCTTTGGCTATTCTAGGTTTTTTGCTGTTCCATATGAACTTATGGATTGGTTTCTCTATTTCAGTGAAGAATGTGGCTGGGATTTTGATAGGTATTGCATTGAATTTGTATAACAATTTGGGCAGTATGGCCATTTTCACTATATTGATTCTGCCTACCCATGAGCATGGGAGGTCTTTCCATCTCCTTGTGTCTTCTTTGATTTCCCTTATTAGATTTTTGTAGTTTTCATTGAATAGGTCCGTCACGTCCTTGGTTAAGTTGATCCCTAGGTACTTTATTCTTTTTTTGGCTACTGTAAATGGAATCGTTTCCATAATTTCCTTTTCTGTTTGTCTATTGCTGGTGTACAGAAAAGCTGCTGACTTTTGTGGATTGATTTTGTATCCTGCTACTTTGCCAAATTGGTTTATTAGATGTAGGAGTTTGGGTACTGAGTTTTTTTGGGTCCTTGAGATATAAGATCATGTCGTCTGCGAATAGGGATAACTTGATTTCTTCCTTGCCGATGTGGATCCCTTTGATGTCCTCCTCTTGCCTTATTGCTATGGCTAGGGATTCCAGTACTATGTTGAACAGAAGTGGGGAGAGTGGGCATCCTTGTCTTGTTCCTGTGTTTAGGGGGAATGATTTAAGTTTCTCTCCATTTAATATGATATTAGCAGTTGGTCTGTTGTATATGGCTTTTATTGTTTTGAGGAATGTTTCATCTATTCCTGTTCTCTCCAAAGCTTTTAATAGGTATGGATGTTGTATTTTGTCAAAGGCTTTTTGGGCATCGACTGAGATAACAATGTGATTCTTGATTTTAGTTCTGTTTATGTGGTGAATTACATTGATTGATTTACGGATGTTGAACCATCCTTGTGACTGAGGGATGAAGCCTACTTGGTCATGATGTATGATATTCTTGATCACTTTCTGGATCCTGTTAGCTAATATTTTATTGAGGAGCTTTGCATCTGTGTTCATTAGTGATATTGGTCTGTAGTTCTCTTTTTTTGTTGGATCTTTGCCTGGTTTGGGGATGAGTATGATATTAGCTTCGTAGAATGAGTTCGGGATTTTTCCCTCCGTTTCTATTTCGCGGAAGAGTTTGAGGAGTATTGGAATTAGCTCCTCACTAAAGGTTTTGTAGAATTCATTGGTGAATCCATCTGGGCCTGGGCTTTTCTTAGTAGGGAGGTTCTTGATTACCTCCTGTATCTCACCGTAAGTTATTGGTTTATTTAGTTGATTTATTTCTTCTTGGTTCAGTTTGGGCAGTTTGTACTTCTCTAAGAATTGATCCATTTCTGTAAAATTATTGTTTTTTGTTGAGTAGAGGTTTTGGAAATAGCTCCTTATGATTGTTTGAATATCGTGTGTATTTGTTGTAATTTTTCCTGTGGAGTCCCTGATTTTACGTATATGAGTCTCTTCTCTTCTTTTTTTTGTGAGTCTTGCAAGGGGTCTGTCAATTTTGTTTATTTTCTCAAAGAACCAGCTTTTAGTCTTATTTATTTGTTGAATGGTCTTTCTATTTTCAATCAGATTTATCTCTTCTTTAATCTTTGTAATCTCTCCCCTCCTAGTCGTTTTAGATTCTGTCATTTCTTGTTTCTCCAGTTGTTTTAGTTTCATCGTGAGGGTATTCACCTGCTCTGCTTCCATTCTTTTAATGTGGGTACTGAGTGCAATGATCTTGCCCCTCAGTACTGCCTTAGCTGTGTCCCATAGGTTTCTTTGTGATGTGTTTTCTTTGTCATTGTGGCTTATGAATTCGTTGATTTCATCTTTAATTTGATCTGTGGCCCAAGTGTTGGATAGCAGCGTGGGGTTTAGCCTCCAAGAGTGTGTATAGGCTCTGTGGTATCCTTTGTTGTTGAGGGTTACCTTTAATCCACTGTGATCAGATATAATACATGGGATGATGTCAATTCTTTTGTATTTGCTGAGGTTCTTTGTGTGGGCTATGACGTGGTCTATTTTGGAATATGATCCATGGGCTGCTGAAAAGAAGGTGTATTGGGTCTCTGTAGGGTGGAAGGTTCTATATAGGTCTGTTAGATCCATTTGGGCAATGGTGTTATTTAGGTCCTCAGCTCCCTTACTAATCCTCTGGGTGTTGGATCTGTCTCTTGGAGAGAGAGGAGTATTAAAGTCACCCACTATGATTGTGTTTGCATCTATCTTGCTCTGTAATTCTGTGAGAATTTGCTTGACATATGTCGGGCCTCTTTTGTTCGGTGAGTATACATTTATCACCGTGATGTCTTGATTCTGGATTTTTCCTTGTATCAATATGTAGTGTCCTTCTTTGTCTTTTTGAGTGGACTTTAAAGAGAAATCCAGCTTGTCTGAGATCAGGATGGCTACATCTGCCGTTTTGGTGGGTGCATTTGCTTGGTAGATCTTGCTCCATCCTTTCATTCGAAGCCTGTTTTTGTCCCTTGCTGTAAGGTGGGTCTCTTGTAGACAACAGATGTCAACTTTTTGCTTGCGGATCCATTCTGCCAGTCTGCTCCTCTTGATCGGGGAGTTTAAGCCATTTATATTTAAAGAGATCAAGGATAAGGGTGTTTTTTCTCCTTCCATTTTCTTGTTGGGCTGTTTTTTCCTGTTGTTTTTTTTTTTTCTTCTTGTCTTTAGTGAGCTTGTGTTTCTGCTGGACTTTGGCTATTGAAGTTTCTTTCTGAGTCTGTCTGTGTGTCTTTTACGATCTCTGTTGGGTGGGCTTCCCCTCTTAATATTCGCTGTAGGGCTGGTTTTTTATTCACATACTCCTTTAGCTCCTCTTTGGTGTGGAAAGATCTGGTTCTCCCTTCGAATGTGAACTCCAGTTTCGCTGGATATTTGATCCGAGGTTGTAAATTGTTATTCTGAAGTACTTGGATGGTGTTCTTCCACTCACTTCGAGCTTGGTAAGTTTGTGTGGATAAGTCGGATGTTATTCGAATCCTCTTCCCATTGAAAAAAGTTTCCTTCTTCGCTTTGGCTGAATTCAGAATTTGCTCTTTAATCTTGAGGTCTGTAGTCTTGAATATTATGTGCCTTGGGGTGGTTTTCCTGGGGTCTGGCCTGCCAGGTGTCCTATAGGCTTCGGTTACCTGGATGGGGTCCCCTGTGAGATTGGGGAAGTTTTCTGCAATAACTTTATTGAGAACATGATTAAGCCCTCTGCTCTGATATTCGGCTCCTTCTTCTATTCCAATTATACGCAGATTATATCTCTTGTCTTTGTCCATTAGTTCCTGGAGTAATCTTCCCTGAAGCTTCACCTTTTCTTGGAGTGTGGTCATTTTCTGGTTGTTGTCAGCTGCTTCATCGTCCAGGCGAGAGATTCTGGATTCCATATGGTCCACTCTTTGTGTTATGGTTTCAATTGCGGAGTTTATGGATGTCAGAGAGCTATTCATGGTTGTCATATCAGCTCTGATCGTGGAAATTTCTTCCTTTAAAGAGTTGTATTTTAAATCTATTTTTTCATGCATTTCAATTCTCAGGGTGTGGAGATTTTCTTTAAAGGCGGCTTGCATTATATCCATTTTTGCTTCCATTTCTTTAAACGAGGCTTGCATTGTATCCAGTTTTGCTTCCATTTCTTTCTTGGCTTCCTGGGTGTCCTTCCAGATTTCCGCTCTAAACTCCTGGAATTGTTTTCTGATTTCATTTCTGACGGTTTCGATCATTCCTGTTAACATGTCCTCATTTGCTTTTTTATTCTCCATCTCCTCTCCAGTCGTGCTGCTTTTTGGAGCTGGCGAGTTGGCTTGTCCTTTGATGAACTGAGTTATGTTTCTTTGTGATTTGCGCATCTGGAAGTCTGTGTAGTTCTTCCCTCCCTTCTGTGTAGGCGTGTCTGCGTCAGCAGGTGCTGTCGCTGTGGCCCCGCCCACCAGTGCAGGGCACGCCTATCAGAGCGGGCGCTTTCGCCGGGGCCCCGCCCTCCTGTGCACTGTGAGTCCCCTACAACAGGCACTTAAGTGGGGTCTGCCTCCCAGAGCGAGCCCTGGGTTGTTGGGTTGTGCTTGCGCCCTCCCGCGAGTCCGTTGGGGGGGGGAAGCAGTATGTGTGGGGCCCAGTGGGATCGACTGTCCGGGTGTGGCTTGGCACCCTCAGACCTCGCCTCCGCTTCGAGGAGGGGGAACGAGATCAGGCTCAGGTGACCCTGCTGGGCTGGTATTGCCCACCAGCGCCTGTGATTTTAGTTGTAAGAGTCCGCAAGGTCTAGGCGCCTCGGGTGGGGCTTGCCCTGCCGGCCGTCCCTGGCCCCTGTTGGGAAGGGGACGGGGCCGGTTCTGCCAGTTCAGGAACCTTTGGGGGCTTGGGGCTGTTCCGCCCTTCCCCTGCTAGACTGGCTTCCCAGCGCCTGCTGGGAGCTTCCCGCCTGATTTGGGGAATCTTTGTTCCCACGGGAGTGGGGAGGGGGAGGGAGGGAGATATATCGTCTTTGTCGGGCTTGGGTCTCCCGTTGGGGGAAGGGATTATGGGGGACTCACTTTTGCTGCTTTGTGTGCGTGTCCCGCACCGCCGTTGGCCCTTCAGGGGTTGGCGAAGTGTCGTGGTGGCTCCCCCGTTCCCTCTTTCTGCCGCGCTGGGTTCCCTTGTCCGAATCCGGTGTGGACCCGAACTTCTCGTCGCTGCTGGGTGTGTCTTGGTCCGCACCCTGCTTTGTGTCCGTGGGGTCTCCCGCTATATGGATTCTGCGCTCCTGGCAACCTGTCTGCCGATCGCCGGGTTTCCCTTTCCCAGCCTGACCCTGTTTGGGCCAGGGCCGGCTGGTGGGGGGAGGGTGCCCCGATTAATCTCCGGCTCCGTGTAGGTTTTCGGTTCTTCTTTTTTGCTCCTTTTTGTTTTCCTGCGTTTCTCCACTGCTTCTGGATGCTGGTTTTGCTGGGTTCTTGGTGGAGTGTTGGGTGTTGGAGTTCCCAGCTCGCTATTCAGTTGGTGCGAGTCGGGGTGCCTCCCTATTGTCTCGGCGCCATCTTTCTCCTCCCAAAGATGAGAAGACTTTTGTCCAGAGCCCAAGCTTCGCCCCCCTCCCCCCGGGGGAGAAGGACTCATTTATAACCCATTCTGATTATTCTTTTCCTCTTAAAACTCACTAGTTGAATATGAATTTACATGAAGCACTTAGCTATACCATGGAAATAAGTGGTACAGTGAGGAACAGATGTGAAAGGTCTTAGTCCGAGATTCCAGTCTTGGCTGTGATGCTCCCTAGCAAGCTAGAGTGGCCCTGAGCTGCCCTAGGGTTTAGCTTTCTGCCCTATAAAATGAGCCAGTAGTAGCCCGGCTCCTGTAATCCTAGCTACTTAGGAGGCTGAGATCTGAGGGTCACTGTTCAGCCCAGCAGGAAAGTCCATGAGACTCTTATTTCTAACAAACTACCCATAAAAGCTGGAAGTGGTGCTGTGGCTCAGGTGGTAAAGCACTAGCCTTGAGCACAGGAACAGGGCCCAGGCCCTGAGTACAAGCCCCAGGACCAGCAAAAAGGAAAAAAAAAAAAAGAGAGGCAGTAGTGAGTCTAACCTTTCCTTCCTGGAAGGATTGGTTTGGAAGAGCAAGTTACTTGACAATGTAAAACTGCCTTGAGAAGTGTCTTATGTACTCCCAAAAATAATAATGTTGGAGATACAGTGAGGGAGATAAATTGGGGTCTGGAATTAGTGACTTAACTCACCCAGCTCTTTTCTCCATATGGCATCTCGTCAAAAGGTGGGTGTCTGTTTCCCCAGTAGACCCCACTTTGTCTAAGGACCAAGAGACTATTCATCACTGGTCCCCAGGAAGCCATGGCCTGACTGTAGTGTTCATAAGCTGTCCAGCAGACACAGAAAACCAGAGTACCTTGGTCCCACATGGGTTTCTTGGTTTTTCCTTTCTTCTTTTTTCCCAGACATGTTCTCTCTTCTTACTCATCCATTCTTCCTGGGGGAGAGGGAGGTCTCATTTTCTAAGGCTATTGGGGAGATACTTGTCCCTATCTGTGAGGTGTCAGGGGCCTTCACCAAGCTTCCGGGTAGAATCCTCCCCTCATCTGGCGTTGTCTCCCTGTTCAGTTCCTGGGGTGCTCTCTCTTAAGCCTTACCATGAAAGCTTAGCATACAGCATTCTGAGCGCCCTCCCAGCAGGCTGAGAGCTCCTCCAGGAGCTGAGACACTGCTTGTCTTTTTCTTTGTGCCCCAGTAGGATGCAGGCTAATTAGCTAATAATCAATGAGTGAATAGAGATGAAAGGAATGCAGCGTCTGTGTTTGTACACATTGGCAAAACTGAAGTCACAGATGAAATGTGCATTGATTACAGAGAGAAAACTAGAAAAGCGACTTATCTCCCAGTTCTGGAATGTTCTGACTTTAGTTTATCTTGTCTATCATCTATCCTGCTCTGAGTTGGCTATATGTTAATTTTTTTAAAGGGAAGGGGCCTGAGAATGTGGCTTAGGGGTACAGTGCTTGCCTAGCATGTAAAGCCCTGGGTTCCATTACTCAGTGCCACATAAACAGAAAAAAACAGAAGTGGAGCTGTGGCTCACATCGTAGAGTGGTAGCCTTGAGCAAAAGAAGCTCAGGGACAGTGCCTAGGCCCTGAGTTCAAGCCCCAGGACTGGCAAGAAAAAAAAGAAGTTGACAGTAGAAGCCCTGCCTAGCAAGTAGGAGGCCCTGAATTCAAACCCCAATACTGAGATGGGGGAGGGGAAGAAAAAAGCTCCTCAAAAGGAAGGAAAGCAACCCTGAACATTAAGGCAAGAACCAGACTTGGAGTCCCAACTCTGCCAGTAAACAGGCTGTTTAGTTTGGGTTAGATCAATCCCCCACCCCCACCTCCCATCTCATTTGCTTCATTTGTAAAATGAGGGTTACAGATCACATGATTTCTTGGTTCTGTGTATTCCACAATATAATGTAATTGAGCTTCTTGAGGAAAAATAAAAAACTTGGGCTGCTTGAGGAAAAACAAACCACACTCAATAAGAGAGCTATTGCAGCGAGACACTAGTGGCTCACGCTTATAATTCTAGCTACTCGGGAGGCTGGGATCTAAGAATCATGATTTAAAGCCAGGTGAGGCAGACTCATCTTGAGACTCTAAGCTCTATTTAACTAGCAAAAAACTGGAACTGGAGGCATGGCTCAAGTGCCAACCATGAGTAAAAAAGGTGAGCATGAGGCCCTGAGTTCAAGCTCCAGTTCTGACAAAAACAAACCAAAAAAATGCCATACTATCAAAAATAGAAACAGAAATCACCCCCCCCCCCCAACTATTGGACTTCTGTTGTGTTTCCCTGTGCTTTCAAAGCATCTTTCATCTACTGTGCCAGCTGAGTGACTGACTGGCTGAAACTTCTGAATGTTTGGCTGTCTCTTAAACCACAGCTCACGCCATAGCTTGTATCCCATTTATGCTCCCCGAGTTATTTGTGTGGCTGCTAGAGACCACTGTAAGTCACTGGCTAAGCATACACTCAGCACTTGACTTTTCCATATTCGTGGGCACTGACTCTCACACCTCACCTTGTCCCACACACTGTTAAGGCAGCCTTTTGGTGCCTGTCCTGGGCAGTTATCAGGCGTCATCAGCATTGCATGGTGACCCTGTGCCTCCAGGACCTGGTGGGCACTGGCCAGAGGGTGACCAGCCTTTCCCAATAGACCTCCCTCAGGGCTTTCCACACCAATTCATTCTTGATCAGTGGCAGGCATATTTCACACTGAATTCCACCCCCATGGGGCTGTGTCTAATTGGACAAATTTGAACAGCAGGCAGCATAGCCATTGCTGCAGGGAGCATTGATATATGGCGCAAGCAAGGGACTCAAATCTTAAAGTGACAGAGGTTGCTTTATGAAGAATGATTGGCTGGATTCCAGAAGTTAACAGGCCTCATGATGACTTGCAAGAGTGAGATGGGCCAGCTCCACAAGGCAGGGGCTCTCTTAAGGAGGTGTTTCTGAAAAGAGTGTCTCCATTTCTTCTGTGAAGGATAAACAGGATAGGGTGAACCCTAGGAGCTGTCATCAGCACCCCAGCCATGCCGAATGCCTCTCACACCAAAAAGCTCATAGTATCTGGGTCCACATTAAATCTGTCTAGAAACTCCAGCAAGGAAGACTTGGCAGGAAAAGAAGGGAAAAGTCATATCATGCCTTTGTGAATACCCACCATTCATAAGTTCAACATCTATCAAGTGCCACTCTGTGTACCGCCATTGCACTGGGCTCAGACACTGTGGAACTTGTGGAAAGTAGGGTCAAGGGAGAGGAGAAGACATTATTAAATAACTTTACAAATAAACATCATTACAAATTGTGTGAAGTATTGTGAGGGGAAAATTCTGTGTGGTCTGACAGCATCTGGAGAGGTTATTTGGGGATTTCCCTTAAGGAGGTCACGTGTGGG
Organism: Perognathus longimembris pacificus; assembly: GCF_023159225.1. Taxonomy (NCBI): domain Eukaryota; kingdom Metazoa; phylum Chordata; class Mammalia; order Rodentia; family Heteromyidae; genus Perognathus; species Perognathus longimembris. Next base: position 26,444,795 of record NC_063177.1, read on the forward strand.
CTAAGCTCTAATAGGTAAATTAAGTGAGCCAAGGGGACCAGGAGTGTGAATATAAAACAACAGAGGCTGAGGCCATGTAGTCTTGCTGCTCATTTGAATCTTAGTCTTAAACTAACAGCAATGGAAAACATGTTTTGAGCAGAGGATGATATAATCATGTGAGTTTTGAAAAGATCACTCTGGCAACAGTATGGAGACAGAAAACTATTTTAGAAGTCCAATAGTTGATAGAAGGGATTGGACTGGCATCAGCAGCGAACAGAAGTAGGTAAATATGAGTGCCATCAAGAGGTAAATTCAGTAGGTCTCTGTGGTAGAAGGGAAGAGGAGTAGTGGAAGAGGAAGTAGAGAAAGTTTTCTGGCCTACTTAATGTACTTCTCTTTCTTCACTGATAGTTGCCAGTCATATGGAGAAGGAGGCTTGGACACCTTGAGTTTCCAGTGGAGATGCCAAAATGGTGAACCCACCAATGGATATAAAGTTTCTTCTAGGAGAGGATAGGAATGGGAGATGATAAAAAGAATGATTATTCCCGGCTGAGGATATGGCCTAGTGGCAAGAGTGCTTGCCTTGTATACAAGAAGCCCTGGGTTCAATTCCCTAGCACCACATATATAGAAAACGCCCAGAAGGGGCGCTGTGGCTCAAGTGGCAGAGTGCTAGCCTTGAGCAAAAAGAAGCCAGGGACAGTGCTCAGGCCCTGAGTCCAAGGCCCAGGACTGGCCAAAAAAAAAAAAAAAAAAGAGGGCTGGGGACATGGCCTAGTGGCAAGAGTGCTTGCCCCCTATACATGAAGCCCTGGGTTCAATTCCCCAGCACCACATATACAGAAAACGGCCAGAAGTGGCGCTGTGGCTCAAGTGGCAGAGTGCTAGCCTTGAGCAAAAAGAAGCCAGGGACAGTGCTCAGGCCCTGAGTCCAAGGCCCAGGACTGGCAAAAAAAAAAAAAAAGTGATTATTCCCAGAAGTCAAGAGGCTGAGGAATAAGATCAAGAGTTTAAATAGAGCCTGGAGTATTAGTATATTAAGACTCTAACCCAAAGATAGATACATACATACATATGTACACACATACACACACACACACACACACACACACACACACACACAATCTTTCCCTTTAGACAGCTCAAAATCTGTAAAGGCAACAGAACTAGAGTCAAGGAGACATTTACATTATTTACAATTAATGTAGTAATTGTAAGTGTCTAGGGTTTTATAGAAGTGTGATGAGTTTGTTTTGCAAGTTAGATGACAATCAAGTATGTGTGAGGAGGAACTGGAGCAGGTAGAAAATAAGGCAGGCTAGGTCTGTGGTTCATACCTGTAACCCTATCTACTCAGGAGGCTGAGATCTGAAGATAATGAATGGTTCAAAGGCAGCTCAGGCAGGAAAGTCTATGAGACTGTTATTTCGCCGAAAAAGCTAGAAGTAGTGCTATGGCTCAAGTGGTAGAGAACTAACTAGCCTTGAGCACAGAGAAGCTCAGGGACAGAACTCAAGCCCTGAGTTCAAGCCCCAAGACTAGGGGGGGGAAAAAAGGCAGACCTGACCAGTGAGTCCTTAAAAAGGTGACATTCAGTTGACAGCAAGATAGCAAAAGTTTCGACTTCACTTAAAGTTTGTAGTGTCTTTTATTTTGGGGGGGTGTGGGAGAAGGGGTTCTTGTAGGTGAGTTGTAAGTTGGTGCAGTTTTTGGAATGTAATTTAGTAGTAGCCATACATAGTAATAGTTAATTCTTTTTGTTGGTCTGTTTTTATAAAAGGTATCTTGTTTCATTTGACATAGAGTCTCACTGTGTAGCCCAGGCTGGCATCAAACTCTGTAGCTCAGACTGGTCTTTAACTCATAGTCTCCCCACCTCAGCCTCCAGAGTGCTGCAATTACATGTGTGCACCACCGCACCAAGCATTTCAGACTTGACCTGGCAACTTATCTTATAAGAATTTGTCCTAGATAAATGTATGTGAAAGTATTAAAGTTGGTGAAATCACTGTTTCACAGATTGAACATCCTTAATCTAAAAAATCAGAAGCCTAGAAACTAGAGCTGGATTTCAGATTTTTGCATTAAGAATATTCAACTGGTTAAAGTGAATGCAAATATTCCAGGCTTTGTGCTTGCTAGGCAGACATACTACCACTTGAACCGTGTCCCTACCCCTCTTTGTTTTTGTTATTTTTCAGAGGGTTTTGAATTTTTGCCAGGGCTAGCCTTGAACCACAATCCTCCTTCCTATGACACCCACATAGCTGGCATACATTGTCACGATTCCTGGCATGTTGGTTGAGTTGAGGGTCGCATTAATACTCTGCCTGGGCTAGCCTGGCACTGCTATCGCTCTGCCTTCCAAGTAGCTGGGGTTGCAGGCATAATCCGCTGTGCCTGGCCAGAAGTAACACTTTTTTTTTTTTGATTGGTCATGGGGCTTGAACTCTGGGCCTGGGTACTGTCTCTGAGCTCTTTTGCTCAAGGCTAGAACTCTACCACTTGAGCCACAGCACCACTTCCAGTTTTCTGAGTGGTTTATTGGAAGTAAGAGTCTCATGGACTTTTCTGCCTGGGATAGCTTTGAACCATGATCCTCAGATCTCAGCCTCCTGAGTAGCTAGGATTACAGGCATGAGCCACCGGCACCTGGCTCACAAGTAACACTCTTTTTTTTGTCTTTTCTTTTTTGGTACTGGGGATCGAACCCAGGACATTGCACTTGCTAGGCAAGCGCTTTGCCACTGAGCTACATTCCAGCCCAACAAGTAACACTTTTATACAGAACAAAATCAAAGGAGCAGAACATTTTCTGACTGGGAACACTGCAGTGACACTGAAGAGGAGAGAAGGAGAAAGACTCCTCTTCCTCCTCCATGTTTACCTGCTTGACTAAGATAGCCAGCACACAGGCCAAGTCTACCAGCAAGCTAGCTCTGATTTTCCAGGTCTGCATGTTTGCTTCCTGGGCACTTGCGAAGAATTTCCTTTCATCAAACATAGGCAAGTAGGAAATTAGGAAAGTGAGTAAGAAGCACTTAGGGAACTGAAGCAAGAGGATTAAGAGTTCAAGGCCAGCCTGAGCCACATAGTGAGACTCTGTGACAGAGAAAAATGCCAAGGAAACAAATGATTGTAGTACAGAATGAAGTCTAATGAAGAAGGTCCACTTCTTCACCAGATAGAAGGAGGGCTCTGTGAATAGTTTCTTTTCTACAGTCTTCACTCCTTCCTTGCCCAGAGCCAGCAAGCGCAGGCCTTCATGTGCTGGGCACAGGCCGGCCTTCCTGGAGCACTTTTCACGAAGGAAGCCAGCAGTCATCTGTGGCTAGCTGACTAAGTTGATGACACAGTCCAGAGGCCTGTCCTCTCCTCACACACTCATCAGGACTCCAGCAACTGAGGCCATGGAGCACACAGGGGACCCCCCGAAGGGCACAGAGGATGCAGGCGGCTCTGTCCGGGAGGGAGGAGACCCGAAGTTCCAATCCTAGCATCATTTACTACTCTTCTCAACCCTAACCTGGAACAAACTACTCTTTCCCTGCACCTTGGGTTCCTCTTTTTCCAAATCAACAGATAGTGAAATAGAGTCTCTGCCAGCTTTGACTTCTTATGATGATGGAGACACATTTCTTCCATCTCCCTCGTAGATCAGGTGAAGCCTGACTCTTTCCCTTCCCCGTTTCTTCCACCCAACCCACCCCGACACCTCTCTACGTTAAGAGTGATCTCAGAGTGCTGTCAAGAGAGCCTGACACAGTAGGTGTTTTATACTTGTTGGTTCTTAACCAAAATACAACCCCTATTGGACCCCTACTGCAGGTGGTAGATGTTGTAGAGGCCATGTCCTGTCTTCCAGAAAAAGCTTCCATTTTTCTTGGAAAGGCAGGAGTAAACCTGAAATGGTAGCAATCCTAGAAAAAAGGCCAAGGGGGTGGAGATTACTGGGGGGTTGGTGGCGGGGAGCAGTTGGCTAGGAGTAGAGATAGGTTTTTTGGCTGAGCAGTTTACAAAATCTGTGATCTTCAGATAATTTATCCTTTCATAAGCTGTGTGGCCGGCCTTGTTGCCTTGCTTCCTCCAGAATATCTGTTCTCTGAACCAGCTTCAGACATGGTATGAGCACTGGAGCTTCTGGAATTTTCCTTGGAAGGAGGGAAATGGTTGGAAGGCAGCCCTGAGGCTCCATCCTTTTATTCTAGAGAATGCTGGCTGCTGCCCATGGAGTAAGCCGTGATTGAATAATAATACCCTTCTTCTCACTCCTAGAGGTGATGGCAAGAGACAGAATTCTTGCAAAGACAGTCCATAAGCAACATGTGTTGGTGTCATTTTAGTCCAGTGAGGGTTTGTCATTGTGGATACACAGCCTTATGGCAGGCCCAATGTGCCTAGCCTTCCAATTCTTCACCCCATCACCAGGGCTGAGGGAGTCTAACTGCCTATAATTGAGCCCTTGATGCTATACTTTGGGTGGTGTACTTTTTTTTTATTTTTTGGTTTGTACCAAAGCAGCCTTTTCCATGTATCATCCTGTGCTGGTCTCTTTTGCATGTTTGGGCTAATCTCTTCCATATGTGTGTCTGGTTTGGCATGTGGGTCCTGACCTCCCATGAGCAGGGCGAGGCTCCTCAGACAAGTGCGGAGTTGCCGCCCAGCCCTCCCGGTTCTGGAGCTGAGCCACTGGCCGCGCTCTGAAGGAGAAAGCTGCCTCTCCAGGCCTCTATTTCTGCAAAGGCTGTGTGGAGAAGCGCCCAGATGGGTTCCCTCTGGAGCTTTGTGGGCAGAGAAAAGCATTCTTTGAACATATACACTGAGGTGACCCCATCTTGTCTTTCTAGGGCAGTGGGCCTCTGGTATATTCAGCTCTAGCTGAGGGGGCCTCAGGCCATGAACTTCTAATATCCCCCTCCCCTGCCTCACCATCTAGAGATCGGCTTCCTTTCTCATGAGATCCCTGCTCCCCGGCTTTATAAGGGGTAAATAGTTCATTGGCAGGTTTTATGGCTGTATGGAAAGCGTGAAATCCAAATCTCATCTGAAGAGACTTATAATTTGACAACGTTCTTTCAAATGCCTTACCTCTGTTCAGCTTCACACTACCATGTGAAGTGAAATGATCCTCTTCTTAAGGGGGAGGTGGCAAAGGATGAGAGAAATTGTATTGCAAGTAAGGGACAGAGCTGGAATATGTCCTGGTTTTCTGACTCCTCCTAGATTCCATCCCTCCCCAAACTGATCCTGGTACAGGCCCATGGGTCCATGGCCTTCTCCTGCAGTCTCATGGAGGCCCTCCCTATCTCCAGTAGCTGGGCTCTGGGTCCTCACAACACCTGTGAGAGGAACAATAGCAGTCACTGCTGGAGGAAAGCTACTCCTCAGACTGTCAGTCACCACTGCCAGGGCTGTGGATCTTAAAACACCTCTAGCTTCAGAGGCATTTGTGCCCAGGAACTAATCACCACCTGGAAGCTTTAGTGTATGTGGGTGTGGGTGTCAGAACTGGGGCTGAACGCCAGGTCTCATGCTGTCTCTTTGCTAGTTTACTCGTGGCTGGTGCTTTACCAAATGAACCACACCTTTACTTTCTGCTTTTTTGCTAATTATTTGGAGAAGAGTCTCAGGTGCTTGTCTTCCCAAGTTGGCTTGTGAATCTTGTGAATCTCAGCCTCCTGAGTTGCTATGATTATAGGCGTAAGCCACTGACACCTAGCTACCACGCATAATCTTAAGAGGGCACCGGTGCCCATCCAGCTGAAGCATCTATGACCTCAAGCCAAGCCCAGGATAACATAGGGACATAGTGAGGTAGTCAGGCCCTTACTCATCAATACAACAGATGCCTTTCTCTCAGACCCACTCTGGCACCCCCCAGTCCTTGCCCATCCTATACATGCCAGCCCTGGCTGCTCCCTGACCCTAAGAATTTCCCACCCCCCTTTTTTGCCACTAGACTAGCTATGTAGCTTCATCAAGTTCTTGGCTCTTTCTGGTTCTTTGTTTCACTGGTTGAGAGATGTGTCAGCCTGCAACATACATTCATCAAGTCATATGTATCCAACATCGAATTTGATGAGTTCCCAGTAGAAGCTCTGGAGATGCAGAAAGGTCATCAGACGTAACCTTGGTCCTCCAGATGTTCGCAGTCTAGCAAGGGAGACAGACGTGTAAGCAGAGGATCATGCTACAGTAGGAACATCAACAAAGAGTTTCCTAGCTCTTGTCAACGCTAGCTCCCTAGAGAGCTGTTGAGAAAAAAAAGGATGTACAGATCAATATTTCATTCCTTCACATTCACAGAGAAGCTTGTAGAAGACAGGGGTGAGCTAGACAACCCTAGACAACCATGGGCAAGTGCCATAACTCCTTTGAGCCTCAGTTTATCTATAAAATGGGATGGTAAAGACCTCTATTACTGAGTTAACTTATAAAGATAATAACACATTTAGTAATTGAGCCACAAAAAGAAATTAATTTGGTTTCATTTTGGAAAATTAAGTCCGAGCTTTATATAACAGCAGCTAGTATTTATTGGTGCCCAGTAAATCCCTAGTCTATTCCTGGGTCTTGGCCCAATGCCCTGAGATTGGGCCTCCTCTGTGCTGGGCTTCCTGAACAGAAGTGGGAGAACCTGAGCGCTGGAGCCAGCGCAGGACCTCAGCCGCCAGCAGCATTACCCTGATGGCTCTGTGCTAATGTTATCCTAGGGCACCTACAGCAGGCAGAGTTCCTTCCTTCTCTCCCCTTCCCCCAGTTCCTTCCTTCTTAGGTACATTGTGGCCCCACTTTGAGCCATGGTCGTTTTCAGCACATTCCTTTCTCTAACCCAGTTGACGCCCTGTGGGAAGGCCTCACTTCTGCCTCCATTAGTGGGCTCTACAAGCTCAACACTTCAGTTTCTTCCAGGGGTGCAGAGGAGATATTCCCTTGTCCTCACAAGCAGAATCCTCCTCCGCAGGAGGGTTTATATGTGTGATTCGCTAAGGCACCTCATTTCTCAAAGCGACCTCCTCTTTTCTCACTCCAAACTCTGGTGTTTTGGCTGCTGAGGCAGACCAAAAGCTCTGGCTCCTTCCTTCCTATGGCAAGGCTCTCAGCCATGACCTCACACTCATTGCTGGGCTGCCCCAGACTCAGAATGGCAGGGCAGTGGCCCCTGTGTGTCTGGTTTGGCTGGAGTGTGTCCAGCCTCCAGCTTGTACCTTCTCTGGATGCTGACTGACCTCTGGAAAAAAAACAAAAAACTGCCTTTCCGGCCTGGAGAATTAATTACCTTGCACAAAGACTGGAAACAAAGGAGAAAAAGTAACTTTGGATTGTATTTTCTTCTCAGAAATCCACAAGCTCCAATCTGGCCAAGCAAGCAAAGCTCAGAGTCTGGCTCCGGGGCTGTGTACCTGAGGGCCTGGCAGCCTGGTAGTCCTTGCTGCCTACTGGACTGATGGCTGTCTTCAGACCTTCCCCCCAGGGCCACCAGGCTCCACTGGAGACCAGTCCAGCCAGTCCCTCTCAGTGCTTCCATTCTAATTTAGAGCTGGCCTTCCTTTCACGCCTGAAGCTCCAGAGGCCCTGCCCCAGTGGTGCTACTCTGGATCAAGGCCTTATTGAACTCCCAGTTCCCTGGTTTGCAAAGCAAACTTCAGCTTTTACTATTTACCTTGGCAAGTCCAGGACCGGATTGATGATCTGTAAAGTGGATTTGTTATTTGGCTGTTTGCTTTGGCAGCTCTTGAAAGCGCTTTGCTGATTACAGTCCCAGATGTCATTGCATACATTACCCTGCTCTATAACGGGGCTTTGAACACTTTAATTTGAACTACAAATACTATTAAGCTTTTTGCACTTCTTCTGCTGTTAGTTCCTCGATATTAAGTATCAGAATAGACAGCCTGCATTCTCTTAGGCTTCTGTCGCATTATCTTTGTCATCATTCTCCTGCCATAGAGAACCTTGGGATTTTCTGTTCTTCTCTATGGGTCTTTCTAGAAACCTTACTCTCCTGTGTCTACCCCCAGCCCAGCTACCCTGGCATCAGTCATCCTTGGTGGCTTTCATCCAACAGGTGTCTGACTTTCTGGTTGGGAAGGTGCAGTATGTTGTACTTGGAATTGGCGCTCAATTTCATTCACCCATAAAGGTTTTCTGTGTCTGCTGTTTGTTTATTTTAATGTCACTGACAACATTCTCTGAGGGAAGCTGGATTTGAGGCCATCAATATGTCATTTTGTCCAGAGAGGATAATAGACTTGCCCAGTGTTACACAAGAATGGCATTACAAGCTGGGCGCTGTTGGTTCACACCCGTAATCCTAACTGCTCAGGAAGCTGAGATCTGAGGATTGTGGTTTACAGTCAGCCCAAGCTGACAAATCCAAAAGACTTTTTTTTTCTACTTAACTAGCAAAAAAAAAAGATGCAAGTGGAGGTATGGTTCAAGTGGTAAAGAACCAGCTATGAGGGGAAAAGACAAGTGAGTGCAAGGCTCTGAGTTTAAGTCCTAGTACTGGTATGTGTGTGCACACACAGTATCAGAGCAAAAGGAAAGATCACTTTATAATTATTGGGACTCAAAGCTGATGTTCGCTTTCTTATGTTTTATTTTAAATCCCTCACCTTAGCAGAATAGGAAAGCAAAGCTGGCAGTGTCTTTAAAGAGCCTGTGCTGGTTCATATATCTTGGGGTTATTGGTGGAGAGTACTGGTGTCCTGGCTAATGGTGGGGCATATGACTCAGTGTTCTCTGAGGTAATTGCTTCTTCCTGTTGTAAATAAACCATTAGCTAGGGTCCTCGCCTCAGGAAGCAATTTAAGGCCCTAGGGAGACTGCCAGAGAAGGCAGCTCACAGCCTCCTGGATGGGAAGCTCAGCTTTGCCCACAGCCCATGGCCCCAGGTCTTCCCCCTGGAGCAACAAAGTGCTCCCAGTCATCTATCTGCCAGCTCCTGACAGGCTTCCCTGGCCTTTGATTTGCCAAACTCGGCGTGAACTGGCTCTGTTTATGTTACTCTCCAAAGAGAATGGATATTTTTAATTCACCTCAAGATTGGTTATTGTTATTGTTGGTATTTTCTTTTCCTTTTTCTTTCTGCTCTTTTTCCTTAAAGGTCATCCTTTTGACCACTTTCCTCTCCTCTGGCCTTCATATGTCCACAGGGTTCTTAGGTGAAATTTTGCAGCATTTCACAGAGCTGAAAAGACCTTTAGCAAAAAAGAAGGTGACAGTTGGCATGCTTATGAATACTTCTATGATTTTTTTTTGCCAGTCCTGAGACTTGAACTCAGGACCGGGGCTCTGTCCTTACACTTCTTTTTGCTCAAGGCTAGCACTCTACCACAGCACTACTTCTGGCTTTTTCTCTTTATGTGGTACTGAGAACTGGAACCCAGGGCTTTATGCATGCTAGGCAAGGGCTCTACCACTAAGCCACATTCCCAGCCCCTTCTGTGACTTCTTATTGCTGCCCAGCAAGGAAGATTATTCTGTCCCCATTTTATAAGTTAAGGAAACAGGTTCTGTAAGGTATAGTAGCAGAACTAAGACTTAAGCAGTAGCCAGTGTGTCTTTGACTCCCAAGCCTGTGTTCTTTGTGTGTATTCCTCTACCCTTACCCCTGGGCCAGCATTCAGTACCTCCTTGCCTGTTAGCTCTGATCTATGTTGTAAGAACCCCACAAATAGGTTGGTACCCAATAATGTTGCATTCCAGTGACTGGTTGTGGACCTGCTTACCACAGGTGTCTAGGAATGGTTGTAGGATAAATAACCACAAATCTACTCCAGTAGTTGTGATTTTACAGCCTGCCTTTCTTGTAGCCAGACTCTGTGCTGGGGGCATTTTCAACCTTGAAATATTTCAGTTGGAGAAGTTAACTCACTTTGTAAGTTTACTTTAGAAATAGAGATTATCCCGTCTTTTGGGCTACCACTCTCAAATGTTTCTAAGTCTTTACTATAATAAGCAAATTGGACAGATTAAGGACATACTCCAGTGCCAGAGGGTGTTATGAACTGTGTGAAGTTACCCAGGGTGGCTTTTTGTGATTTTTTTTTCTCCTTATGTAAAAGATCGTGTGGGTTCTGTGAACCTCTCGGCTTTTTTTAGCTCTTCCTGTTTTATTATGTTTGAAGTATCTTTGTGGTGACCTGTTGGGATTGGATTCTTCCATATGGAAGTGTTTCTTTAACTTTTTAATCATTTCTTTGGGGGAAGTTGGAGGGTTAGGGGTAGCAGATGTTTTTCTGACGTTGTTTGCTGAGTAGGGGCTTTGGGAGCTGTTGTGAGTCAGGCTCAACCAATTCTTCCCAGGGGCCAGGGAGGAGGCAGCCCCTAGCCCCTCACCCCTCACCTTGGGCCTGGTCAACCTGGGATCTGTGGGAGCACGCCTCTGCTCTCCTCACCCTAATACCTTTTCCATTTCTCAGGAAGAATACATTCCCCTGGGAGGCTGAGAAGCTCTTTGTTTTTGGGTTGTTTTTTCAGTGTTACAAGACAAATTTTCAGAATGAGAAGCCAGTCTGATGCCCTTACAAAAAAATTAAATAATAATAAATAAATAGAAAAGGTAACTACAAATCAAAAACCACAAATAAAATGAGGTCTTTAGTTCTTCATGGTGGTCACATCCTTCTTCATACCTCATGTCTCAGGAAGGCATAACATCTCTGTTTCAAAATCAAAATGAGTTGCAAAAATGCCATCTGATTCTCCCATCTTCCTCTGTTCTTTGGAATTCTTAGACTTGAGGCCTCCTGGGAAGTTTTCTGTATGGAAGCTACAAAAGGCAAATCATCTTCCACAGCTCTGCACAGGCTCTGCACTGACAGTTGTCCCTGGCCCCTTGTCTGTTTTATTACTGACCCCAGGTGTCCACATCTCCTCTACCCCCAGGGCATATCTGAGGAGGACTTCCCTTGGCATTCCAATCATTTCTTCAGCAGATGAAGATTTGAACTTGGAAATTATAGCATTTAAAGATTCAATACTTAGCCAGATACTGGTGGCTCAAGCCTGTAATCCTAGTTACTCAGGAAGCTGAGATCTAAGGATCATGGTTTAAACCAGGCAGAAAAGTCTGTGATATTCCTATCTCCAATAAACTACAAAAAGAGCTGGAAGTGGAGCTGTGGCTCAAGTGACAGAACAGTGCCCAGGCTCAGAGTTCAGGGCCCAGGACCAGCAAAAAGAAAAATAAAAAATTCCATAGCTCTAACCCTCTGAATGTCTAATCCAACCTTGTCTAATCCAAAAGCAGAGTTGGCCTGTTAGTGACTCAACTAACTATATTCTGAGGTGGCCTCAGAGCCTGTAATCAAGCCTGTAATTCTAGCTACTCAGGAGGCTGAGATAGATCTGAGGATCACAGTTCAAAGCAAGCTGGGGCAGGAAAATACATGAGACTCTTACCTCCAATTAACTAACTACCAAAAGCCAGAAATTAATCTGTGGCACAAGTGGTAGAGTGCCATCCTTGAGCAAAAAATGCTCAGGGACAGCTATCGGGCCCTGAATTCAAGCTCCAGGACCAGCACACCAAAAAAGGGGGTAAAAGACCGAGAAGTAGTAATGAGAAAGGAGAAAGATAGGTGAGAAAGCACGTTTGTGTGGTGTTCAGGAAGCCAAGTAAAAAGAGGAGTCAGCTCTCAAATGGACACTGACCTATTGACCAGTCAGGCCATATGGTGACTAAGGAAATGTGGAAGTAGAATTTAATAATGGATTGTCATCAACTTTGGAAGAGCACTTTCAGGACAGAGATAAAGGCACTTCCATCTCAGATTGGAGTGGGCTCAGAGAGAAAAGGGGGAAAGCAGTTGTAGACAGTGAGTCCAGACCTCTCTCTCAAGGAGTTTTGATTAGAGAAAGAGAAGAAATGAGGATGAATCTAGAGGAGGAAGAAATAGGATCTGCCAAGCATGACAACAAAAGCCTATAATCCTAGCTCTCAGAAGATTGAGGCAGGAGGATCACAAGTTTGAGGCCATCCTAAGCTACACAGTGAGACTTGGCCTCAAACAAACAAACAAATCAAGAAAGGCTTTTTCTTTTCTTTTTTTTCCTCCTCCTCCTACTTCTTTCCTCCCTTCCATCTTTCCTCCCTCCCTCAGGAACCTGATTCCTTAATAGAAGATGCTCCCTAAAGCAGGAAGAGCTTGGATAATTATTCATTCATTCATTCATTCAGGTGGTACTGAGATTTGACCATCAATCAGATTTGCTAAGCAGGAAATCACCTACTTGAGTCACACACTCAGACCATTTTCCTCCATGGGAAAAATACTAACACGTTGCTGGTGATGGCATGGAGTGAGGGCACTACGTAGATGGAAGAAATGACTTGGGGGGAGGGAAGGAGCCTGTATGGTCTCAGATCCTTTTTTTTTTTTTTTCAGTCATGGGTGCTTGAACTCAGGGCCTGGGCGCTCTGTCCATGAGCCCTTTTGCTCAAGGCTAGTGCTCTACTACTTGAGCCACAACTCCACTTCCAGTTTTCAGGTAGTTAATTGGAGATAGTCTCATGGACTTACTTTCCTACCTTGCCAGGCTTTGAACGGCAACCTCAGATCTCAGCCTCCAGAGTAGTTAGGATTATAGGCGGGAGCCTCCAGAGCCTGACTATCTCTTTCTGGTTGCGTCCTCTTCTTCATGATGTCATAATCTATGCTCCAGGCTGGAAGTGAGAATGATGGAGAGGAACTATGAGTTTGAGTAGAAGAGAAAACATTAAGGAATCACCTTGGAGAGTAGACAAGTGAATGGACTAAGGAAATGTAGTTAGAGGTCAACATTCAGGGTCAGTTGAAGCAAGGGGTCATCAGTTGAAGGTAAGCTTGAGTTGCTGCATGGGGGCCAGGGAGGAAGTAGTGAGTTGGATTTAACAAGACTATAGTTTCACCAGGCAGAGATAACATAGGAAAAGAGGGATGCAGAAGCCAACAGTATAGGCAAGGGATGGAGCATAGCAATTCAAGAGAGTACCGAGAAAGGCAGTATCGATGGAGTATAGACTACAGTGAACCTAGAGGCAGAGAACCAGAAAGGCAATAGGTGGAGGCCCTTGTGAACTGCTAATGACTGAGACTGAAGTGTTTCTTTTGCGGTTATTGTCACCTACATCTAAGGAACAGCTGATATGAGTGTAGAGGGAAAGTAAAAAGGGAAGGGCCCTGCATATGAAAAGGTTCTGGAACTGAGAGGCCAGGCTATTGGAAGATCATCTGTGTGGCTTTGGACAGGAATATTATGATACTGTGACTGAGTGGAACCTGGAGCCCAAATTTTTAAGGGATATGGAGTGTGATTGAGCCAGGGACTTGGAGACAGGCACAAAAACTGGATTGTGACCAGAAGGGGTAGAGAGTGGGATAATCTTACAACATGAGAGTCAAAGTTGGGGTTTTATGAAATAAAGTAGAAAAGTCTGCTTGTATAAGGAGCAAGAGGACATCAGTGCCACTGCTGGGCTTGATGAATAGGGGAATGAAATCATCTTCCCCAAGAGAGGAACTGCTGGGCAGTTGATGTTTTTTCAAAGTGCATCACTCTACAGTTCACACAGCTTGAGAAAACATGTACTTGCTGTTTTATTTGATACTTCCTGCCTTTCATGTAGAGCAGGCAGGTGCCAGTGTTGGCGCTGTTGATAGCAGGATCCTGAGGCTTGCAGATGAACTTGAGATGCAATGATACCCAGCTAGTTGGCGATGGATTCAGGTCTTTTCACTCCAAGTCCAATATTTTCTCACAGCATCTTCCTGCCTTCCTAATGAGGCCAGCATTCCTTCCATAGTACTCAGAAGAACACGCCAATTCAAAGTTGTAGTTTAAAATCTTTTTGTGTGTATATGTGCTGGTCCCCAGGCTTTGATCTCAGGACCTGAGCACTGTCCCTAAACTTTTGTGCTCACGGCACTCTCTGTCATTTGAGCCAGGGCTCCCACTTGTAGCTTTTTAGTGGCTAATGGGAGATAGGAGTCTCACAGATTTTCCTGACCTAGCTGGCTTCAAACTGTGATCCTCAGATCTCCCAGCCTCCTGAGTAGCTAGGATTATAGGCATGCGCCACCAGCAGCTGGCTTAAAAATTATCCTTGATCCAAAGCCACAGCTCATCACACTTACTTGATAGCATGAGTTTGAGGAGGAAAGGTTCAGAGAAGTGACAGTCATTTAACCTAGTCTCAGAACTACCTAGGTATCAGTGGTCATTCCTGTTGTCACCAAGATATCTTAAACAGAACAGCCAAGTAGTAAGACCTGAATAGCCTTTCCCTTTCAGGGATAATTGGATATAGTTCTTTTTTTTGTTTGTTTTGTTTTGTTTTTTGCCAGTCCTGGGGCTTGAACTCAGGGCCTGAACACTATCCCTGGCTTCTTTTTTCTCAAGGCTAGCACTCTACCACTTGAGCCACAATACCACTTTCAGCTTTTTCTGTGTATGTGGTGTTGAGGAATCAAACCCAGGACTTCATGTATGAATCAAGCACTCTACCACTAAGCCATATTCCCAGCCCCTGGATATAGTTCGTAAATAGAAATAATATGGCATTTTGCTTTTGAAAAACTTAGGTATGTGAACGCATGTTTAGTCTACAGACTTGTAGCTACACTTGCCAGAAATGGGATTACTAGACATCAACAGGCAGTTGGTTGACCATGCCTGAAGTCATCATGAACTTAGGTTGGTGATCTAGGGCTCGGATTTTAAGATTCTTGGGATTTTGTTTCCTTCTTGGTCTCAGGGCATAGCAGATACAGCATTATGGCAATTTAGGATTCTCTCCACTAATGTACTCACCCCACCTCCCTCCGTGGGCCAGCTATTTCTATCTGCAGAGAGAGCCCAAGCATGAAGAGGCCTCTCTTGTTCATGTCTGCAGTACCTACTGCACAGATGAACACCACACTACAGAAAGATGCCACAGGTGAAGGACTCTGGGTGTCCCTATCTACCTCTGTATTGTATCTCCCCTCCCCCACCCTCCTTTTCTGCCAGCTCCCTCCTCCTCCCCTCCCCCTTCTTTCTTTCTTTTGTACTAGGAATTGAATTTAAAGCCTCTCCCATGCTAGCCATTGCTTCCCTCTGTGTGAATTTTTTTTTAAGGTTTTTCTTTTTTTCTGTCTGTTGTGGGGCTTAAACTCGGGGCCTGAATCTTGTCCCTGAGCTTTTTCACTCAAGGCTAGCACTCAACCATTTTGAACCACAGGGCCACTTTGAGTTTTCTGATGGTTTGCTGGATATTAACATCTCACAGACTTTCCTGCCAGGCTGTCTTCGAACCTCCATCCTCAGATCTCAGCCTGAGTAGCTAGAATTACAGTCATAAGCCACCAGAACCTGGCCAAGAGATTTTTTTTTTGTAAGTAAGAATATTGCTCTATACTTTAGGAAATAGTTTTTTTGGCCACCTCATCCTAGGTAAAGCAGCAAAGAAGGCCAAACCAAGGAGAGTCCATGCATGGAGAGTCAGCACCAAATCCATCAAGTCAACCATCTCCACCATACTCTCCTGAGTTCTCTGACCAAGGTTGGTGCCATACTGAAAGAGAATGGATGTTTCTAAAAATGCCATCTGGACTAGCAGAATCGCTTTCCATTGAGCACCCTGTTGGATATAGTGATCTCTTGCTAGATATAGGGGCTCAGGAACCAATCTTGTGCTCTATATTTTTGAAAAGTTTATGCCTAGCTCCATTTGAGAAGTACTCACTGAAGGGGCTTGAGATATAGCTTTACATACATAAGATCCTGGGTTCAATCCAACCTACTTCAAAATGAAACAAAATAATGTGACATACAAGAAGTCCAGAGTGTGGAAGTGTAAGTAGTAAAGGCTTATATCCAACAACTGGCTGGCAAGATAACTAACATCCCAGTGCCATTCTGCTCCCAGATCTGCGCATGATCAGCTGTCTCTCCTGACAAATTCCTTTCTCAGTATTATCCCCCAGGAACTTGTGATTATCCTCTGTCTAAGGCAAAAGCAGCTTAATACCTCTAAAAACAGAGCCAGTTGGGCATTTTGCCTAGAAAGAGAAAAGCAAATCTGTGTCAGTGTTTCATGCTCAACTCAGCCTCTGTGGGGCACCCTGTCTCTCAGACCTCTCCACTTCAGCCTTCTCCTCCTCTGAAGGAGACATCCAGGGCTCTGTAGCTGATGTTCTACCACATGAGCCACATATCTACTTCTAGCTTTTTGGTGGTTAATTGGAGATAAGAGTCCCAGGGACTTTCCTGCCAAGGCTGGCTTTGAACCCTGATCCTCATATCTCAGCCTGCTGAGTATCTAGGATTCCAGGTATGAACCACTGTCACCCAGCTAAAGAGCTATTTCTGGGGCTGGGAATATGGCCTAGTAACAAAAACCTCGAATACATGAAGCCCAAGGTTCAATTCCTCAGCACCACATATATAGAAAACGGCCAGAAGTGGCGCTGTAGCTCAAGTGGCAGAGTGCTAGCCTTGAGCAAAAAGGAAGCCAGGGACAGTGCCCAGGCCCTGAGTCCAAGGCCCAGGAATTACAAAAAAAAAAAAAAAAAAAAAAAAAAAAGCTATTTCTTACTAGTTGCTTCTCCTTTGTCAGAGATCTGGGCCTCTTCATGCAAGCCCCCATGCTGAGGACTGCAGCTGCCACCCTGTGAGAGCAGCAGTGGTTGACTCTGGGTCCCCTGCATTCTGTTCCTCCTGTGTACTGATATTAGTGTTTTGTTGGCATCTGACATCTTAAATTCTCTGAGATGAATGGACAGTTGTAAAGAAGCTGGGTCCTAAGTTTTAAGGATGCCACATAGAACAAAGTGTATCTCTGTCCACAGGGGGCTTATAGGACACCTGATTTAACCTAAGGAGGGTCAGAGAAGGCATCTCAGGAAAAAAAAAATCTGCTCAAGGCATAATCAAAGGAAGTCAGGCAAAGCTGTAAAGGCCAACAGGTGAAAGGAAGCCTAGTGTCTTGGAGGAACTAAAGGAGGCTCAGCAAGGCTTCCCAAAGGGAAGCAGAGAAATGAGCCGGAGGAGTGAGCAGGTTCCAAGTCATCACGGGGACTTGGCCGCCCTGGCAGAGTTGAGCTGCACTCCAGCCCCTCATCCACCATCATGAACCAGTGTTTTCTAATCATTGGGTACTTCTGATATATGTGGGTATGCTTGCACATGGGTGCACACACATGTGCATATGCACACATACACACACACACACACACACACCTCACAGGAACCATAGCTGTTCTGTCCCTTCTCACTTAAAGGAGGTACAGAGTAATGTACGTTCTGAAGCTTTACCTGGGGCCGAGGCCCACAGGTTGACACCATTGAGCCTCACACAGCACCAGCTCTCTGATGAAGAATAGAAGTGACAAGGGCAAAGTCAGAAACTCTGTAGATTGTGTGCAGTGGAAAATGAAAGACAGGCAGAGCCATCCTCTTGATCCCAGTCACACACACACACACTGATGTTGTCTCAGCAGACATAGCTCTACTTCCCTCTGCCTGACTGGCTGCCAGGTGATAGTTCAGAGGCTGTGTTCTGTGCTTGTCACTCCAACACTGGGTCGCTTTTAAGATGCGTGGACTTCTGAATCTTTAAAAGAAAGGACTAGAAAGAAAATCCCAAAGGCAGTTTGTTGGCAGGTCAACTGCCAAGAATGAGAGGAGAGTAGTGACAGATTTGGGGAGCTTGAGAAGAGGGAGGAATACAAGAGGGAGCAAAGCAGGAGCAAATGGAAAGATAAAGGTTGAGAGAGAAGCAAGGAAAGGCTGGCTGATAAATTTGTCATGGTGCCAGCTGACACAAATGTGCAGTTTTCTCTAGCACAGCTCAGCACCCCAGGAACAGGCACTGAGGAATTTGATATTGGCTGGAGCATTCTGGATGGGCCTGGCTCGGCAAGAGTGGCAGACAGACCAGGGAAGCAGTGGACAGCTGGAAGGGCTGAGTGGGGGGTGGGGAGTCCTGGGTGGGCAGGGAAAGCACCTCACCAGGAGGGAACCAGTTGATGGTGATAATGAGGAAAGGACCCCAAGGACTGACAGATTCGGTGAGGTCAAAGAGCATTATTAGTAAGATTAAGGGTGGGCAGGGCCAGGCAGAGTAGCCCCTGCCTGTAATCCCAGCAATTTGGCTTCAGCATTTTTTTTCCAGTCTTGGGACTTGAACTCAGGCCTGATCACTGTCCCTGACTTACTTTATGCTCAAAGCTAGCACTCTACCACTTGTGCCACAGCACCACTTCTGGCTTTAGTTTTTTCAGTTTGCGTGGTGCTGAAGAATCAAACCCAGGGCTTTATGCGTGCTAGGCAGGCACTCTATTGCTAAGCCACATTCCCAGCCCCAATCTCAGCAACTTGGGAGGCAGAGATCAGGAGGATCATGATTCAAACCAAGCCTGGGCAAAATGTTAACAAAACTGCATCTCCATCAGAATCAGAAGCCTGACCTGACAGTATATGCCTATCATCTGTCATTTCAGTTATATACAAAAGGCTTAAGTAGAACTCGAGTAGTAGAGCACCTACGAGTAGTCCCTGGGTTCAAATTATACACACACGTACGCACACACACACATACACACACACACACACACACACACACATATATATATACACATACATATATATATGGAGAGAGAGAGGAGAGAGAGAAATGAAAGCTTTGTGGTGAAATGAAATGTAGGATTTCTTTCTTTTTTCTTTTTTTTGCCAGTCCTGGGTCTTGAACTCAGAGCCTGGGCACTGTTCCTGAGCTTCTTTTGCTCAAGGCTAGCACTCTACCACTTGAGACACAGTACCATTTCTGGCCTTTTCCATTTATGTGGTACTGAGGAATCAAACCCAGGGCTTCATGCTAGGCAAGCATTCTACCACGAAGCCACATTCCATGCCCAGAAATGTAGGATTTCTAAGCTAAGCTTAAAATATTAAATGTTCCAGTTGTACTATGTCAAGACCTGGTAAGCGGCTGGCCAGAGTGAAGGCAAGAGTCTTCCATATGTGGATGGTGGTGCATTTCTAGGCCAAGGGTATTGTTAGGTCATGTGCCTGAGTGCCACACTGTTGCAGCACTTAAGGTGCCAGTGATATAGGTGCTGTCATCCTCACTGAAGCCAAGGGCTGGCCTTACAAGGAGCAGAGTCCAGTGATGAGGATGAGGTGCTGTTCTCTGCAGGGCTTGTGAGCTCTGAGCGGTGATGTCATTAGCAAAGAGCATTTGTATTCCCGTGGAGAAAGGAAATACTTTATTTTATTGTCAGGTCATTTTAGCATGATTGAAAAATCAGGGAGCCTGAAAGGAATACTTTATGAGATGTCTAAAGTCCTGGGCCCAGCTCTATGGCCGAACACAAGATCTCTTGATATCTCAACTTCTTTTTGAAACGGAGAGGCATTGCCCAGGTTTGTGGGGAAATAGCACAATGAAGCAGTTGCCATTTGCCAGGCACTGTGCTGAGCATATGCAGTTAAGCTTTAGTCTTTTGGTATTCCCATTTTACAGATGTGTAAAGTGAGCCAATAAAGCCAAATGATTTGCCCAAGGCATGAGCCTTCCACCATTTCTTATAGTGCTTAGATTCTTCAAACACAAAAAATAAGGTAGAACACTCCCACAGTGCTAGGTTGAAGACACATGAATGCAAGCAACTGCCCTACAGTTCTGCATGTACAGTTCTCCCATGTCAAGGGCAGCAGATGTAGATGGCACAGAAGGACCATTCTCCACTCAGGAGGCTTCTAGGAAGTTTCACAGAGGAGCTCCCACTTGGGGTGAGTCTTGAGCATTGTTAGTGCGTGGTACCACTTCTCACACTGGCCAAAAATATACCAGGTCATTGTCTTCTCCCTCCATGTCCTGTTACATCCTTGAGGATGAAAATAATAATAATAATTATTATTATTATTATTATTCCCTTTGCCATAAAACTTCTCTTGAAATATTTGAATGCTAGTATCCAGACCTCCCCCTCCTCTCCATATTAAACAGCCTCAGTGTCTTCTTTTTCTCCTTCTTTGGGAGGCTGTTGACAGTGGTAAACTTCAAGGATGAATAGGACTTAGCCACGAAATCTGTTCCTGATGCACAGGCAAAGGGACACTCATGGAGTCTGGAGGGCTGGTGGGGCCCAGATTTGTGATGGACAGTGGAGATGCTTGGTCTCAGTCATGCACACAGAGAAGTTAAACAATGAGATTTGCACTGTAGAAAAGGTCCCTGTGCTCCTACTGAGAAGAATGAATGCCTGGGACACCCATTAGGCAGCAGGAAAGCCACAATGTCCAGTACGCTCCATTGCTGCACTCGTCCACCCTTTTCCTCTGATTCTGTGCCCTCTCCCCACCTTCCCACAGATGTGCATGTGAATATACCATATATAAGGCAAAGAATACAAAGTCATCAAAAAATTTAAAAAAAAAAACAATTTAAACTGGGTGCTTGTTGTTCATACCTGTGATCCTAGCTACTCAGGGGAGCTGATATTTGAGCATTGCAGTTCAGAGCCATCCCAGGCAGGAAACTGTGACTTTTTTTTTTTGCCAGTCCTGGGGCTTGAACTCAGGGCCTGAGCACTGTCCCTGGCTTCTTTTTGCTCAAGGCTAGCACTCTACCACTGGAGCTACAGCACCACGTCTGGCTTTTTCTATATATGTGATACCGAGTAATCGAACCCAGGGCTTCATGTATGCAAGGCAAGCACTCTACCACTAGGCCATATTCCTAGCCCTTCTGAGACTCTTATCTCCAATAAAGCTACTCAAAAAAGCCAGAAGTGGTACTGTGGCTCAAGTGGTAGAGCTTGCTCTTTGAGCAAAAGAAGCTCAGAGGTAGCACCCAGGCCCAGAGTTCAAGCCCCAGGACTAACAAAAAAGAAAGAAAAAGTCTTTTGTTTCCACATCTTTGGAGTTTGTTTCAATATGTATTATATATGTATATAATATATGTTATATATTATTATATATTACATATGAGAAGAGGTTGTTGGGTATTGTACCTTTATGATTTTCTCCTAAGACTATCCTCTTTTGGTCTCTCTGTATATGAGTATCTAGAATATTGTGTATTTTTTCATGTCCCATTGCATTTTAGATACAACTTCCACACATCAGGGAGAACATTCACCATTTATCTCTGATCTTGGCTTACTTCACTTAACATGATTTGTTCTAGTTCCATCCATTTCCCTGCAAATGACATTATTTTATTCTTTCTAATGGCTGTGTAAAAGTCCATTGTATATAGGTACCACATTTTTTGGGTCCATTCATCTATTGTGGGGCATCTGGGTTGTTCCATATCTTGGCTATTGTGAATAGTGCAGTGATTGACATGGATGTACAGGAGTCGGTATCATATCCCAGGGTAGATGCCTAGGAGTGGTGTGGCTGAGTTGTAGGGAAGGTCTATGTTTAGTTTTTTGAGGAGACAATGAATTTCTTTTGGGTTATGCTGGTAGTGCCTATGGGACATCCACATGAAGGCATTTAGTCTAACACAAATGTACTTGAAGCCCAAGCGAGTCCTGAGTTAACAATATGAATGTGGAAGTCAGTCTTGCACATGAAGTTCTTAACTGTTGGAGTGGATGAACTTACTCCGGAAATGTGTGCAGAGAAAGAAATTAGGTTGGATCCCAGAGAAGCACTAAGCTTTGAATCGCAGGCCAAGTAAAGTGAAGCTTGGGAGAGACCTGACGGCAGTCAGAGGGGTAGAAGAAAACCAAAGGAAGCAAGGAAGGAAGGCTGGAGTAGGCAGCAATTTCCCAGTGAAGAAGCATTTCCTTGCCATGTTGTATTACCCACAGGGACCGTGTTTTTCTACCCTAGCTGCCATAACTACAAGGGGACATGCTTTCCAACCTTTAAGCAGAGATTCCCTCCACCACCACCCCCCCGAACTAGAGCTTGAACTCAGGGCCTCATACTCTCTCTTAGCTTTTTCACTTAAGGTTCTACTGGGGCTCTGCCATTGATGGCTTTTTTGCTGGCTAACTGGAGAGTCATCTCATGGATTTGTCTTCTTGGGCTGTCTGTGAATCACGATCCTCAGATTTCAGCCTCCGGAGTAGTCTAGGTTTACACTCATGAGACACAGCAAAGGTTTTGTTGTTGATGTTGTTCATTTTTCTTTGGTATTTTTAAAATATGATTTTATTGTTATTCTTAAAGTAGTGTACAGAGGGGTTTCCATTTCATAAGTGAAGTGAGGAATACATTTGTTTTTTGGACAATGTCTTCCCGTCCTTCTCTGATTACATTTGTTCACCATTCCTCCCTGCCTTTAGGCAGAGATTTTTAAGACTAGATTTGAAGATCTGCTGTTCTAGTGCAATGGTTCTTTTTTATTTTTCTTGGTCATGGGGCTAGAACTCTGGGCCTGGGCCCTGTCCCTGAGCTCTTCAGCTCAAGGCTAGAGCTCTACCACTTGAGCCACAGTACCATTTCCTGTTTTCTGGTGGTTAATTGGAGATAAGAGTCTCGTGGATTTTCCTGTCTGGGCTGGCTTTGAACTATGATCCTCAGCTCTCAGCCTTCTGAGTAGCTAGGATTATAGGCGAGAGCCACCAGCAACAGGCTGAGCAATGGTTCTTAAATTCCTCAGATAAGAACCTGACCCTGACTCAGAACCATGACCTTGGGCTATTTAGGAAGGCCTAATATGTTCAAGTAAGCATCCTTCTGCCTTCTCATTTGAGAGGTCTGGGAATATACTCCAGCCAGAATCATTTCTTAATTACCTAGGGGTTTTTGCCAACTATACTCCTACTCTCCACCCTGCACGCAGACCCCTCCTGACCAGAGGATTTGAAGAGCCCTGTGGTTTGAGTCCTTGTTAACTGGCTGAACTGTCTTGAGTCTTTTGGGCACTGGGGAGGAGGGGAGGTGGAAATGCCAACCCACTGGCCTAGAGGAGTTTCTGGGCAACTGAATGGTCAGGAATCTGATGGTTAGCAGATAGTTGGCCCAGCTCTTTTCTCTGAAAGCATTTAGACTCAAGCCCCTCGCCACCCTCTGCTGTAGACAGCCTAGTTGCCCACCCCATTCTGTACAATAATGGCCCTGAATGTAATCCAGCATTTAAAAGAATAAAAAGACCATGTGTTTAAAAGCTGACTAAGAAGTGTGGAAGAGGTACCATATGTAGACAAAGGACATTTTTGGGTTATTGCCATGGAAAAAACCGGCTCGGCTTGTTTATATGTTTAAGGCCTAACACCACTTAACATCTCCAGCAGTGAAATTCATGAAGTATGCCTAATACAGTGACTCTAAGGAGTAATTTTGCAAATAAGACCTTTGTCTCTGTGAAAGGTATTTATTAGGCATAAAAGTGGTTCAGAGGGCCTGTGCCCCTGGTGTGAAATTACAAATTTGTGAAATTCAAACATTGTCATTTAATAATGAATATTGAAGATAAATAATCCCTCCTAGACAATTGGCTTTGGGACAAGGTCTTTCCAAGATAAATGGAAACATAAATTACACTTGATATTGTGAAGAGAAAGGACCTACTGAGTAGAAAACTCAGGACTGTGCCTCTAAGGAGCCTAGGGACTTCTCCTTTGTTGAGGTTTTTGTATTTAAAAAAAATTGTATTGTATATATTATGCCCAAAGAATATGAAATTAGCACCTCCCATATTTGCCCTCCCATCTGTATTGCAGCATTGCTCATAGTACCCAGGTATGGAGGCAAAAAATGTGCTTATGGGTAAATGGCTATAGAAACTGGTATGTGCATGTATATTTGTGTGCCTATATATCATATTTTATATATTATGGAATATTATATAATATTACATATTAATGGAATATTATTCAGCTTTTAAAAAAGAGAGCCTGCCATTTGCCAAAGTTTGGGAGTTTTTTAGAATGAGATACTTGAGGATCATGCTGCCTTGCAATAGGAGGGTGGCTGAGAGATGCAGTTATGAGGCCCTTTTTAGGCCTATGATAGCTGCTTTAGAGAAAGCGACAGCAAAGAACTGTATTTTCATCCATTCATGCAATAAATATTTATTAGTCACCTAATTTGGGGTGGTTTCTTTGCTGTTTCCTAGCTTTCTTTGGAACATCAGAATAATTTCAATTGAGTGTCTTTCACAGGAACCACCTGAGGCCATCTAACTTTTGTGAGTAAAAACCGGTGCTATATTCAGATTATACATGATTGTTTTGAAGATTCTGCATATGTTAAAATTTAATCTTATAATTTATATTTACAAGTAATTAATATTCCCCCCTTTTTGCCTTCAGGTCTTTTATTGGCTTGGCTTTCTTGTTCAGATGGTGCTCTACCACTTTAGCCAAGCCTCTAGCTTAGCTCTTCGCTGGTTAATTGGAGGAAAAGTCTTGCAGACTTTTCTGCCCAGGCTAGCTTTGAATCATAATGCTCTGGATCACTAGCCTCCTGAGTAGCTAGGGTTGCAGGCATGAACCATGCCTGGCTATTCCTTTTATACAACAAAAATTCAGTGGTTTCAGGAGGTTAAATGATTCATACAAGTCACATGGCTAAAATATTCTGGGAGTTAGAGCTTGACCATTTGGTTTCCCATTCTCAGTCTGTCATTCTCAGCTCTGTCCACTGGCCATGAGCTCAGTGGCCTTGGAACCACCTCAACTCTCAAGGATCTGTTCATCTCCCAGTGTGTGAAGAGATGAGGTTACAGCTGGATTCAAGGGATCCAGCTGTTGCTGGTGGGCTGGAGGTTGGCTCCCAAGGTGGGGGAGGAGGAGGAGGAAAGAAGGGTTCATCACTCATCTTCAAAGCCAACTCCTGCGTCATAGAGTTACAGAGCACATGTCCAGGTCTCTTCATTAAAGAGGGGCTTCCATGGGATTAAAGACTTGCCTAGGAAGACAAATTCATTGAGCTGTTTGTAGGTATTTCTACAACAGACACTGCTGTTTTTTGTTTTGTTGTGTTTTCCAGTCCTGGGGCTTGTACTCTGGGCCCAAGCACTGTCCCTGAGCTTCTTTTGGTCAAGTCTAGCACTCTACCACTTGAGCCACAGAACCACTATTGGCTCTTTCTGTTTATGTGGTACTGAGGAGTCGAACCCAGGGCTTCATGCATGCTCTACCACTAAGCCACATTCCCAGCCCCTGTGTTTATTTGTTTGTTTGTTTTAAAAGCAGTCTGAGGGATATGGGAAAAGAGCTATATTAGTAGCTTTTCAACCCTAAAAGCCTATCTCAAACTCAAACAATAAGAAGTTTCTTCATTCAGCTGTTAACCTTTATTCAAAGTTTACATGGCAAGTCACGACTGTGTGAGGTAAGAACATGGAGTCTCCAGGCCCTTTCTTGGTGCCTTGAGTTTGAGGGACTGGAAATTGTTTTGATTTTACTTTTCCCCCCTCTCCTTATGGATGAATTTTGTCTTCCCTTTAATCCATTATAGATCTTAGGTCTCAAGATAAAAGACAAGTTTCTGTGTATACTCCAACCCAGTCATTCTGTGCTGGCTATAAATCTGCTCTTTGCCTGAGTGTAGCAGAAACAAAATCTGTGGCTTCCTCCTCATGGGAGGGATTGGCATTTCTGTAACAAGGAAGGGGTAAGAGGAGGCTCCTCTGGCCTTTTTGAACTTGCTTCTTAGCTGGGGAAATGAATAACATCCTGATTGGCCTCAGTGGAGGAGAAGTGGGAGGAAGGGAGGGGGAACCTGGCCCTCAGTTCCAGTCGTGGCCTAGAAATCCTGATGTACGGGCGCCAAACTTGGCACACAGCGAGGCCCGTAGGTTGAGGGGAAATCATAACCAGATTAACACCGTGATTTGGACATTTTTTCACACATATTAATGAAGTAGGCTTTTTACAAGGCCTAAGCACAGCCTTGTACAAGCTAGCAAGGTTTCCCTTGCCTGCTGCTATGACCTGAAAGGGAAATGGCAGAGACAACCCACTGAGGCCTGGGCCTGCCTGTCCCAGCCATGCAGAGAAGGCCCCTGGCTGTCCATGGGCCCACAGAGTTCCTCATCTGTGTGCAGGAGGTCTGAATTTCCCTAGTTTGCTTAACTGCAATGTTACTCTCATCCCCAGAACATGTGTTAACACAAGGTGAGGCAGGAACTGAGCAGAGAGGCCCAGGGACCAGCAGTGAAGGACTCCGTGCTTGAGCTGGGCTGAGGAGAAAGGAAGAAGGGAAGAAAGTTGCTGATTTGTAAGGCCAAGGTTCTGTTTGCTCCAGGTTCTGTCATGAGCATGTCTTGTCTCCTCCCTGGACCTCAGTTTCCTTGTTTTTAAAAGAGGAGCTAGACCACCAGCTGACAAATGCCCCAGGGGCCATCACAGGACTCTAGGATGTAAGCTGTAGGGTGCTCCAGATACCCCAGGACCTTCCTAGATGTGGTGCAGCTGCATTTGGTGTGGGTGGGGCCCGCAGGTGGTTTCTCCCAAGCCTCCCGGGTGTTGCCAACTGCTGCCTGGGGTGGACCGTGCTTTGACTAGCAAAGGCGAGCACAGGTCAGGTGCTCCGACCCCAGCTCTTCCACGAGAACTGGCTTCACTGCCCTGCACCTCCCTAAGATATGAGGTTGGGTCTAGAGGGAGTCACCTCCTGTCACTTCCTAGGGTGTTGTGAGAACCCAGGAGCAAAGGGCTGTGCAAGTGAGCGAGCTGCGTGAGGGATTATTGTCATTGTTCACCTTTCCACGCCTGGTTGCTCACCTTGTGTGTGCCTCGGCTTCTCAACTTTTCTCTACATCCTCCCTGGCGTCTGTTACCATGCCTGGGTCGCTGAGTCAGTGTGACCAGCCAAAATACATGGGACATGTTGGGGCAGGGAATGACAGTTCCCAGGCCCCTGCAGTGTGAGGTGTGGAATGAGCCCCAAACACACCTTTCTGTGATAAATGCAAATGATACCAGATTGAACCCCACACTGTTCCCCGGGCCGCAAGCCCAGGACAGGAGGCTGAAAGTCAAGGTGTCTTTGCACAAGTACCTGCCAAGTGTTCAGCCAGTCATCACCCACACAGTGAGCCCCCTTGCACCCCCACCTCCTAGGGCCCTGATGTCGTTTGCACAGTAGCTTCCTGTGTTCACTGACACCATCACAGATGGCAACATAGCCACCGTATGAGCTGAGAAACCATGGTAACAGAGGCCAAGCCTCAGTCTCCTTGCCCAGGAGCTAGTAGCGTGCACTGCCTGCCGAGTTCGTTGCTGTGATCCCATAGTCAAAATGAGCTCATGACATGCAAACCTACAAGGTGTGTGTTCCAATCAGCCTCTGCTCCCTGCAGCCTCTTCTCACAGCCCCGGCAGCCTCCTCTCCTGCCTTTGTGCTCACACTGTCCCCCCACTGGGCAGAGTCCTCTACCTGCCCAGCCGCTTAGCTCTGGGAACTGACCAGGCAGTGCCCCACAACTGAGTGTGAAGGCTCAAAAATGAAGAAGCTGCTGTATGCCAGACACCCGTGTCAGCATGGCAGGGCAGGCCCAGATCTTCATCCTGAGCCCATTCCTGCTGCTGGAAATCTGGCTCAGGTTTGCCACTTAACAGGACAGCTGATGGGTTTAGATGGCAGAGGGAAGTAGAAGGCCAAGCGTACTACAAATAAAAATAATGCCAGTCTGCAGTCCCAGTTCCTCAGGGGAAGCTGAGGCAGGAAGATGGCTTAAGCTCAGAAGTTCAAGTTCTAGACAATGTAGCAAAAATCTTATTATTTTAAAAAGTGGAAGAGATGAGGAAGAAGAAGAAGAAATAAGTGAAATAATTAAGCAAGTACTCAACATAACCAAAAATAACTGGGCCTCAAACCAGCCAAATCTAGAACATTCAAGACCCTCCCTTTCCTTCCTTGGGGCCTTTCAAATCACCAAGTCAGACAGCAACCTGAGCTGACACTTGGCCCAGCTGGGGAAACAGAAAGATCTCACACTGGGAACACAGGTCCTTAGAGAGGCAAGGGTTAAAAATAATCCAAAAGGACAAGCTACTAGTGTCTGTGTGTGTATTGGGTTTCACATCAGAAATCTACTATAACCTCTGAATTCTTCTTTAATTAATAAAAAAGACTTCTGCTTAGCCCCAGGTCTCAGACTTCAACGTTCTCCTCAGTGAAAAACTGCCATGTGGTTTCTCTGTGGAGCACAGACATCATGGAGCTAGGATTGGGCTGTACCTCCACCCCCTGCCTACTGCAAGAACCACCTTAAAATTCTGGAGCTAAAGACTGAGGATGTGTAGCTTAATGGTAGAGTACCTCGCCTAGACCTCCAGCAGCTCCCCTTTACAACACCAATATATACAATGGGAAGGCTGGGCAGAAAACCTTTTACCATACTTCAGCCATACTTAAAAATCAAATTTTAGCACACATTTCCTGTGGAGGCAGAAGAACTTGGAATGTGGATCCTGACTATATACCCTTGATATTGTCATCTTGAGTGGAAAATTTCTTTTTCTTCTTGATCACCCTCCAAGCATTATTGAGGTCATTTTAAATAATGGAGCCAGAGCATGGTAGTTCCCTTGTTAATCCTAGCACTTGGGAGGTAGAGGCAGGAGGATCATGAGTTCAAGGGCATCCTTAGCTATATAGTGAGGCCCTACAAAAAAAAAAAGTTGAGATGCAGTGTTGAACAAGTGGATCATGTCCCTGGAGCACAAAAGACACTCAGCAAATGTTGATTATCTTCCTTTCCTGATGACTGATTGGACCCCAGACCTGATTACTTGAAATCAGATGTCCTAGAAACACCAGCCTTTGTTGTGCTTGCTGCTGTGAGGGATATCATTCCTCCAAGGCTTTCCTTTCAAAGAGTAGTTAGGCTGCTGAGGCTACAGTGTGGCCTGCAGTGTATCTCAGCCTTGCTATCAGACCCCTACGTGCTGACTTTCTCTTCAACTGTGTGTGCCCTGAAGGAAATATCTGTTGCAGAAAGATTTTTGATTCTTTGCTTCCTACTTGGAGGAGTAGAAATGGTGATTGGCTGGTCTTAAGCAGAGAAATAAACACCTTGCTGGGCATCTGTGGCTCACACCTGTAATCCTAGCAACTCAAGAGGCTAAGATCTGAGGATCACAGTTTGAAGCCACCATCCTGGGCAGGAGTGTCCAAGAGACTCAATGTCTCCAGCTAACCACCAAAAAGTCAAAAGTAGAACTGTGGCTTAAGTGGTTGATTGCTAGCCTTGAGCAAAATAAAATAAAATTTCAAGTTCAAAGTTCAGACACAGAGCTCAAGCCCTGCATTCAAGCCCAAGGACTACCAAAATAAATAAATAAATGGAGGAGGAGGAGGAGGAGGAGGAGGAGGAGGAGGAGGAGGAGGAGGAGGAGGAGGAGGAGGAGGAGGAGGAGGAGGGGGGGGGAGGGGGAGGGGGAGGGGGAGGAGGAGGAGGAGGAGGAGGAGGAGGAGGAGGAGGAGGAGGAGGAGGAGGAGGAGGAGGAGGAGGAGGAGGAGGGAGAAAGAGAGAGAGAAAGAAAGAGAGAAAGAAAGAAAGAAAGAAAGAAAGAAAGAAAGAAAGAAAGAAAGAAAGAAAGAAAGAAAGAAAGAAAGAAAGAAAGAAAGAAAGAAAGAAAGAAAGAATAGCAGCTGCTCCAGGGATCGGGTCAGGGAATGCCAGTGTCTGCCCAGCTTGCAAAGCGCTCTTGTTCTGTGCAAGTGTACAGCCAGTTGAAATCCGCTGTACTGGGACCTACGGTGATGATGGATCTCTTAGGCTCACAACAGACAGCAGGGGCCCTGCTCAGTGCCTTGGTGATGTGTGAAGGGCTTAGACATTCCTTGACCATCTTGAACTGGTGTCTCCTTGGAAGCTGTGTCCTGTTTATCCAGAGGATGGGGGAGGGGAATTAGACACCAAGGGAACAAAAGAGCCAAGTAAAATAGCTTTTTAAATTATTATTTTAGTGGTACTGGGCTTGAATTGAACTCAGGGCCTCCCACTTGCTAAGCAGGTACTCTACCACTTGCACCACACCCTCAGACCCAGAGTTGTTGTTCTAATCCTTTCTGATCTGAGATATGGAATTTGTACAGAGGTGGAATTGTTTCTGCCATTTTTCACACGCAAGTTGGTGCACATTCCTGATACTCTTTAAAAAAGAAATATGTCATATATACACAGGGATGAGTCAACATTGCGTGCAGCCAGGCTTGGCTACCAGGAGAAGAGTCAAACCTCGGCCGTTTGCTTATTTGTCCCCAGCTCAGTCAAAGCCAGGTGTAGCAATGAACAGGGAGGCAGCTCAGCAAGGCCAGGCTCTCCACGTCATACTTCCTATGGCTCCCTTGTTACACTGACTTGGATTGACTAGAATCTTCTGTTTTTAGAAGAAAACACAGTTTTGTTTAGGGATCTATCTGCTTCTCTAAAATTTCAGTTCAAAGCTAGGCACTCGCCTGTAATCCTAGCTACTCACAAGCCCAGGCAGGAAAGTCCTCAGATTCCTATCTCCAATTAACTGGGGAAAAAAGCCAGAAGTGGAGCTGAAGCTCAAAGTGGTAAAGTGCTAGCCTTGAGCAAAAAAGAGCTCAGGGACAGTGCCCAGGCCCTGAGTTCAAGCCCCAGTCCTGGCATACATACACAGAAAAAAATTTTTTTAGTTTGATTCCATGGCCTTTAGCATGAGTGGCTCCGTTTTTTATTTGGTTTGGTCTTAGTAGTGCAGAAGCAGTCCAAAACAATAACCTCCCATCGATTTTGTCTAATACACTTATATCATCAACTCTACAAGGCAAGTATTCATTTTCCTGTTTTATGGGTGTATGATTCTCCGAGGGCTTTCTAATAGATTACCATAAAGTTGGTGGCTTGAAACAGAAATGTATTCTCTTATATTTCTAGTGGCCAGAAATTCAAAATCAAGATGCCGGTATGATCACATTCCCTCCGAAGCCTCTAGGGAGAATTCTCTTTCCACTTCTAACGTCCTTCGCTACCAGGATCCTTGAGTTTGTGGAGGCATAACTCAAACATTGATTTCCATCTCCACATGGCCACCTTTCTTCGTGTCTATGATCTCCCTCCCCTTTCTCTTTGAAGGACAGCAGTCATGCCCTAAATCCAGAGTTATCTCATCTTACAATCCTTAGTTACCTTTGCCAATACTCTGTTCCCATTAAAGACACATCTGGAGTCTGAAACAGGACATACCTGTTAAGGGGTCACCACTCAACCACTGTAGTAAGGAAAGGAACATCTGAAGAAGGGAAGTGACTGCCCCTAGATCATACAGTGAGAAAGTAACAGGAATTGGCATTTGAACCCAGGTCTCCTGCTTATCATATGCCTTTAATTAGGTAAGAACAAGACTTTTATAATGTTACTGCTTGATTATATTATCTGGCTTGTAGAAAATGAAATTTGGTAGCTTTTACTCTAGGATACCTTGAACATCATTTCAGCATTACTCTGTTAGTGTATTATTGTCAATTACATTGAGACCATTAGTGCCAATGTGAACCCCATAAAGGGAATCATTTGTTTATATTCCACATGGCAAGACTCTGAGGG
Organism: Perognathus longimembris pacificus; assembly: GCF_023159225.1. Lineage (NCBI taxonomy): Eukaryota > Metazoa > Chordata > Mammalia > Rodentia > Heteromyidae > Perognathus > Perognathus longimembris. Next base: position 26,476,245 of record NC_063177.1, read on the forward strand.
GATTAAGGATGCGAAAAAATTATGAGGAGAATCCCAGTTATTGCCTAGATGTTGTTGACCCATGCTGTACCTAATTTGTGTGTGCTGTGCTTTTGTCTGATTGGCAGCACAATAGATATGCTTACACCCACATTACCAGACATGCACATGACATGCTACACTGTGATATTATGGTGGCTGTGGCATCACTAGGTGATAGGAATTTCCATCTTATAATCTAGGGAGTACATCTCATGTGTTACATCATTATGCAGTTATTTGGAGGACCAATATGTAAGATGATGGACCATAAGATTATAGGGTTGTAATTCTTCCTTGAAGAATTGAGAGGGAAAGATGAGATCCTCATATCCTCTCCCCCTACCTCCCCTCCTATAATCTGTTTATTTGTTTTGTTTTTATGCTGGTACTAGAGCTTGAACTCAGAGCCTGGGCACTGTCCTTGAGCTTTTGTACTCAAGTCTAGTGTTCTACCACTTGAGCCACAGCTCCACTTCCAGCTTTGTGATGGTTAATTAGAAATAAGATTCTCATGGACTTTCTTTGCCTAGGCTGGCTTCAAACCACAATCCTCAGATATTAGCCTCCTGAGTAGCTAAGATTACAGATGTGAGTCACTGGTGCCCGGCTAATGAGACGATCTGTTGGTTCTGACATAATGAAATATGCTTCTAGGAACACCTGAAGAAACAGAGTCCGTAGGAGACTAGATAAGTTAGGCAAGCAGGCAGTAGGCAGACAGACAGAGACTTATTGTGGGAATTGGTTCACGTGATAATGGAAGCAGAGAAGTCTCACTCTCACCCTATATCTGCAAGCTGGAAAACCAGGAACAGCAGTGATATGGTTCAGGTAGATTCTAAAGACCTGTTGACCAGAATCTCTGGTTGAGTAAGTCCTGGTCCAAGTCCAAAGTCTATTACATGCCACTTCACACATAGGTAGCGCAGGCCAAGAACCAGGCTGAGCCTGGAGACCCGAGGACTAGGAGCACTGGTTTCCAAGAGAAGGAGAAGGTAATGGCCCAGCTCAGACAGAATCAAATTTCCCCTCCTCCCCAATTTTGCTGTATACAGCCCACATAAACTTGACTGTTGTCAGTTGCTAATATTCTCAACCTGTGCCACATGAAGCAGCCTAGAGCATGGAGGAAATGGTACTCCTCCAGGCGCCAGTCCTCAGTGCTACTGGGGCAATAGTCTGGTGATCCAGGTAGAGAGGCTCCCAGTACTTGCCGAGGCTATGCCTAGGATCATGACTTAGTTGTCATAGACATCATTATTACAAAGATCCTTCACCTAGAAGAGCTGCTCGAAAAGCATTGCTTAGTACAGAGTTTGCTTTTAGTATCTGGCCTCCCTGGTGGCTAGAAATCTGATCAACAGGCTCACACCAAGTCCAAACCCGGGCTGAATCTAATTGACACCACGTGGAAGCTGTACTGCAGCTTCCTGAATAGCCAGGGTGTGTGATTAGACACTATCAGCCGAGGGGAGCATGCTGCTTGCCTGCTCTACCTCCACTCCTGCTCTTCAGGGCCACTTTGACAATAGCACACAAAGGTAGAGCACGTGCATCCCACACACACCTCCTTAGGAGCTGCCAGTCTTCCAGCTGTCGCAGCATGCCTGTGATGGTTTGTGAAATCTGACCCATTTCCTCTCTGGGGAGAGTATCTGCTAGCTAGATGGCAAGACTCACAAGTCACTCTATACCAACTCTGTGCCATCCCAAGCAGACTGCTTTGTTCTGCCCAGTTCCCAGAATTTCCATATCTAAAACAAGTGCACAAAAAGCAGCAAAGTCAGATTATGACATTGTTTTCTTCTTGTTTAACATCTCCTTCCTTTCTCTTATTTGATTTTAATTCCATTTTCTGCTGATCCTAGCCCTAGATGTTCCGGCACTAGCTCTCTATCCACACACTGTTGTCTCCACAGTGACTGTCATATTTCTCAGGTGATAGGATCAATCATGCACAAATCTTCATTGACTGATAAACCTGCATAATGGACAGAGTCCTGTGCTGATTTCCGTTATGGAGGGATTTATGTGCTTGAGACTTTTTAAGCTAGTTGGAAAAGCAGATGGTGTGGGCAATGTAAGGAGCCAGAGGGAAGCAGAGCTATGAGTCCAGTGGTAGAGCCTTGAGCAAAGAACACAAAGCCCTGAGTTAAAACCCCAGCAATGGTGCGCGTGCACATGCACGCCCATGCACACACACACACACACACACACACACACACACACTCGGCAACTAGAAAATATGACCCTAGGAATGATCTATGGATTCAAAGATTAGCTTGTATTTACAGAGGGGCCTCAGAAGCCCTAAAACCCTGAAATTCCTTGCATAATTTTGTATATGCAAACACTGTTGTTTGTTGTTGTTGTTTTTTAATTTCGATGCATTGTAGGGCTTGAAGTTAGGACCTGGGCACTGTCCCTGAGCTCTTTTTGTTCCTAGCACTCTGGAGCATGGAGGAAGTGGTACTCGTCACAGCGCCAGTCCTCAGTGCTATTGGGCCGATAGTTTGGTGATCCAGGTAGAGAGGCTCCCAGTACTTGCTGAGGCTATGCCTAGGATCTTAGTTGTCATAGACATCATTATTACAAAGATCCTTCACCTAGAAGAGCTGCTCGAAAAGCATTGCTTAGTGCAATGATGTGTTATAGTGCTTGGACTCAGGACCTGGGCACTGTCCCTGAGCTCTTTTTGTCCAAGGCTAACGCTCTACCACTTTGAGCCACAGTGCCACTTCCAGGTTTTTTGTTGTTGTTGTTGGTTTTTTGTTTTTGTTTTTTGGCTAGTCCTGGAGCTTGGATTCAGGGCCTGAGCACTGTCCCTGGCTTCTTTTTGCTCAAGGCTAGCACTCTGCCACTTGAGCCACAATGCCACTTCTGGCCATTTTCTATATATGTGGTGCTGGGGAATCGAATTCAGGGCTTCATGCATACAAGGCAAGCACTCTTGCCACTAGGCCATATTCCCAGCCCCACTTCCAGTTTGGTTTTTTTTTTTTTTTTTTTTTTGCCAGTCCTGGGCCTTGGACTCAGGGCCTGAGCGCTGTCCCTGGCTTCTTCCCGCTCAAGGCTAGCACTCCGCCACTTGAGCCACAGCGCCGCTTCTGGCCGTTTTCTGTATATGTGGTGCTGGGGAATCGAACCTAGGGCCTCGTGTATCCGAGGCAGGCACTCTTGCCACTAGGCTATATCCCCAGCCCCCACTTCCAGTTTTTGAGTAGTTAAAAATCTTTTTATAATATTAGGGAATGAAGCCAGCACCTCACATATGCTAGACAAGAGCTGAGCCACACCCCTGAGTCTTATAAGCACACATTATTATGAATAAATCACAGTTTGTGACAGACCATTTGTCATGAACCTTGGGTAGTTGCTTAGAATTTCGTTGAGCAGGTCAGACTTGAACTCAGTCTTGGAAACTGGAATTCAGAGAATAGCAGGGTGGGAGGTAGGCCTTTAGGGAAGGATTCCCAGGAGGCATTGTGGGAAGATCACTATGCCTTTCTTCTCTCAAATTGGGGAGGAGAAATTCTGAGAAATGATGGTAATCTCTCCTTCCCAGGGTTCTGTAAAAGACCATGAGCTACTTCCTATCTCTGTCCTCACCCTCATTCCCACCCAGTGCATTTCCTCCTTTCTCTCTCTCTCTCTCTCTCTCTCTCTCTCTCTCTCTCTCTCTCTCTCTCTCTCTCTCTCTCTCTCTCCATTTTGCTCACATTGTTTCTCCATGGCTTAGTACAATGCTTGCTAACTTGACTTGAATCGTAGTGGATACTGATCAGTACTTGATGACTATGTAAGTTTAAACTGAAATACTAAGTGTGAGAGGAGTTTGTAAGCAGCAGAATATTGCTTCCAGAAAATCTGTGTCCTGTGCTTTGCCAATTTCCTGTATTGGATGTATACCTTTTGCCTCCTGACACCTTCCCTGTTGTGGGGCGCACAGGGCCCCTGTCTGAGGGAGTCTCTTTGGCAGTCTCTTTGGCTTCAATGCTGACAAAATGTACTGTTTCCTAAGTGCCAGACATAACCTTGTCTTCCAAAGGCTCGGGCTCTTTACCCGGTGCCTGCCAATCCACCTGCAGCCCTGCTCTGACTCCATGACAGGCAGTGGGCAGGGGAGGCAGGAAGCTAGGACTCCTTTTAACCCAGTGAGAAGGACCACAGCAACTTTCCAGGACAGTCAAGATGATCATGTGATCCTTTGCCGAGGTGCACAACTTCTAAAATGAGATGACATGATACAGCAAGGGACTTGGCAGTGTGAGAGTAGGAAAGTGCTTTAAAGACATTAGTTGAAGGTGATAGGCGTTCAAAAGGCCATAAGGATAGAAACAATATATGGAACAGTGCACTACAGTGGGTACTGCCAAGGAGATAGTGCAGGAACTGACAAAAGAGCTCCAAGCTAAGAACCAGAAGCCATGTTCCAGATCTGTCACTTAGACACTTTGAACATGTCACTCAATTATTCTGTTTCTAGTTTCTCCTCTACAAATTGAAGCGGTACCTTAATTGTCAAATTTACATTGCTGCCTCAAGTGGGAAAAAGCATACAGACTTGTTGTTTTGTGGTACTGGGGATCAAACCCAGGACTCACATTTGATAGATAAGAACTCTCTCACTGAACCACACCCAGCCTACCATATTGTTAATACATTCTTGTGCATTCCTGTTATGGACAGAACACTTTTTTCCAGTGCAGTCCCAGTTGCATTGATTTGAAGTTTTCAGGAATCAGAGACTCAGGCCTAGAGTTACACAGCTAATATGAGTTAATCTGTATATAATAGGTCTATTTCCATTCTCCACTATTATTCTGATTGACAGTTCTTTTCTACTATATACCATCGCTTTGTCTCTAAAAATATTCCATACTAGCAGGATGTGGCAGCGCACCCCTACACTCCCACTCCCTGGGAGGCAAAGGTAGAAGGATGGAGAGTTTCAGGCCAGCCTGAGCTACACAGTGAGACCGTGTCTCCAAAACTGAAACAGAGTGGGACTCCCCTGACCTTTTACCATCTGTCATGGGCTGAGCCTTGCTTACCACAACATTTTCCCAATGTTTTTGCTTTCTTCCTGATTTGGCCACTGATCCTCCTCTTGTTCTAGCTCTCCCACCAGCTTCCCAGGGCCTGACCTCCAGGCACCGCATGCAGAAACATGGAAACACTGGCTGAGCGCCTTTCTGGAGACAGGCACTCTGCTTGTGGGATGTGAGAAAGAGTGTTCACTCACTCCCCAGGCAGGAAAAAAGAGATCGAGGGACTTGCCTAACATCACTTAGTGAATAGGCACAGAACCAAAGCTTAGTTCCTGTCCTCAATCTGGAAGTCTTTGGGGAGCTGAGTGGGAGTCATTGCTCATGTAGCCGTGTTGTCTCTGGCTTAGTGCAAGGGTCTCTGACACTCAGCACCCCACCCCTACTTCCTAACACCTAGCGCCCCAGACCTATATCATGACCCTGCCTGATAGGAAAGAAAGGGAGGCAGGACAGCTCCCCATTCTAGAGGCCCGCCTGACAAGTTAGTCCCAAACACCACTCTGAAGGTGGCCTCTTCTTGAGGCAGGGGGAAGGAGGCACACGGGGACATGCCGGCCTTCCTCCCAGGACCAGGAACCGATTCCACAATTAGGTCAAAAATAAATCAAAGCCAAAGTTGCCTGATGAAATTCAGGAGCCAACAGTGACCCTTGCCACACATATAAATCCCAGCAGGCTGGCCAAGGGCCTTTGTCTGGTCAGGAGAGTTCAGGATTATCTGGCCCACTTTGCTGATGTATGGAGGCACTGGCTCTCAGAGTGTTTACCAGCGGTTATCACCTCTGTGCTTGGGCCATTATCAGAGGCAGGGCCGCCTGCCGGGGGCTGGAGCTCGCACCCTCTCTATTACCACCTGTCATTGGCGGAGAGTGTGTGCTGACACTGCCCAGTCCTGCCCGCTGGGAGAAGATAGTTTCTGACGGCTGATCAAAGAGGAGAAACAAGGCCTGATAAAGAGTGTGTGTTGCGTGTACTTTTAACTTTGGGAAACATTGGCATTTGCATTTTTTCCTCATCTTCCTGGTGCTGGCAGGAACCAAGCCCAATAAATGTAGTGTGGATTGGGTTACCTAATCGCTGGGGAAATGATATGTGCTTAAAGCAACAGAGCATGACTATAATCTCCTTCCAAGAGAGGGGGGATCAAATAAGCTTTCACAGTAGACTTGCCGTAGAATAAAGTCGAATAATTTAAATGTGGACTTTGAAGTGATCTTGCAAAAATCTTGTGTAAAATCTAATCTTGGCACTTAGCAGGACATCATGTACTCTTTGGAATTGGGGAGCAGCTTTGGATTAAGGAAGTATCCTTACTGGAGATGCTATCATCCAGATGTATTGCTAGAGTTCCTGAAATGATACCCCAGTCATGGTCATGTTTCTAGAAGGTTCAAGGAACCACATACCACATACTATGGGATAGAACAAGTTCCCTTATACCAAATCTGCTGTTTATTCCTAGCCCATAATCTGTCCCAACTTCGACTGTAAAAGAGATTGTGTAAAAACTATGATACCATGCTGTTTATTCCTAGCCCATAATCTGTCCCAACTTCGACTGTAAAAGAGATTGTGTAAAAACTATGATACCATGGTTTAGAAAAGCTTTGTGAGTTTTTTTAAATACTATGTAACCGCTTCTTTAAATTAAACTTTAGGTAGAGCCTCATTGTATCCAATAGGGAAGAGCAGAGACCTTAGGGTTGAACTTGTCCCCTTCCCTTGTCCCATTCTTTGCTTTTTTTTTTTCCGTCAGTTGTGAGGCTTGAACTCAGGGCCTAAGAGCTATCCCTGAGCTTTTTTACTTAAGGCTAGTATAGCACTCTACTACTTGAGCCACAGCACCACTTTTGGCTTTTTTTTTTTCTGTTTATGTGGGACTGAGGAATCGAACCCAGGGCTTCATGCATGCTAGGGAAGCACTTTACCACTAAGCCACAATCCCAGCCCTTCGCTTCCAGTTTTTTCATGGTTACTTGGATATAAGAGTCGCACAGCCCTGGCTGGCTTCAAACCATAATCCTCAGACCTCAGCCTCCTGAGTAGCTAGGATTACAGATGAGAGCCACCAGTACCCAGCTCTGTTCCATTCTTGAAATGGTCCCTGAAGACTAGAGAAGCTATGTCACTCCTAAGACTCTGTTCTGTTTTGCTTGTTTTAGGCCAGTACCAGGGCTTGAACTCAAGGCTTCCCACTCTTGCGTGCCTTTTTCACTCACAGCTGGTATTCTACAACTTGATTCATGTCTTCAGCCTGGCTCTTTTGCTGGTTAGAAATTGAGTGCCAGGCACCAGGTTCATGCCTATAATTCTAGCAACTTAGGAGACTGAGATCTGAAGATCACAGTTTGAAACCATCCTAAGCAAAAAAGTCTGTGAGACTCTTTATCTCCAATAAACTCCTCAAAAAGCCATAAGTGGAGCTGTGGATCAAATGGTAGAGCACTAGCCTTGAGCAAAAAAGCTCAGGGAGTATTCAGTGGTTGAGTTCAAGCCCCAGGGCCGAGAAAGAGAGAGAGAGAAAGAAAGAGAGAGAGAGAGAGAGAGAGATTTATTAACTTTTCTGCCCGGGCTAGCTTTGAACCATCATCCTCACATCTCAAATTCCTGAGCAGATAGGCTGTAAGCCACCAGCACCAGGCACTCTTGAGACTCAGGTTTAAAACTTGGTCTCTGTGACATGGAGGTCATGCTCAGAGGTCTTCAAGGATGCATTGACACATCCTGTTTTCCTGTGCTGTGTGTCCCTGCTCCGCAATGTCTGCCACTCTTCCATCCAGCGTAAGGTCTACAGAGGCCCCAAACACTGCGGGGTTGGTGGTGGGTAGATGGGGCAGAAAGGCCTGCCTCTAAAAGTTGCATGTCCCCATGTGCCACAGGTACCTTCGACCGGAGCGTGACGCTGCTGGAGGTATGCGGGAGCTGGCCAGAGGGCTTCGGGCTGCGGCACATGTCCTCCCTGGAGCACACAGAGGAGGGCCTCCGGGAGCGGCTCGCAGATGCCATGGCAGAGTCCCCCAGCCGGGATGTCGTGGGATCTGGAACAGGTAAAGGTGTCCTCAGACTTCCTGCCTAACTTGGTTGTGATTGGCACCCATGGATGGTGAGCTGCTTTGGCAGGGAGAAGGCGTGTGTTCATTTTGGCCATCTGTTTCTACAGTTAGCGCTCCAGGGCTGTCCTTTGTAGTAGCCTCTGGTATTAGGAAACCCTGCGTGAAGGGAGTTTCCAGTGGAGCCCCCCGCCACCCCGCCTTCATGGAAACACGAGAAACACAATGGTGCTGTGGAAGTTGCTTCCAGATGGATAGCCGCACTTGGGCACTGAGGCCTAAGGCAGCATGCCTTCAGAGTCCTGGTCAAGGCTTTGTAGACTGACAGGTGGCAATGACCAGTCAGTCTGGGAAAGAGCAAGCATGAAGCAGGCAGGGCTGGCTCAGCCCCCAGGCGGTTCTTCCTTATGCTTCCTCTTATGCTGTCTTCTTGCTACTAAGAGAAAAGAGCAGCTGATCCTAGTGGCTTCTTGTACCCTGAGGGCAGTTGGAAGGCATCATAGATGAGGAGTGATCTCAACCCTAGGCTGGTATATATACACACATGCACAGGCACGTGCACACACACACACAGAGTCCTTCCATTTCCATGCAATATAATACAGGTTGCCTCTGCCTCTCTTTTGTCCAAAATACTTCTTTACTCTCTTGAAGTCTACTGTTAGTGCTCTAGTCCTGCCTCTATACCTGCCTGATATCCTTTTCCTGGCTTGCTGAGATTAATGGGGAATTTTGACTGAGTGGAGCAGATTCCGGCTAGAGGCCTTCCCTCTCTTGCTTGTGTGAATCTGTACCAGGCTGTGACTTCTTGATTAACCATTCCACTCGGCTCCACATGCTACCTGGGAAGACAATCCCAGGAAGGAGAAATGAGAGCCCTGGGCATGGAGTCTAATCAGCAAGATGAAGTCAGAGCAGTTTTGGCTTAGCCTGGCATGCCGGAGTTTGTCACTCTATCTCACCATCCTGTAGGTCCTCTAGGTCTTTAGATGTTGAGGTCCACAACTGGGCTTTCCCGCTCTTCCTCTCCATCCCCAGGTCAGTCCCTCTGCCTCTCCCTAGGAGGAAGAGACATCTCATATCCACAGTACCAGCTTAGTGGCCAGCCCCCGGTTCCCATGTAATCATCAGCAAGTAAACAGAATGGGGTAGGTGGATGCAAGGGAGTGGGAGAGGAGCTCGGCAAGAAATAGAGAAGCTCCTGCTGGGCCCAAGGAGAGGGCCATCTCTGAGAACCCCCTTTCCCTCTTTATCTTCTCTGGAAAGAACAGAGATATAGGGCTCAGCAAGCTGCAGCAACCCATATCACACTACACACACACACACACACACACACACACACACACACAATCAGGGGTCATAAAAGCAACAGACACATCATCCTTGTCACACCCATTGTCAACCCCATCTTCACACCTCAGACCACTGCTTTCTCACTTGCATATAGAGATGAGCAGCTCTGCCCCTTGCTGGGCTCCCCCAGGAGCCCCTCCTCCTGCTCTACCTCATCTGCAGTCACCTTGTCAAATGGCGCAGCTTCCTCCAGCAGGCAGAGATGCAGGTGCGTTCCATCGCATGTGCCGCGCTTCAGCGTGGCATAGACAATAACCTGAGCAAAGCTGGCAGCGAGTCATCTGCCAGACATCTGAGGGACTTGGAGAGGCTTTGAGGTCTTTAAGCACGTTTGTGAAATTAAAAAGAGAACCCCCCCAAAAAAAACAGAATGAAAGAGGAAATTAAAACTGCATGACCCACAGGTCAGAAAATGGGAGACTCCCTTTTTCAACAGAGGGTTTTCATTTTCTTCCTCAAACTGTCACCAAAAGGGATTTGGTTGTCTTTATTTGACCATATTAGATGTATACTTTATTTAGATGTCGACTTCCATTTGAGAAGCCAGTAAATAAAGCAGGTGGAAGTTAATCTACTTTTTTCTCCATTGTGTGATTCTTTTTTTGTGCCTGTACTAGGGCTTGAACTCAGGGCCTTCCTGCTGTCCCTTAGCTTGTTCACTCAAGGCTGATACTCTACCACTTGAGCCACAGCTTCACTTCTAGCTTTTTGATGGTTAATTGATGGAACAGTCTCACAGACTTTTTTGCCTCAGCTGGCTTTGAACCAAGAGCCTCAGACCTCAGCCCCCTGTTTAGCTAGGATCCTAGATGTAAGCCACCAGCACCCAGCTTGTGATTCATTTTTCATATTTTTCAACTAGAGATAAAGTATTAGCCCAGTAGCACAGCACAGCACAGCATTGCCAAGGACATCCCTGTTCAGAGATATCCGAGGCAATACACCACTACAGGGGAAAACTTCCAGCAAGCCACTCTGCCTATAGCACCTCTGCCCCTCTCTTTCTTCCCACAGCCCTACTTCTCTTGGTGGCTCATGAGACAAACAGATGGAGTGGCACCAAATATTTGTCTCTGGTGGATATGCTGATGTTCCAGAGATAAATCAGTTCCCTAAAGTCTTCCTGGCAGATGTGTCATGTGACAGCAGCCAGGGCTGGGGTTTCCCTACCAAAGTATGGCTGAAGCCCAGAGGCCCAGTCGGGACTCACTCCCAGGACACTTTGTACCGCCTGGCTCACTATTAAATAGTGGTAGACAGTGCTGCAACCAGCTCTCCGGAGGGAAGCAAGAAAGCCCTGGCTTGTGGATTTCGGTAGTGTAAAAACTCCTGTCATGGCTCATTTCAAGCTATCAACACAACAGACAGCTCCCCAAATTCCTGAAAACTGACAGTTGGCTGCCTCCTGCCCCTCGCTGGACAAACAAGCTCTTCTGGGCAAAACCCATTATACAAAGAGAGGGAGATGAGAAGCTGCTGGTCAAAAGATAGGAAACTTTGATTAGAAAGAGAAAGTTTCAGGTCTTTTTTTTTTTTTTTTTTTTTTTTTTTTTTGCCAGTCCTGGGCCTTAGACTCAGGGCCTGAGCACTGTCCCTGGCTTCTTTTTGCTCAAGACTAGCACTCTGCCACTTGAGCCACAGCGCCACTTCTGGCCGTTTTCTATATATGTGGTACTGGGGAATTGAACCCAGGGCTTCATGTATATGAGGCAAGCTCTCCTGCCACTAGGCCATATTCCCAGCCAGTTTCAGATCTTTTGTACAACTTGGTGACTGTAATGAATAACAATGTACTTGAAAATGGCTAAGCAAACACATTTAAATGTTCTCTCCACAAAAATAAGGTGTGTAAAATATTGCATATATTAACACAATTTAGCCAATCCACAATAAATGTTCTAAAACATGTTATATACAATAAATATATAAATTTTTGTTTGCTAACTGGAAATGAATTAGTTTTTAAAAAATTGTTGGCAGGCTAGTAGCACCATCCAGGAGCTGATTAGAAATGCAAAGTTGCAGCCAGGCACTGGTGGCTCATGCCTGTAATCCTAGCTTCTCAAGAGGCTGAGGTCTGAGGATTGATGTTCAAAGCCAGGCAGGCAGGAAAGTCTGTGAAACTCTTATCTCTGATAAACTACTCAGAAAAAGTCGGATACAGTGCTGTGGCTCAAGTGGTAGAGCTCTAGCCTTGAGCACAAGAGCTCACGGACAGTGCCCAGGCCCCAAATTCAAGCCCCACAACTGACAAAAAGAAAGAAAGAAATGTAGAGTTGGTTGGATTTGTTGTTCCATCTCCAGCACAAAACAAAGGGGGGAAAGTACAGTCTTGGAGCTCACCAGCGTCTCTCCACATCTGCATTTGAATACTTTTTCTTCTAATGCAGGTGATGGAACCCATGCTAGGCAAACATTCTACCTCTGAATTCTACCCCCAGTATCTCCATTCTAATGAGACACCCCATGCATGTTAAAGATTAAGAAGATCTATTTTAAGACATGATTCACCTGTCAGCAAGGTATTTATTAGTTCAGTCTTCTGTGATGAGCACTAATTGGTCTAATTAGTTTAAATCTGTGATTTGAAAGTCCAGCTCTAACATAACTGGCTGAATTGCTTTTTTGCTAATAGTCCTGCCACCGCTCACCCCTCACTCTGCTTAGAGCTGGGTTGCTGAAGAAAAAAATCACCAATTGTTCTGATTGACACCTCTACAAATATGTGATGGCCTTCAGCTGTGCTGGTTCTTTCCTGGCACGTTTTCCCATTGTTAGTTTGCAGCCATCTTTGCAGCAGTAGCCAGTGCCTAGAACAGAGCAGCCTAGAACAGAGCAGCTGTTTACTGACAAGGTCATCTGCTCTGTACTGGGTACCACTGTGTACTGAGAGCCTTTTCTCTCTATTTGGGTGCCAACTATTTCCTAACCAAGGTCTGTATTCTACCTGGGTGACAGAGTTTGCACAGCCCTCCCTGCTGCTGGGGCTTCTGACCTGTTTTCATACTCTCAGAGAACTCCCAGGTCCCTAGATCTCTGGTCCACCAACAGTATGCATTTTATTGTTTGTTTGTTTGTTTATTGCCAGCCCTGGAGCTTGATCTCTGGGCCTCCACTCTGTCCCTGAGCTTCTTTTTGCTCTAGGCTACCATTCTACCACTTGAGCCACAGCACCACCTCTGGCTTTTTCTGAGTAGTTTGTTGGAGATAAGAATCCCACACACTTTTCTGCCTGAGCTGGCCTAGAACCATGATCCTCAGATCTCAGCCTACTGAATAGCTAGGATTACAAGCATGAGCCACTGGATCCCGGCAATGTATTTTATTCTTGGTGCCTTTTTCTTCCCCTATTTGCTATTTATTATGGTATGGGTGCTTCGTCCCGCACCTTGAAGTTAGGCCCTTTCCTTCTACATAAATACTGCCTCAACCTTCCCATTCTCCTCATATCTCTTACCAAACTGTCTGGTCTCGCATTCCTCAAAGAGAAAGGGTGCTTAGCCTTTGAGAAGCATGTCTACTTCCTGCCACCCAGATCCTCAGTGTCCCTGTACCAACTGTCATAGAAGAGGGGCAGCCCCTGCCCTGGCCTCCCTCACCACAGCTAACCTGCCACAGTTACCCCTTGGACATCTGGGTCCCCTCCACCCAGGCCCCATCAGTTCCTCCCCTCATTCTTTTTTTTTTTTTGCCAGTCCTGGGCCTTGGACTCAGGGCCTGAGCACTGTCCCTGGCTTCTTTTTGCTCAAGGCTAGCACTCTGCCACTTGAGCCACAGTGACACTTCTGGCCATTTTCTATATATGTGGTGCTGGTGAATCAAACCCAGGGTTTCATGTATATGAGGCAAGCACTCTTGCCACTACGCCATATTCCCAGCCCCCTCCCCTCATTCTGAAGGGCGTACCTCCCATTCTCCTGGCTTTTCCTCTGCCTCTGGCTCTTTCTCAGTCTCTTCCCTGGGTTTTCTTACTCTGTTGTCCTTAAGTGTATTTCTCAAGGCCTTTCTCTTCTCCCTCATACAGGGTCACCTCTGTTTTCATAGTTTAACTGTCACCATCACCTGATGACTTCCAAATAACTTCCAGGGTAGCATCTCTTCTTATCTCCAGAAACACCTATCCAGTTACCTACTGACACATCCGTATTTCCAAACATTAAATTGTGCTCCTCTAACAGTTTTCTTTCCCATGGGTTTTCTCCCATCCTGTGTGAACAACCCCATTCATGACCAGTCATGACCCTCTCTCCAGGGTCCTCCCTCACTGCTCTGTGCCAGCCAATGCCAGCCAAGCAGAAAGCCCGGGCCCTGAGCATGCAGCCACACAGTCTGCACATAGGCCTCTCTCTGCACATACTTTTTCTTTTGCCTAGAAGTCTGTTTCCCAAAGCCCCCCACCCTCCCTGTCATCCCCCTCAGAATAACTCAACTAATTCCTGCTTAGCAGACATTCCTTTCAATATTGCCTTTTCAAGAAAAATAGCATTTCTTAAACAAATAAAACCTTGACTTATTCCAATTGTTTTGTGTCTAGGTAAAGATATAACTTAATACCAGAATAAAAGGTTTCTAAAGAAACACCTGGATAAGTACACTTTCTCTAGAAACTTTTGTTCTTTCAGTCACTAGTTGAACCTGGTCTTTCTTTTTGCCTTCTCCTCTATATCAAAAGCCCAGGCCTTATGCCGATCTCCTGGCTAAAGTGCTGGGAGTATGCCTCTGCTACAGGAAGCGTCTTTTTGCTGCCCTTGATTCCTAAGAGCTCATGAAGTCAGCTCTCCAAGGCAAGAGCGATTGACAGCCAGTGCTGGTGGCTCACATCTGTAATCCTAGCTACTCAGGAAGCTGAGATCTCAGGATCACGCTTCAATGCTAGTTTAGGCAGGAATGTCCATGACACTCTTATCTTCAATTACCTGCTCAAGGTAGTGTAACACTAGTCTCTAGCAAAAGAACAGTTCCTATGCCCTGAGTTCAAGCCCCAGATGATTGTTGCTTTCCAATGACTGTTGCTTCTTATAGTCTTGAGTTCACTGTTACTTTCTTTAAATCTCTTAAGATATTAAAGGTAGGGAACGTGATTTTTTTAAGTAGTGAGAGTTGAACTCAGGGCCCTCACACTTGCTCAGTAGACACTCTACCAGTGAACCTTGCCTCCAGCCCAAGAGGCTCTATCTCCATAACAGTCTCTCTCCTAAGCCAGAGATGCTGTTCTTAGGGATTACACTGTGGCTGGTTCAATCTTTGCCTCTTACTTTCTATCATAAATACATTTTGCTTCCTAGCCCAGTTTAACAGATACTCATACCTTCACAATACAATATTGGAAACAATTCATGTCAGTACTTTCTAGTTTATTTCATGTTTTTAGTATGTTCATGTCATAACACAGTAATTTGATTCCATAATATTTGAAGAATTATGATCTGTAGTTTGAAAACCAGTGTTTGTTCTGCTAAATCCTCTGAATTTCCCTGTTAGTATATATTATTTATTCAACAAAAAAGATTAGCTTCAAGTAACTTTTATTTATTGAAAGTCTATGGTGTGTGTTTTTTTTTTCTTCTAAACCTGAAAATCACAGTTTTTAAATGGTTACAAGAAGTTTCAGTAAGTTAATTAAAATAACCAAGCCATTGATTGGTTATGCTTTACAAAAGATGACAAAAAATGTGTATGTAAGTGTGTGTGTGTGTGTGTGTGTGTGTGCATGCACATGTGCTATTAACACCCTTTATTTCATGGCTTCAGAGAGTAAAATCTCAACAACTAATGGGAACTCTTGGGATGCCTTGATGACATGTGTACCATGCTCCAGATAACTCCGTGTACTGGACCTCCTGTTCTACTTCTAAGACTAGCATGCCAATAGATTTTGGAACTCCTTCCTTTACCACTGCTGAGGGCTGAGAACATTTTCTTGCATTTCTATTAACCCCTTCCCATTGCAGGGTACCACCTCATCAGGTGATAATAATTACAACGATGAGCGCAGTGAACTCATTCTCAGATCTTTCACACATTCCTACTTGCTGGTGAGCCCCCTATTCAAACAGAAAACAGACAGTTGAATCACCTGTGTGCTCTGTAGAACCTAGTTGATCACATTGAACTTGGCAGACATTTCAGAAGATATGGCAGTGTTAGAATTTTCCCTATACCAGGCAGGAGAGGAGATGAGAGGGAGAACAACAACAGATGCCCTTCAGAGAGACAGGTGGCTCCTGCTTGTAATCCTGGCCACTCAGGGGGCTGAGATATGAGGATTGCAGTTCAAAGCCAGCTCGAGCAGGAAAGTCTATAAGATTCTTACCTCCAATTAACCACTAGAAAACTGGAAGTGGCTCAAAGTGGTAGAGCCCTAGCCTTGAGCAAAAGGAGCTCAGGAACAGCACCCAGGCCCTGAGTTCAAGCCCCATGACATAATAATAATAATAATAATAATAATAATAATAATAATAATAAATAAATAAATAAATAAAAATTTCCCCATCCCTCAGATGAAAAAGCTGCAACTTACAGAGGTCTCTATGCCCTGGCATTTTGGGGGGGGGGGGTTGTTGTTTTGTTGTTGTTTTGCAAGGCCTTAGCTGTAGGAGCAGCAGTCTGAGTTGTATAGGCTCCTCAAGCCTCTTTCCCAGGAATGAGATTTTCTAACGAAAGAGCTGGCCCCTCACTGATCCTGGGACAGCCATCCTGTTGCTATCCCAAGCTAACCAGGGTTCTTGTGGGTTGAAGATGCCGCTTTCACAGGGCTTGTAGTGTAGGTCATAACCTTGTGGGTCCCTCTTCTTGCCACACTGCCACCAAGCTGCTCTGATCTTTCTGTGGAATCATCTCTCCCCTCTGAGTTGAAATGGTGTTTACCCCAGATTTCCTGGAAAAGGTTACCATCTTTTGGCCTCTAGAGAGTAAAAATAGCTCTCCTCTTTGCGATTCACGAGTATCTTTATTTTTCCCAGTCTTACTTCCTCTTCTTAAGCCATCCTTCTCAAGATGGGAGAGGCTGATCCATCTGACCAACTGTGCTCACTTTCCCAAGCCATAGCTTGGCCTGACTCTTACCAAGGACTCTAGGATTTTACGGTTAATGTCCTTGATGGACTCCTGCTCTTAAATGGCCCCTTTCTCCCTGGTACCAAGTTCCTTGGCCAACACCGTCATCATTCTGAGAAGTATAGCCAGGCAGCTGAGGCCTTTCCTCTGTTCTAACTAAATGGACCCTAGATGCCGCCATCTACAGCATTCACTTTCTGCTGCTGCTTCTTTTTTTTTTTTTTTTTTTTTTGCCTGTCCTAGGGCTTGAACTCAGGGCCTGAGCACTGTCCCTGAGCTTCTTTTGCTCAAGGCTAGCACTCTACCACTTGAGCCACAGTGCCACTTCCAGCTTTTTCTGTGTATGTGGTATGGAGAAATCGAACCCAGGGCTTCATGCATGCTAGGCAAGCACTCTACCACTAAGTCACATTCCCAGCCCCACTTTCAGTGTCTTTTCTAAGATGAAATATCAGCTAGCTTTCTCATGGCTCTAACCAAAATACCGAGAGAATAACTTAAGAGAGGAAGGGGGCTGGGGATATAGCCTAGTGGCAAGCGTGCCTGCCTCGGATACACGAGGCCCTAGGTTCGATTCCCCAGCACCACATATACAGAAAACGGCCAGAAGCGGCGCTATGGCTCAAGTGGCAGAGTGCTAGCCTTGAGCGGGAAGAAGCCAGGGACAGTGCTCAGGCCCTGAGTCCAAGGCCCAGGACTGGCCAAAAAAAAAAAAAGAGAGGAAGGATTTACTTACAGAGGGTTTAGTCCACGGCTGATTGGCCCCATGGATGCTGGGACAGAACATCTGGTGGCAGGAGCTTTTTTACCTCATGGGAGACAGGAAGCAGAGATAGAGTACAGGGAAGGGAAAGAAGGAGAGGGCAGGGGAAAGGAAAAGAGAAGAGAGGAGGAGGGATATTGGAAGAAGAGGAAAGGGAAGCCAGAACAACATATGCCCTTCAGAGAGACACCCCCAGTGATCCATTTCCTCCAGCTAAGCCCCACCCCCAAAAATTTCTACTACCTTCCAAAATAGCACTGTCATCTGAAACAAAGCTTTCAATACATCTGTTCTGTACATGAGTTCTCAGTACAAGTTCGAGTGGGGGGTAGGGAGGGAGCATTTCCTATTCAAGTCATAAGAGATGCAAAGACAAAACTATGAACTTTTCAGCAATCAATGCCTAATTGCTGAGGTTGGGAGGAGAGCATAAGCCCCTAAAGGCAGGGAGGCCAGACCCAGCAGCAGGTTGAAGGTCCTTCCCAGTGGGGGAGGGACAGCTGCCACCAGACTGTGGGATAGAAAGGCTGCAGCACAGCCTGGCATTGTGGGTGTTGCTATTTGTGTCTCAGGTCAGTTGTCAGATTGCCTATTCCTAGCTATTTTCCATTAGGAGGAAAGGCCAAATCAGAGCATTCTCTCACCAGCCACTGCCACTGGGAAGAATGTTTGTATTTCCTTTCTGGTGTGATTTGGAAGTTGTCATCAAGATATGAAGGCAACTTGTGACCCTGGGCCTTTCCCTCCCAGGGTTCCATTTCCCTCTCTCTTAGACAGTGGGAAAGAACAGTAACCAGGGCCAATGTTTACCTTCTCCCTGCGAAGTGCTGGCCTCTGGCCTGCTGCTCCTGCATTCATTCTTGAAATGGCAGCAGTGGCCACCCAAGGGGCTGCTGTGCTTGAGACTATGCACCACATGATGCTCTCGAATCATCACATGACTGCCAGGTAGTTAGATAGTCCTCTCCCTAGCTTTGAAGGGGAAACCAAAGACTTGACGTGAGATCAAAACTATAAAAACATAGGAGATTAGATAAAACCTCAGAAGAATGTCCAGTTCTAGACATCTTGCCAATGCTACCTGGTCAGAAGGTGACCTGCAGGGGCTGGGAATATGGCCTAGTGGCAAAAGTGCTTGCCTCATATACATGGAGCCCTGGGTTCAATTCCCCAGCACCACATATATGGAAAATGGCCAGAAGTGGCGCTGTGGCTCAAGTGGCAGAGTGTTAGCCTTGAGCAAAAAGAAGCCAAGGACAGTGCTCAGGCCCTGAGTCCAAGGCCCAGGACTGGCAAAAACAACAACTAAAAAGAAGGTGACCTGCCCTTTAGTCAAAAGAAAAGGAGTAGGATGATGGTCTATCTTAAGTGGTAGAATACTTGCCTAGTAAATAAGTCCTACATTCAAACCCAAAAAAAGAGGTGAAATTCCCAGCAGAGGAAGGGAAGTCCCATTTTTAGACTTCTTATGTGTATGTATGTATATGTGTGTGTTGGTCCTGGGGCTTAAACTCTGGGCATAGGTGTTGTCCCTGAGATTTTTGCTCAAGGCTAATGCTCTACCACTTGAGCCACAGCTCCACTTCCTGCTTTTTGAGTAGTTAATTGGAGATAAGAATCTCACAGACTTTCCCTGACCCTGCTGGCTTCAAACCACAATCCTCAGATCTCAGCCTCTTGGGTAGCAAGGATTACAGGTGTGAGCCACTGGCACCTGGCCTCCCTTTTAAACTCTTGACTCCAGAATTGTCCAGTACCTCCACATGCCCACCCAGCCTCCTTGCTGGGATATTCCAAGTCTTCTACAGGTCTTCGTCACCTTCCTCTTTAGCCCAATCCCTTTCCCATCCTGACTATTCACCTCACACAAACACATGACACCCCCTTCTCCAGCACTAGTATTGCTCCCTGTCTGGGTTGACTCAGTGATCTTCCTTGAAGCGACCACTTCCCTGCCCTCTGTCCAGTCATCTCCTCTTGTATTGAGCTCACTTTTCATCCTCTAAGATATCCCCAATCCACAGCTGCAAGAGTCTCTTCTAAATGTCTGTACCACCTACTCACAGGATTCTTGCCCCTCAGCAAATAAAGCTTGCTGCCTTTCCCAATAACTACCCATGGCCGACTCCATACCACTGGGGGAAGGACCAGCTCTGTAGTCCCTTCATTTACCTCATCCCTCCCCAACACTCCCCAACACATAGTGCCATGACCCCATTCTGATTCCTTGGACCAGTCCCATTCATCTTTGTTACCTCTAGCCATCAGCATTCTCCTTGCTCAAGATCCAACACTGGGGTCAAAGCCAAGTTAAGCTTCAGTAAATGTTTGTTGAATGATTTGTTGGTTTGTTGTGGCCTCTAGGAGGTAAATGAAAGCCAGCCACTACAATAGGAATAGTGATTATGCTTAGAAGGAACGCTTGTTAGTGCTGGGATAGGTCTGCGATCTGATTCCAGGTAGGTCATTTTCTCCCTCCCCATACCCTCTCTTCTCCTGCTGGAAGCTCCAGCCAAGGGCAGAGCCACAGTGGGAGTTCAGGGCTGTAAAATTCCTCTGCACTTTTCCAAGTTGCCTGAAGTCTATTTGCAACTGTAACCGAAGCAAGCACTGATTGATGCCAACAAACAGGAAGTGTCAGTATGACACACACACACCCTAGACCTTCAAAGCCCTATTTCCAGGTATTGCCCCAACATTGAAGAGTGATGGTAGAGGCTGGGTAATGGTGGCTCATATCTGCCCAGGGGGCTGAGATCTGCGGATCATGGTTCAAAACCAACCCAGGCAAGAAAGTGCATGAGACTCTTATCTCCAATTACCCACGGAAAAGCCAGAAATGGAACTGTGGCTCTGGTGGTAGAGTGCCAGCCTTGAGTGAAAAAGCTAAGGGATAGCACTGAGAGGCAATGCCCCAGTACTGACACACACACACAAAAAAAGTGATGGAGGAAGACATGGTGGCTGGACAGAGGGTGGAGGAGGGCTGGAGCCCCCAGAGTAGGGCTTCACTTCTGAAAGCCTTAGCTTAGGTAAATGGTTAACTAAAGGGAGGATTTTTCTCAGTGCCTCCTCTGCCAGAGAAGTCACCTTTTGTTGTGGGGCCCTGTGGGAGGTGTGAGAGATCTGAGCCAGGTAGAGCTAAGTCATGGGGGGGGGGGGGTTGTTGCCCACATTGTTCTCCTGCCTCCACCTTCTCAGAAGGTGGTGGGAGCTTCTGGGAATGCTGACTGGGAGGAAGGAAAGACACATCACATGCACATGTGCACGCGCGCGCACACAGAGAGGGAATATTGGAAATGACCCCCTGACCATTTAGAACCCAGAACTTTGGCTCTTAAGATTAAAAAGAGAACAAGAAGGCCAAACCATGCCAGTATGCCTGCACTGAGCAGGGGACACATGTTGGAGTGACCACACCAGAAACAGCTGCTCAGCCTCTGTTTGGGGGAGGTTTCTTGCCCACCCAATCTTCTTCCTCCTTAACCTCTGCTCCCAAGCCCCTGCAGACCCACTGCTTAGGCACATTTAAATCTGCTGGCAGAATGGCCACCCTCACCAGTTCCCCTGACGTGAAACGTCAGTTCCCCTGACGTGACACGTTCCCAGTAGCTCAGTAGCTTGCAGTCTCACCCCTCTGTACGCTTCAGTGACTTTGGGGAGCACACCATCCACTTGCTCCATTTGTTCAGGATGACTTTTTCCATTCTGTGTCCCCCCGTGCTGGCACAGTCCCATGGTCTCCAGGCCTCAGCGGTCCGGTGCCAGAGTGCCATCTCCACTTTGATGTGTGTGACTGTGTGGTCTGGCCTTAGGGTGGATTGGGGGAGTGTGGACCAAGCCTCCCGGGACCCTGCCTCCACTGAACAGGGGCTGCTCCTCGGAAGGCTTGGAGCTTCTCTGGTGTCATGTTTTATTCATATGAGCACACAGTGGACGTATCCGAGCATGTCCTCCTTCCCTGGGCAGCCCAGCCTCATGGCCAAGTGGCTCAGAACTTCAGGCCATGGAACCTAAAGAGATGGAAGAAAACTTGAGGGCTGACCCAAGAGATCCTTCCCTGCCCCATCCACATACAGCAGCGGGCAGGCTGGAGAGGAGAGGGTGAGGGCAGAGGCCCAGGGCTCCAGCGTGGGCTGCTGAGAAATCTAGGAACATCCCCTGGAAAGCTCTCAGTGGTCAAACCAGATCTGGATATCTACTCAGTCTGATCTTAGTTCTCACTGTGCTCTTAAAGGTCCATTGTGTGATCCTCCTTAAAGAAATATTTTATTTCCAATGCAGACACAGCCCTTGACGTAGCAGTAACAAACATCACCCCTGAGAGACACATGGCTGTGAAGTGTTTTGGTATGTAACCTCCTGTCTTTGCCTTACACAGAAGGCTTCATCTTACTCCTCTCTTTGTCCCTCAAGTGGGTGCCTCCTACCCCTGGTACTCAGGCCTCAGGAGGCCTGGAGTGAGGGCAAGAGGTCAGCTTGGACAGGAGGTCTCTTCTGCAAGGGACTGGTTTTGGGATGGGGGAACTTTACCATCTTGCACCCAACAAGAGTTTCTTTGAGACCATCACTCCCAGCCCCCCACTCTGAAGATGGAAGTCAAATTTTCGGATTCTGCTGTGCAGAGGAGAGAGGTCACTAGGCTCTAATGCATTTACCATTGACTGCCCCTCTTGTAGTGCGTCTATTAGTGAGTAATTTGATTTGTACCTATTCATTTGCAGTCCCTGCAGGAGCCTGGAGCTGGCCTCTAGTATAATTGGTGCTGTCTCTATTTTTACATCATTAGATTAGCCCCGACTCCTGGCCACTTGTTGTCTGCGCTTGTCTGTCCATTTATACAACCTAATGTAACACAAAATTCATTACTGATCACATTACTTTCAACTCTGAAGCCAGCCTTGTGATAAACATTTGGTTAACCCCTTCCTCCCCATGGGAGGGCTGGCAGAACAAATGCACTTCTGCTCGACAGGCAAATCAATATCTTAATACACCAAAGTGGAATTGCATTTCTAGATTTGTTATTCCTCCTGGAGGAACAAATGGAAAGGCTCGTCTGAGCTGGCTGAATTGAATAATGAATAGGGCCCCGGCACCAGCAGCCAGTCTGTGAACACAAAGGCTGAGCTGCCATCAGCCCAGCCTGTTTCCTGCAGACAGACAGACAGACAGACAGATGGACAGGCAGGCTCACTGCAGTTCAGGAGACTGCAGTTTTCTCCTGTTATCAAACAAGAACGCCAAGCAGAACATAAGTTGAGATCCTACGAGGGGCCACAGAGACCTTGTCCTATAACACTATTCCTTTCACCAGGTTTCACATAGGACAGTGGACTGAGAATTGGGTTCATCTCCTTAAGATCTTATTCACTACAACGACCACCAGATATGTAGGCCCCACACTAAATACCACCAAGAAATTAGGTCCTTTGCTAAATTCAAGTTTACAAAATGCTACTCTTAGAGCCAAGTCAGAGATATTGGAATGGTTGGTTCACACCAGCTTGTGTGGATAGGTACCTGTCTCCCAGGCCAGTATTCTTTGCCACCTAGATGCCATGTGTATCTGTGCATTGTGCAACTTGCTTACAGGCAGCAAGCGTGATTCTTGCACAGAACCTCACCTAAAGTGTAAAGGGATTGCAGGATGCCCTACTCCCATCCTGGTCAAGCCTCTCCCCAACTCCCACCTGTCTCTGGGTAGCATCCATACCCACAATCAGTCACTAATCACAGGGAAGAGTCCCTCCCACCACTTAATAAGAAAAATCTCACAAAAGCCTGTGAGAAATACAGGCATGGATGAAGCAGAATGGAACCCATTAGCATGAAAGTCATAAACCCCTATGTGAAAAGAAACTATAAGCTGAAGGTGCAGGGCTGGGCAGGGAAGCTGGACAGGCAGCTGCCTCATGAATATTCCACCTGGAGTGGAGAAGTCCTGAACAGGAGGCCATGGAGGAGAAGCCTAAAGCCTGAGATCATGCATGTCCTTCCTCCTGAGTGGGACATGCTCCTTCCCACAAAGGACTCAGCCTCGCACCCCACTGGCCCCACTCTTCTGACCAGCAATCCTGAGATGCAATCCATGATTTTTTGGGCTCAGATGTCCTTCTTGCCTTTGCGGTGCAATGAAACCCCTACCTGCGTGGGGTGGGGAGAGAAGTGGCAGGGGCGCCTCCATGCAGCAGGCTTGTGGCTGGAGGGCAGAGGTCAGAAGAGTGGAGAACTATACTTGTAGTCATCTGTCAGGGCCAGGCCAGAAAGTTAACTCTCAAGTGCATCTTCTTGTGAGGAGCTGGGAAGAAGGGATTTCTTGGTAGGTATTACAGGATACCCGGCCCCTCAGCACTGAATGCAGACAAGTGGCACTGAAGTGACTATGTGACTGTCTTCTCCAGGCTGGGGAGAACCAGAGCAGTGGTGGCACTCGCCTCTCCACAGCACCCACGCCCACGGCGGGAGTTCAAGACATGATAAGGCTCTGTCCCAGAAGGAAGGAAGAGAGGGAGGGAGGGGGAGAGAGGGAATAGGAAACAAAAAGGAAAAGAAAAAAATGAAACAGATAAGAGCAGAGGCCTTTGCCTTTGCAGACTAGGAGACCCGTGACGGGGACGAGTGAGCGAGTCTGCCGGTGGAATGAAGGACTGTGATTTCTTAAACTTGATGGAAAAGGGGAAAGCCACATCTTACCAAACCCTTTGGCTGCGTCGTTGAGAATTTAATTACACTTGGACATTTGAATGAGAACCAGATGTGGCTCTGGCCCCCGCTGGTCAGGAGTGTTCAAAGTGCGGCGTCTCTCCTGTGGTCTGCAGGCCCTGTGCTATCTCATCAGGCTGCAGGCTAGCTCGGGAAGTCCCCTGGCCTTCAGGCTGGGGTGGGGGTTTCTAAGCTTTGTGGCTAAACATCAGAAGACAAGTAGGTCAAGGCCAGCTGCCGGGCACCTGGTTCCCAGCGAGAGCTTCAAGTCCTGTCTCGTGCCATGCGGAGCAGGCCTGCATGCCCATGCCAGCCCCTCATTAGTACCCACACACTCACAGAAGTCGTGCCACAGCCCCCGGTTGGACTCTGGGTCCACCTTGCACATCTGTTGAGTCTCTGCCCCCAGCACTGTGCCAATGGCCAGAGCTAGACAAGGGAACTTCAGCTTGCCTGGGGTCAGCCTGATAATGAGGCCAGTGTCTCCTAACTCATGTTTCTTATACTGTTCTGCTTCTTAGGACCCCTATGAACCCCTTTCTCATTAGAACCTTACACATGCAACATGTAAGCACACCCACCCCTCCTCATTGACAGATGCTGAAGCAACTGAGAAGCAAGTACTTGCCCCAAGTCACTCAGCATGTCTGTACAGCACGGGACCCTGATCAGTGTAGTGGCTCCGATTAAGTCCTTCTCTGCCTGGGGTTGGTGCAGCCTTCCTCCACCTACATAGCCACAAGGAGTCTGGCCAGGGCTCTGCAGCAGGCCAACATGAAGCCCAGCTTGATTCGGTCCTCAAATACCAAGTTGGCTCAGCCCTTCCTGTCCCTGTGTTTAGTGTGCTGTGACAGGAGTTACATGAATATGGCGGATGCAGGGCTTGCTTGGGGTCCCAGCTGATGTGGTATGAGTGGGTGATCCTCTGCCTTCTGCCTGGATGGTGTGGGTTTCTTGGGGTTGTAGCAGCCCTTCTGGTTCAAGTCTTACCCTGCTTGGAGTTGGTTCAACAGCATGGCTGTAGGCAGGCACCTGGGACAAGGTTTCAGCCTCCAACCAGCACCCCGCAAGCTCAGACCCTACCCACCCTTCACTGCTCCTCAGCATTTCAAAGGCTGTGGAGGAGAATCACAGGGTGGAGACATAGAATCAGACCTGGTGAAGTGGGGCGGGACCCTCAAGTTCGTCCCTCCTCCCCTCTCCCCCTTTCCTTCCTTCTTTCTTCTCCCTCTCCAATATTCCATCATGCTCATTATGGTCCTACCCCTACTGGAAGCACTGGAGGTTTGGAAAGCTAGCTTCCCTCAGGCCCCTATCTCAAGGCCACACTGGCCTTCTGATGAGAACAGGTACCCCAGGCCTGAGAGCCTTTCCTTTCCGTCCGCCAGAGAGAGGGTAAGGACCAGAGGAATGCAGGGTACCCTTTGCCCAGGTCCCTGAGTGGAAGCCTGGACACGGGGAGCCTCTAACCACACTTTCCCATTGTAGGGGCCGTTGACAGCCAGGCCCCACTGAGGCTCCGGGGAGCCTATTCAGGGCCCCTGTGAGTGCAGGAAGCAGGCATTCTGAATCAAGAGCACCTACGATTGACCGCCATCCTTGGTGGCAGAGAGCGCAGGTAGGGGCAGGACAGGCCACAGAGCCTGGGCCTCAGCCCATTGCCATGATATTCTGGTGTCAGGGCCTGAAGGAGTCAGGAAGAAAAGCTGGGCAGGGCGGAAAACACGCATATCATGGCAGCCTGCGAGTTGAACTAGACTCCTGCTCTCGAGGCAGCCTGAGCTGTATGTAGCCACTTAGGCTGGTGGCGGGAACACTAGGGACCCCTGTGTGGTGACACACAAGTCTGTGGCACCAGCTAGGCAGGGATATGGACTCACTCATACCTGCTAACCTCAGAGAGAAGAGCCAGGCTGGAGCTGACTTGCTCTGAATCTCCTCCCTGCTCCAGCAGTCTAAACCAGGATTCCTGGATGGGAATAGGAAGAGAAATACCAGGAAGCCTAGAAGGGTGCACAGAGGGAAGGAGGAGGGGAGCAGGCAGCCATGGAGGCTGGTAGGCCAAGGGATGGGAAAGCAAGTCCTTACTGTAGGCTGCCTCCCTTAACAGCTATACTTTTCACCTCCTAAAAAGTGACCTGGGTGGCCAGTGCTGGAGGCTCACACTTGTAATCCTAGCTACCCAGGAGGTTGAGATCTGAGGATCTCAGATTGGAGCCAGCCCAGGCAGGAAAGTCTTTGAGACTCTTATCTCCAGTTAATCACAGAAAAAGCTAGAAGTGGTGCTGTAAAAGGAGCTCAGGGACAGTGCCCAGGCCCAAGGTTCAAGGCACAAGACCAGAAAAAATCAAATAAAATAAAAAAGTGCCAGGAGCTGAGGCTGGCTCTTGCCTTGAGAGTTGTCTCTGACAGTACTATTAAAGTTTTAGCACAACCTCAGCCAGCTCCAGCCCCAGCTCCACCTCACCTTCTCGGCCCTGGGCTGGTGTAAGACAAGTTACATCTGCCAGGGCCACCTCCTCGTTGGCATTTGGGTCAGCTCTCTAGGTTCTGGCTGCGGGAAGCTGCCAGTTCTGCTGAGCACCATGAGATGTAGTCAAGCCTCCCTGTCCCCTAGCCTCTCAGTGCCAAGCACCATTTTTCAGAGCTGTCTCCCAGGCTGTTTGCAGGCCTCTTGCTGATGAAATGACTTACTTGAGATAGACACCATTTGTAGCAGTCCTGTGGTCTCCTCACTACACACACACACACACACACACACACACACACACACACACACACACACACCTACCTCCCCACCCTCAAGCAGAAGGGAGCTGAAGTCTGTGAATATGTGTCACAAAGCTCCCCTGAGCCAAGCATGGGGCAAGGCAGGGCAGTTTGTCTGGTTGCTTTGTGCTGATTCCATCCACCAGCCTGGGCTGCCACCAAGCCCACCCCAGGCGAGGAGTCCTCCACGGCCCTTGTTAATGTGGGAGATCTGGGAGGCGGATGTAGTGGTGGGAGGAGGGTATTGGTGCTTGTCAACAGGGCTGAAATTTTATTTTCTGTCTTGGAAGGCGTTTGCAAAGAGGCAGCACCTCTTGGAAATAAGAGGAAAATGAAAAGCTGTAAACACATACCTGCCATTTTCTTCCCTGGGCCATTTCTTGATTAGAAAGAATCTCCCAGGCTCCAGTGGAGACGGAGCTGGGTGGGGGGGGACCTGGGGGGGCGGAGGCACCTGCTGGAGGAGACTGGAGGGACGCTGAAGTCCTGGGGATAATCACAATGACTAATTCAATTGCCACAATAATAGTAACTCACATTTGCTGACTGGAAGCTTTAAGCACTTTGTGATGTGCTCTCCATGCATTATTTAATTTCATTCTTACAACCAGGCTATGAAATGGACATTGTTATCCTTGTGTTCAGGAACCTGAAGCACATAGGTTTGAGTAATCCAACTGTGCTTGTGACCCCTTCCCTGTACTCCTTCCACCCACCCAGCCACGCTGGCCAGCCCACCTGCCTTCTCAGACTGAGGCTGGGCAGGGTTGTTGGAGCTACCCTTGCTCCCTGCCAGAAGTAGGTGGGGCCTGGTGCAGAGGCAGACCCCACCCACCAGGTCTAATCCCACTCCCACCAGGCAGCTTGGGTGGTTAACTTAGAACTGGAGTTGTGGCTGCAGCCAGGGCCCAATAAAAGTGCTCTGCTAATCCCTTTAATGAGCAGCCCCTTGATGCTCATGCAGAGCAAGGCTAGCTGGAGCCTGAGAGGAAGCCGGGGGGCTGCCTCCTTTTTGTAGTGGGCGGAAGTGCCAGGGCTACCCATGAGGGCTGAGACACCCTGTCCTCAGACATGCACAGCAGTGCCCCCTGCCCCACCCCATCTTGGGTCCACCCAGAAACAAGCCTCCCTCTAGGTCATGAAGATGTGTGTACTGTATAAATCACCTCCCAGAATCAAAGCTACCCTTCATTCCTGAACTATCCAGACCCAGACAATGTTCACCCCAGAGGAAGGTTTACTTCTGGCCCTCTGCTGGGGTCCCCACCCACTTGGGCTTTCCTGGCTGATCTCCAGTGTACACCCAGGCCTGGTACTCTGGGCAGTTTATCTCCTGCGCAAGGAATGGGGGAACCAGAGTTCTTGGTGTTGGACTTGGGGGGAAAAAAGCCTCATCTAGTCCAGTTTGTTCTCAGCACCATGCTGCTCATCTTTCCTCCCCACAGCTCCGAGGAGCTTTCTGCTCACCCCTTGACCAAAGGACTGGGGTACCCACAGAGGGGCAGGGTACATTTTGTGTGGCAGCCATGCCCTGTGTCTCCCAGGCAATCCAAATCCCGTCTCTCTATGCACCTCTCTCAGCCCCTCTGATACCTTTGGACTTTGTTAGGCACCCATGTGGGGTAGGGGTGGAGTTTGCCCCTCCCTTATCTTATTTCAGAAGATTAGTTACAGCCCCTTGAATCACCCCTATCCCACATGGCCTTCTACTCCAGACTGCCACAGAAAATGGGCTGTGGGTGTCAAGCCTGTTTTCAGCAGGGAATGGAGGGATATACCCAGGGGTGGACGTAAGGCCTTAACTAGCTCTGGTTCTCCCTCCAGAGGTGAGAAACTTGGGGCCAGTTGGAGATACAAGGCATACCTCTCATGGGGCTGGGTGTCCCTAGAGAATGTGGGACCACTAGCCACCTTTCTAGGGGCCAGTCTTCATCCTCTGCCCTACTTGAGGATCTAGAAATTCCCAGGCCTCTAGCGGGTGGAGGAACTAAGTGGTTGGGGATGCCTCTCTGGTCACAGTCCCTGGCATTGTCCTGGGCACTGGCTTGTTTCTGGTGGGCTTTGTATATAACTGTGTCTCTACAGTAGAGCTGCAGAGCTGGGGGCAGGGGGATGGGGGCTGGTCATGGGGAGGAGGGCCACCACCAGAGTGGGGGTACTAAACTACCACATCCGACTTTCCCTGAACACTGTGCAGCCTGTCTCCTCTCCCTTCCTCCCCCAGCAAACCCCCTGCACGGGACTCATCTGGCACTGCATGGGCCATAGGTCCCTGTCACTCCCCTCCCAAAGCTGTCCTCGTGCTTCCTGTGTGATTCCTCTCCCCTGCCCCGATGCCCAAGGGGTCACGACACTCCCATCTCCGGGGTTCCCGAGACGGGTCAATCTGCAGCCACCTCCACGTGCATGTTTGTGTCTGTGACTTCAGGATTCCACAGCAAGCTTCCCCTCCTCCTGGTGTGACACCCCGCACCTCCTTCCACCCTCTCCACTGCTTGCAGAGATCAGTGTACCTCTCGATCATTGTCCATATCTTTTCCAAAAAGATTCCTCAATGCTTTTCTTTCCAAAAGGGAAAAAAAAAGGAAAAAAAAAACAATGCCAACAGCCCAGCGTCCGTGAACAACCCAACAGTAACAAAGCATGCATTCGGGATGGAGGAAGGTAAGGCCACACATTTCCATTTGCTGCTTGCTCCTAGGGCTGGGCAGCTGGGATGACTTGCAGTGGGGATTCCTGTGTGTACCCCTCCTCTATAATCAGTTCCCACCCACTCGTCCTTTTTTCCATGATGGGAGAGGGGGTATAGCATAGAGAGCAGGCATGTAGAAAAGTCCCCAAGAAGCAAGGCACTGATGCTCACACCTGTAATCCTAGCTACTCATATTTGAAACCAGTCAGGGCAAGAAAGTCCATGAGATGCTTATCTCTGATAAATTACAAAAAGAAAGAAAGAAAGAAAGAAAGAAAGAAAGAAAGAAAGAAAGAAAGAAAGAAAGAAAGAAAGAAAGAAGAGCTGGAAGTGGGAGCTAGGAATATGGCCTAGTGGTAAAGTACTCGTCTTGTAAACATGAAGCCCTGGGTTCAATTCTTCAGCACCACATATATAGAAAAAGCCGGAAATAGCGCTGTGGCTCAAGTGGTAGAGTGCTAGCCTTGAGCAAAAAGAAGCCAGGGACAGTGCTCAGGCCCTGAGTTCAAGCCCCAGGACTGGGAAAAAAACAAAGAGCTGGAAGTGGAGCTGTGGCTCCATTGGTAGAGTGCTAACCATGAGCAAAAGAAGATCAGGGGCAGCACCCAGGGCCCTGAGTTCAAACCCTAAGACTGGCACAAAATTATTAACTAATTAATAAAAATAAAGTACCCAGAAGGGTTAGGGGCACAGCTCAAATGACAAAGCCCTGCTTAGTAAGCATAAGGTCCCGGACTGCCAAAATAAAGAAAAACAAAAAGAGAAGTACCCAAGAAGCTGTCCCAGAGCCAGCAAGACTCCTGGTTCTTTTACTGTTAGTCTATGCTTCCTCTTACCACATCATTCATTCATTCATTCATTCTGGACTTGTTTGGTTGTTTTTTGTTTTTGTTTTTGTTTTTGTTTTTGCCAGTCCTGGGCCTTGGACTCAGGGCCTGAGCACTGTCCCTGACTTCTTTTTGCTCAAGGCTAGCACTCTACCACTTGAGCCACAGCGCCACTTCTGGCCATTTTCTGTATATGTGGTGCTGGGGAATCGAACCCAGGGCTTCAAGTATACAAGGCAAGCACTCTTGCCACTAGGCCATATCCCAGCCCTGGACTTGGTTTTTGAACACTGTTTTTCCAGCCAGGGAATACCACTGGGAATACAGATAAGGCACACCCTCTCCGCTGGGACCTCTCTTCCTGGGGAGGCATACTTGGGAGCATTTGAGCCTGGCTAGAAGTCAACATGGAGCTTTGCAAAGCTTGGGAAGATGGATTGTGTTCTGGAGCCCGGGAAATCTGGCAGGTTTTCAGGCATAGGAAATTGCCTGAGCCCAGATCCATGAGCCTAGACCTTAAAGCTGTCTGCACAGGTTCCTTGTTGGGGAGCAGCAGGGAGAACATGAGGGAGCCAGACCTGGAAAGAAGGCTTTTTTTTGGGTAGTGCTGGGGAGTTAAGATTTTTATCCCGAGTGAGCTAAGGAGTGGCAGAGAGAGAAGAGGAAGGAAAACAAGATGAGATTTGTACTTCAGGTGGAAGGATCTGGAAGTGAGGGGCCCAGGTGGCAGGGCAAGGTAGTCAGAGCAAGAGACATTCAGGAGACAAAGTTGGCAGAGCCTTGAGTACCCTGGGATATGAGGGCAAGAAGAATCCCCACTCCATCAGGCCACAGAGTGAAGAGAAAACTGTGAACAATCCAGGCACAGTGGCTCATGCCTATAATCTGAGCTACTTGGGGAGCTGAAATTAGGAGAATGACAGTTCAAGTCCAACCCCGACAGAAGAGTTTGGGAGATACCCCTTTCTTCTCAACCCATAGCAGGAGTTGGACTGGGCCTGTCATTCCAAGATATGTGAAAAGATGAGATGGTTCCAGGCTAGCCCAGACAGAAAAGTTCATGAGATTCCATCTTCACAGAAGCTGTGCATGCCGGTCACATGTCTGTCATTCTAGCTACAATGGGAAGGAAGCAAGACCCTATCTCAAAAACAACCAGGGGGCTGGGGATATAGCCTAGTGGCAAGAGTGCCTGCCTCGGATACACGAGGCCCTAGGTTCGATTCCCCAGCACCACATATACAGAAAACGGGCAGCGCTGTGGCTCAAGTGGCAGAGTGCTAGCCTTGAGCGGGAAGAAGCCAGGGACAGTGCTCAGGCCCTGAGTCCAAGGCCCAGGACTGGCCAAAAAAAAAAAAAAAAACAACCAGGGCCAAAAAAAGGCTGGGGGCATGGCTCAGCAGTAGAGCACCTGCCTAGAAAGCATGAGATTCTGAGTTGAAATGCCAGTATTACCACACAAAAAGAAAAGAAAAAAGAAAGGATGAAGAACAGAAAATATGAACAAGCAGTCCAGGTGATGCCTGGCCCCAAGAGCCGCAAATCCATTTTGTAACTGTCCTGCACGGTCGCCTGATGGATGGGGTGTGTCCAGTCAGACTTGTGTGATGGGGTTGCTGAGGCTGCTGGGGCGTTGCTGGGGCCTGCACCAAGGGACTGTGGGAGGCCCTGCTTGGACCCAGGCTCTGGTTTCCTTGGCTTCCCTGGCAGTGTGTGATGTGTCGCGTTTTGCATCAAGATGGTTGGGGTTGTCTCCATTCTGGTGGCCTTTCCTGCTCCTTCATCTGGGGCTTTCTTCCTGGGACCTGGAGTCCATCCAGATCCTGAGGAGGGCCCTGCTTTTCTTGCTACTGCCTGGTCCTCTCCTGCCCTCCTGGCCCTGCTGCCAGCGCCCCCTAGTGCCAGGTTGGCTGTGCTGGAGGGCAAAAGCTTCTGAAACCAAGTGGGGGCCTCAGAGGTCTTCCCTCCCCCTCCCCGCCCCAAACCCTTTGGCTTGCTTATGGGGAAAGAAGGGGAGGGAGTGTGCTCTCTTGGAGTCTTCCACTTCTGCATAGTGCCCAGAGCCCAGTCTTTGCTTTCCTGTACTCCCCCTCTCCTGGCACAGTGACCTGTACACCCCCTGCCCCAAAATTAGGATGATAACTGAATAATGAACAAGAGGAAGAGATCCTACCCAGCACCTTCCAGACTTGTTTTCTATCCATACCCAGATATCTTTGGACTTTTCCAGAATCCAGGCTCCCCTCAGTGTCTCTTGGGGAACAGGCAACACAACCAGGCTCCCTGCTGATGTACACAGCCCCCCTCCTTCACTGTGTGCGAGGTGCTGGGGGCTCTGTCATCCAAGTGTGCGCATCCAGCCTAGGTGCCTTCCTTTTCCCCACTGTCAAGTGGACTGAGTGCCTCGGAGGTGGCCTGCACGGTATGGGGGTCACTTGTCAGTTCCTGACCAGCCTGGCGGGAGTCACCTGAGCTCTGTGTGTGTGGTGGCAGGGGCTGGCATGGAATGGTGTGCACACTTGGCTTTCAGGTAACTGCTTTAGGCTTCTGCACTCCTGAGTTGGAAAGGCAAAAGGCAAGCAGGCTTGCCGTGGACAAGGCTAGGGAAAACCCCAGAGACTTCATAAGCATGTGTGTTCTCAGAGTCCACAGGGAAGGGCTGACAGGGACAGGAACTAGACACCTTCAGAAAGCTGAGAAGTGCTCCTTCATCCTTATATTCTACAAGCCAGGGATCCTGTTCCAAACCCCTTGCCCCAGTTTCAATGTGGGGTGGAGAGATAATAGGGCAGTTAAGGTACCATGACTAATGGAGACAGATCACATCCAAGATGGCAGCATGGATGGGCAGGGGCCAGCATGCCTGGTGGGGCTTGCAGCCTTATGGGTCAACTCTCAATGTGTTCATTCTGTGGGTTCCAGGAGATTTGGGGCTAAGAGAAGGGAGAAAAAAGACTCAGGCAAATAAGAACCCTCTCTCCAAATATTCCCCACCTCAGCCCCTAATAATAATAATAATAATAATAATAATAATAATAATGATAAAAAGCATTCCCTATTGCAAGGAAACAGTATGTTTCCAGAATGTACCAGGGATGAGCTTGAGAACGAGTCAACAAGGCAGCAGCTGAGCTGGGGACAGAAATCCAAGGACTGGTGGGGCAGGAGAGGAAAGGTGAAGTCAGAGCAGGCAGACAGGCTGCTGTCCTCCTGTCCTGGCTCTCCCCCCCACCCCCGCCTCACTAGCAGATCCAGGACAGCCCACACTGGAGGGGGGGTTGTGTGCACACACGCGTGTGTGCACATGCGTACATGCATGCAAGGGTAAGTCTCATGAACAGACACATCAGCAGTGGCCATAACCCTGGTCTCTAGGGACTCCCATGTGATGGAAAGTGTGCTGTCCTAGGGGGCCTCTTCCTCCCCTGGCTGAGCCTTCCTGTGACCTGAGTCCCCGTCCCCTGCACCCTCCTCTGGGAGCAGGTGAGAAGCCCCTGCAACCGGATGTAAGCAGACCTAGAAGTGCACTTCAGGATGAGCAGTGCGGCCCAGGTCATGCCTCCATTCCCATGCCCCTCTGACCAGGCCTGGCCCTGTCCTCTGTCTTGCAGAACTTCAGCGAGAGGGAAGCATCGAGACTCTGAGTAACAGTTCAGGCTCCACCAGCGGCAGCATCCCAAGAAACTTTGATGGCTACCGGTCTCCACTCCCCACCAATGAGAGCCAGCCCCTCAGCCTCTTCCCCAGCGGCTTCCCGTAGGTACCAGCAACCTGCTTCTGACTGGCTGGCCTACTCACCCACTAGAGGGAGGGGGAGGAGCCCCCTCTGCCTCCCCCTTCAGCCTCTGCTCCTCTGTCATCCACCACCTTTCCTAAGCTTAGTGACAACAGCCACCCATCCTGGATGAGAAGAGACCCTTCAAAGCACCTTGGCGCTCCCTGACCTCTGCCGCTCCTGTCCATGGGGGCTGTGGCCAAGAAAGACTGCAGGAGCTCAGTCCCCTTCTCCATTTGCACATGATGTCCTGTATTGGATCCGCTTTTGTATTTCCTAACCATACCCCCAGGGAGCCTGGAACAGTGACCAGATCTTGGAGCCTGGGTGGGGGGAAGGCAGCCCTTAGTGGACAGGCTCACCCCCACTGTGGCTATGAGCCATACTGCCCCCCACCCCAGATTCCCTTGCACAGCCTCCCCAGTGTGGGGAAAACTGAGGCCCAGTGTCCTAGGGAAGGAATATGGAAGGAGAGCCCTCCCCTTCCCTCTTGCTTCCCTGCTGGCTCATGGAAAAACTTTTTCTTATCTTTAAGCCCTTGTACCCCTGGTCCTGTGCTGTCTAGTGAAGGAAACCTTGGATACTGAGGTCCTGTCAAAAAGTGCACGTCTTGTTCAATAAATCACGCTGCAATTGGTGTCTGTCCCTGAGTCGCGGGGGTCAGGGTCCTGTCCAAATGCTGAGCAGAGTCCTATGGGCCTGATTTGTGCCTCAGCTTCCAACACACACACACCCATGTACAACTAAGTGGGGAGCTCGTGATAGGTAGAAAAAAAGGAAGAAAAATCTATTCTAGAATTTAGGTGGGGTCTGGTTTAAATCAGTTCTCCAAGTTTGTTTGTTTGTTTGGTTAGCCACAGGTTTGAACTTGGTGCCAGGGCGCTGTCCCTGAGCCCTTTTTGCCCAAGGCTAGTACTCTACCACGAGCCACAGCACTGCTTCTGGTTTTCTGGTGGTTAATTGATAAGAGTTTCATGGACTTTTGTGCCCAGGCTGGCTTTGAACTGTGAACCTCAGATCTCAGTCTCCTGAGTAGCTAGTAATACAGGCACGAGCCACAAGCAACCTGGCACAATTCTTCAAGTTTACACTGGCTGTCACCAGAGTGACTTCAGGCTTGGACCCTGTTTTTTGTTGTTGGTTTTGGTGGTGGTACCAGGGTTTGAACTCAGGGCCTTGCACTCAGCTTGCTTGCTCAGCTGGTACTCGACTATTGGAGCCATGTCTCCAGCCCTGGACTGACCTGATGGCCATCAAGGCCAGATTACCCTGGCATGGGTGGTGAGTAAAAGAAGAGTTTGGCCACACCCCTGGCCAAACACCTCGGAATTTGCCCCCTTTTCAGGCAGTGTGTGAGGCTGGCTAGAACCTCAGGTGACAAGTTCCTGATTTTGCTCTTTCCCTCCTCCCAGTGACAAAGAGATAGGAGCTGGGCCAGAAGGAATGTTGAACAGGAAGGACATTAATGCTAGTTCTAGCCCCCACGTTCCTTTCTATCCACACTTCTCTGCAAACCCAGAAAGGCTTTGAAGAATTGAAGGAAACCCATTGAGCCAGGTGTGTTTTGAAGTAAAGTTTAATGGAACAGTCACAGAAACATTGAGTATCCAGCTGGAACTGAGGCTGATGCTGGACTCCCATCCATCCTTGGTGCTCAGGAAGAGGCTTAATCTCCAGTCCCCTCCACCAGATGGGGTGGGCGTGTGGGGAGAGGAGGTCTGAATCACATTAGGCTCTGCAGTTTCAGGAGATAGTCCCTCCTGCCTGAGCTCCTGTAGAATGAGAAAACCTCTGGCAGAGTGAGGCATGCTGGGAATATGTTAGGTCCTAGACACTGGGGGAGAAGGCTGACTTCTGAAGCAACCGTTTTCCCCCACTTTAGCTTCATTAGACATTGGTGTGCCTGTTGCATCCTCCACTCTCAGCCAGAGCAGCATTCCAAGGTACCACCCTGCAGCCTGTGCCTACTGCCCAGAACCTGGTCATCTGGGGAGGGCTCCAGAGACCCCATGAGCCCCTCTGTACCCATCCTAGGACACAACATACGATAGGGCAAACATTTGGCTCTCAGGTGCACTCTCCACCATACAGAGAATTGGCCTGTGGCCTGGAGTCAGGCTTTCTCCCTGGCCAGGCCCTTCCCTTCTAGTGGGGGCAAAGCAGCTGTGGCCTCCTCCAGTCAGGGAAAGTGGTGGGTGGAGGGCTGGACTTGCCGGCTGAGCTTGCAGGACAATCTGGTTATTCATCTGCTCACAGGGCAACTCTGAGCAAGTGGGGGAAGGGTGAGGCTCAGAGAGCCCAGATAAGCTGGCCCCAGGGCGGCTGCCGCTGCCGCTCAGGTTATCAGAAAGGCTCTGGGCCTGGCCTCTGGCTAATTGAGAGGTTAGGGCCCCTGCCACAGTCTGTAATCAGCTGGAGGTGAGAGCTGGGCCCTAGGGCAGAGGAGCTTCTTGTCCACCCTCTCTAGAACAGCCAGCCTCCTGTCCCCTGCAGATAACATCCTGGACAGCCTCCTCCTGCACCAGCGTTCCCCGCACAGCTCCTGATAGCATCACCTAGAAGGTCATCAGAATATGAATCTATTTGTGACCAAGCCAGGTGACCTTGAGTAAGACATGTGATGCCCCCAGTGCTCACAGTACTACCTGTTCAATGGGTAAAATACTGTGCACTGCCTCTCAGTCTCATGAAAGAAAAAATAACCCTTAGGATTTGGAGAGAGGTTCATGGGAGCCGCCATGGCAGCTCAATTGGGACAGGACTGTCAGGAGTGGGAGGTAAATGCAAGCACACATGCAAGGACGCCAGGGCCGGCCCCTCCAGAGGCATGTGGGGGCCAGGCCAAGCCAACACATGGCTGAGGCTGAGAACACTGTCTTAATATCTATTTTTTTTTTAAGTTCTGCAGACTACATGGTGCCTAACACTCTTCCATCCTCCTTTTGCAGATGACAAGCCTGAGCCCCACAGAAGGGCAGGGCTTTGCCCAAGGTCATGGAATCACATAGCTAGTCAGCTGACCCCTGTCTGCACCTTGCCGCTTCCTGCGCTGCAGCCAGTTCACTTACAAGGGCCTGGATCTGAATTGGCCTCTCTGTCCCACACAATCCAGGACCCATCCCACTGACCCTGAGAGACAGAGAGAGGGGGGGGAGGGAAGGGGGAGGGAGGGAGGGAGAGGGGAGGGAGGGAGGGAGGGAAAAGAGAATCCCAGATAACTTGTATTCAAATCAAGAACCCACTGAAAAGGGAAGGCATGGAGTATCTGTGCCATTTCTCTCTAAGGACAGCAATGGCATCACCATTG
This sequence comes from Perognathus longimembris pacificus, assembly GCF_023159225.1. NCBI lineage: Eukaryota > Metazoa > Chordata > Mammalia > Rodentia > Heteromyidae > Perognathus > Perognathus longimembris. The sequence goes on from NC_063177.1 coordinate 26,513,614, forward strand.
GCATCTAGACTGCCTTTCAAGGTCCCATTCCAGCTGTGCCACCAAGTACTGCCGGGGAAGGGGGGTGCAGGAGCTTCAGGGTCCTTGTCTATAAAGAAGAGGGTGTAGGGGGGCTGGGGATATAGCCTAGTGGCAAGAGTGCCTGCCTCGGATACACGAGGTTCGATTCCCCAGCACCACATATACAGAAAACGGCCAGAAGTGGTGCTGTGGCTCAAGTGGCAGAGTGCTAGCCTTGAGCAAAAGGAAGCCAGGGACAGTGCTCAGGCCCTGAGTCCAAGCCCCAGGACTGGCAAAAAAAAAAAAAAAGAAGAGGGTGTAGGGAGAGGGAAGCACTAGCAACTGGACTTAAGAGGGCAAAGAGGGAGTTAGAGATCTTAAGGCAAAAATCTGGTGGGCTAGGTAGCTACTTGGCACTTGGGAGATGCCAAATAGGCACGGCCGGAGCCCAAATTGTGGCTGGCTGGATGCCTGGCAGTTTCTCCAGAAAATGTTGACCTTGGGGGTGCAGGCCAGCCCCTTCCCTCTGCGGATGGGCCTCTCCTAGGCATCCTCCATGCCTTCTGCCTCCCACCAGCCTCTCAGTCCAATCTTGGGTCATGCTCTGTTATCACAGACACGCCCCCCCCCCCCATGTCAGGTTCTCCCAGGGCTCATGTCCATGTAGAAGCTGATTGAAGAACACACTTCACTTTTGTCAACCCCCTGCATTCAGCCACGACCCTCGGAGCTGCAGCCCCCAGAGCCCTAAGTAGTTTGCAGCCCTCGTGGTTATGAGATCCACCCCACCCCACCCCCACCCCCAAACTCTGGGGGAACTCGCCCAAAAGCCCACCTGGGGCCCGGGTCTCCATTCCCCAGCCTGGTGATCTCAGATACCAAGACGCCCCTCGAGGGCCACAGACGGCCAGGCTGGGACCCCCGCCTTCACACCGGCCAGGAGGACGCGGGCCACACAGGCCGCGCTGCCCCGGCGCTTCTCCAGGCCTAACGGGAGGACGTGGTCCCGCGGCTGCCCCGGCAGCCGACCGCAGATACCAGGCATGGCGACCGGGAGGGGGTCGGCCGCAGCCCCCGCCCCAGCCCAGCCAGTTGGCTTGCCCCTGAGCGGGGTAATTGGGGCGGGTGGTGGCTCCAGAGAGACTGCGCGCCTGTCAGCCGCAATTTGTTTAAGTGGACGGGACAGGCCGGGCCGCTGTGGGCTGGGGTCACCGAGGCCGCGGCCCCCAGCCCGGCCAGCCCCGCGACCGCGGGGGAGCCCAGCCGGACCGCTAAACCGGGCCGCCTGGCGCCAAGGCTCTGGGAGGCGAGGGTCCAGCGGAGAAGCCGGGGGTGGGGGGCAACTCGGTCCTCAGTGTCCACGCACACACGGGCACACGCGCGCGCGCACGGTGTCCAGGTGGACTGGACGCGCCCCGAGGCCCCCCTCAGCCAGCCCCATGCCCGGGGCCCCGCGAGACACCCTGCTTCGCCCGGGCACCGTGGGCCGCCACCAGCGCTCGCTCGTGATGCAGCCTCGGTCCCCGCGGCCACACCACCGCACGTCCCCGAGCGCTCCCGCCATCCACTCCACGCAGGCTCAGGCGAACCCCCGCCTGCTCGGTCACACCGACCACGACACCCGCGGGGATCCCCCCCACCCCCCAACAATTCTGATGATCCACCGGGAGGAGGTTCCAGCAGTGTCTGAACTCTGCAAAAGGCTACCGGGTACAAGACAGACGGGCGGCGCAGCCAGGCTCCGGGCTGCAGTCCCACCGGGCCTAGGCTGCCGCACCCCATTTCATTGTTGCGGGAAACGCAGAAAGTACTGACCGAGCGCCCGGGGCCCGGCGCCCGCGCACGCCCGGCGCCCCCGCCCAGCCCCGCCGCGGAGAGGGAGGGGCGGCCGAGCGCGCGTCCCCCGCCCGTCTGCGGGGCCGCCCCGATGCGAAGTGACAGGGGCCGGAGCTTTGTTGTGGAGCCTCGGCCGCCTGGCGCCAGCCGCCCCCGCCCGTGCCCTCCCCCGGCAGCCCGGGGCGGCCCGCGGGGCGCCCCCCCGGGGCCTCTTAAAGAGACACGCACACTCAGCCCTGGGGAGTCCCCCGGGGGCGCCAGTTCCTAGGAAAGGGGGGGGGGAATCCAAGCGGGGGGATGGGAGGAGCGAGAGCTGGGAGCTGCCAGGCGCCGCTCGAGAGGCAGCCTGGGCCGCCCCAGCGCCAGTTTTCGATGATCCGAGAATATTCCTAGCTGGAGTTTGGCGGGGATGAAGGAGGGAAGAGGGGGTGGCAGCGGAGGGGAGGAAATCAATACAGAACCTGGAGAGCGTTTGCGGCAGACCCCGGGGTGATTACAAGATGGTGGGGCGGGGCAGATGGCCCTTGGCTCTGTAGGTGGAATTGAGGTCTCCAAAAATACAGCCTCTGCCACACGCTGCGGGATTCCCTGGGCAAATAACCCAGGCCCGGACCGCTAACCCAGCTACGTCCTCGACCCAGGAAGACGTCCAAAAGGCACACTTAAATGTACTCCCATTCTTACAACTACCAAACTACCTGTCCACACATGCGCGCAAACACACGATTTTGCAATGTATTCTCTGGGTTTCCCGCTTCCGTACTTGGATTAACTGGCTAAGGAAAACTCTCCTGGCTATTTGTTCAGCACATCGCCTCACCGGCTGCGCAGGTGTGACCACACACGCCCCCCACCCCCAAGAGCCGAAGGTGGAGTTGATGCAAAGCTGCTACTGATTCCACTGTGTGGACTGAGTGCGCAGCGCGGAACTCAAGATCGACTCCGGGCAGAGACGGAGACGGCACCGAGGGAGAGGGAACTAACCAAGATCAAAAGCCCTTGGGGTTGGCGCCCACCAGTGCAACCGCTAGGAATAATTACGAGAGCCAAGGTGCTGGCTCGGAAAAAAAGAAAAAAAAAAAAAGTAGGAAAAGGTCGCCGGGGCCAAATTGCTCCTGCTGGTCTCGACCTCCGCACTGTCGGGGGCCACCGGCCTTTACACGCCAATCTAATAACGCCTCGGTGAGAGGCGCCCCGCCACCGGGGGTGCGCGGCGGGCGGGCGGGCGAGCTGCCTGGGTCCCTGCTGGAGGTGGGGTGTGTGCGCTCAGCACGCGTCCCCGGGGCCGGGCGGACGGAACTCACTTGTATTGGTGGTGCAGGTGGAAGCATCCGTCGTGGCTGGAGCCAACTCCGTATTCCCCTTCGGAGCGCGACCTCCAGGAACGGCTAAGGGTCGGCGCCCAAGCCTAGTTCCAGGCAGGTGTGTGGTCGCTTTGCTTTCCCCGGCACACCTGGAGTGATGGCCTTCGATGTACAAGGCACCACACACTGGGCGAAACACACACACGCACACACTCACAAAACGCCTGGTGGAGGGACTGGCTGGGGCTGCCGGAAGACAGAAAACGAAGACTGACTGCGGAGGTGGGGGGCGTCAACCGCAGGTGCTCTCCCAGACACCCCGAATCCCACACTCATTACTCAGCATTCCTGCATTTGAAGGCAACAAACCCTAGAAGTGTCAGGGAGCAAAGAGGATGCCGGTGTTTAGGAAGTACCGGATGCAGCGAAAATTCGTTGGGTCGCGGGTGGAAAATCCTTAGTCCGGGATGCGCCGGCGCGGGGGGCCCCCAGTGCCCGGCGGAGGGTGCGCTCTCTTCCCTGGCCCCGAGGACCTGCTCTCCCGACCGCCGGAGGGTTCGGGGCTGGGTGGTGGACACAGACCCACGGGCTCTGGGCTACGTCCAAGGCCTGCTAGGAACTGCAGGTTCCGCCTGAGTCTTCCTGAGAGGAGGCACAGGCTGGGGGATCCCACGTTTCCCCATCGCAAGGCCGCGTCCCGCTCCCGCCCGGTCCGGTCCCAGCAGGGCTCTGCCGTGGCTCCACTCACCGGCTCCCGCTACCTGGGTTCTGCTCCGGGACCTCAGCCTCCCGAGCCTCCCGACTAGCCCGCCCACCAGCCTGGCTTTCCAGCGCCCGCAGCCTCCCTCCGGAACGCAGAGACCCGGGGCGGCGACCTGGAGCCGGGTCGCAGGCCAGGCTGGGGCGCAGGCCAGAGCGGCCGGGCCTCCGGGCCAGGAAAAGGAGGGCGCCCCCTCTCCGCTCGGGAACGTGTCAATGCTTTGCACTTGGGGCCAGCATGCGGCCAGGGGGTCCTTCCCAAAGGCCTTGGGACCCGGGCGCCCCCCGCCTCAGGCCCTCTCGGCGGGTCAGGTCGTCCCTCCACGCTTCCCAGTCTTCACGCAAGCTGCCGCCGGCGCGGGCGGCGGGGTGGGGGCCAGGCCAGGGGGAGGGGTCTCGGGGCCCGCCGGCCCGTCATTGGTTAATATTTTATTCTGTTGACATGTTTTCTTACTGCTGAGGCTTCCGACACCTTCTCCCCGGCCCCCCCTCCCGGCCGGAGCTTGGCCTGAGCTGTCAAAACCCCGCCCCCGGAGACCCACAATTGGTCCAAAAAGCGTAAAATCAGCAATCAAGGGGGGCCTGGCTCGTTAGCGCAGGGGATCCGAGCAGGGCAGGACATGTGAGATAGTCACAGTTTTCCAGAGATCACGACAAGATCTAACCAGTCGCGCGTGGTCCCCGGCGCCGGAGCCGGCCAGCCCAGCCCAGCCTCGTACAGAGCCCCCTCCGCCCCCGCGCCCAAAGCCCCCCGCGCCCCCCGAGGTGCGCGCGGGACTGGGAGCCGGGAGGAGCCGCTGCCGCGCCGGCCGCGCCGGCCGTCCGTCCTCCGCGCGCGCCGCCGCCCGGGCCGGGGGTCCGAGCCGCGCGCCCCCGGCCCTGGCCCCCGAGTGCCTGGGCCGGATGTCCCGATGAGAGAGCCGGCGCTGGCAGCCAGCGCCATGGCTTACCACCCGTTCCACGCGCCACGGCCCGCCGACTTCCCCATGTCCGCCTTCCTGGCGGCAGCGCAACCCTCCTTCTTCCCGGCGCTCGCGCTGCCGCCCGGCGCGCTGGCCAAGCCTCTGCCTGACCCGGGCCTGGCGGGGGCGGCGGCCGCGGCCGCGGCGGCAGCAGCGGCGGCCGAGGCGGGGGCTGCACGTCTCGGCCCTCGGCCCGCACCCGCCCGCCGCGCATCTGCGCTCGCTCAAGAGCCTGGAGCCCGAGGACGAGGTGGAGGACGACCCCAAGGTGACGCTGGAGGCCAAGGAGCTGTGGGACCAGTTCCACAAGCTGGGCACGGAGATGGTCATCACCAAGTCGGGGAGGTAGGGCGGCCGGCGGGCCGGCGGGCGGGCGGGCTGGGGGACAGGACGGCACCGCCGACGCCGAGCCGCGCTCTCGGCTCCCCACTCCGGCCCGCACGGAGCCACCGCTTCGCTTTAAGTTGACTTTTCTTGTTTGGCACCGGAGCAGGAAAAAAAAAAATTTTTTTAAACAAACCCACAAAATGAAATAAAACGAAAATGCGGTTCTAAAGAATAGTCCCAAGAATAGTCGCAACCGTTCTGAGTCTCGAAGCCGAGGAGGCCCTGCAGCTCGGCCCTGGCGGTCGCCTTCGCCCTGCGATCTCGCCTCTCGGGGCCCGGGGTCGGCCTCCGGGTTCCGGGGAGATGAAGCGTTTCCCAGATTTTCTGCTCTGGCCTTGAAATCCACAGTGGGGCTCGCATCTTGCTATCACCAGGCCTGCCGCAGGGTTCCAGTACTGGACCCCAGGGGGGCTGGGAGTCTTGTCCGGGTGTGGGGGCGCAGAGCTCGGCGACACACCGGTTTCCCAGGCCTTAAAGAAAGAGAGAAAGCAAAGCCCCAGTCCTCAACACTTCACCCTCGATTTAGCCACTGGAATCCAGGCCTCCGGCTCGGCTCACCCTGTTCCCCCGAAGGGAGGGTTAACCAGGATCCTGGTGGAGAGTGTAACCCATTTCCCCAAACAAACAACCTCCTAATTTACTTCTGGGAGCTTTTGTGACAAGTATGTATTTTTCCCCTGAAACACATACACACATACATACATACATTTTCCCTGAAATACAGGAAGATTCAGAAGGAGTGTGTGTATTTCTAGAGGGCCTAAATTTCTTCCCTGTGCATCAGCTTTCATCTTAGATCAGGGAGGAAAAGTAGAGTGTGCACATTTAGGTTAAAGGCCTCTTAAGAGAGGTTCATATTGGCAGAAATGGAAGTAACAACCACAGATTGGGCAGCGTGAGGGGAGCCAGAGAGCCTGGTGGAAAGAATGCAATTAGGGAACCTATAGCCAGTGGTGTGCAGTAGGGGAGAAGGAAAGGGAAAGGGGACCCTCTGATATGGAAGAGCTGGCTCCCAATGGCATCTTCCCTCTTCCCTCCCTTCCAAGGCGGATGTTCCCCCCTTTCAAGGTGAGAGTCAGCGGCCTGGACAAGAAGGCCAAGTACATTTTGCTGATGGACATTGTGGCTGCTGATGATTGCCGCTACAAGTTCCACAACTCGCGCTGGATGGTGGCAGGCAAGGCTGACCCAGAGATGCCCAAACGCATGTACATCCACCCGGACAGCCCCGCCACCGGGGAGCAGTGGATGGCCAAGCCCGTGGCTTTCCATAAGCTGAAGCTGACCAACAACATCTCCGACAAGCATGGCTTCGTGAGTGCGGGCAGAGCAGGATGGGATTGAAAAAGCCAGCGGCACTCCCTCAGCAGCTGAGCCCTGGGACCCGGTCAGGGGAGCACTGGCAGAACCCCCAGAGTGTCCCTGCCCTGTGGCTGAGGGGAGCTAGGCCAGGGTGCCACAGTTCTGCTCTCCAAGCTTGCAGAAGGCTAGATCCTGCCTGCACACCTGGGGAAGGATAGGTGGGGTGGTTGAGCTCCTGGCTGTCCACAATCTCAGTTTAGTTAGGCCTTTGAGGAAACCTCCGCCCCAGTTGAGCCAGAGGTAGGTGCCACCCAGACTGAGTAAAGCACCCCAGGTCATCCTGGTTTTTTTTGGCCTATAAGTGCTGAGCTTGGAAGACCTACTCATGACCTACCCTCACCCCCTTCCTCAAGACAAGAAGAATTGAATGTTCAACTAGCCCCTACCCCAAACATCTTGGAGAACTCTCCTTCCTCTTCCAGGCAGATATGCCCAGTCTGGAGAGGGTATAGCGACTCTCCATTTCTTCCTGAGCCAATGTTCTCAGCACACACTGGGGAGAGGGGATTCTATGAGGCACAAAAGGGGGGCTGCCCATTCTGGAGTAGGGTCATCACTGAGCTCTCACCCCCAGCTCAAAATTCTCTCTATGTGGCAATTCTGGGCCTTAGTAAAGCTAAAGGAAGGAAATTTAAAAGTGAAGTTGTTTTTTTCTGCTGTGGTTTTGTTTCTAATACATGTGTGTATTTGGGGGAGTGTTGATGGAGAGAGAAGGAGAAGCTAACAGGAAGAAATTTATGAGAAAAAAAGAGGAGAAAATATAAGGGTGTGTGTGTGAGAGAGAGAGAGAGAGAGAGAGAGAAAGTAAAAAGCAGGGACAAAACAGATAGAAAGAGAGCGAGGTCAGGTCCCTGGGGAGTGAATAAAAGCTGAGGACGCGGGCTGAGGTCCGCCAGCTGACCGGTGCCCTTCTCACAGACGATCCTGAACTCCATGCACAAGTACCAGCCACGCTTCCACATCGTGCGGGCCAACGACATCTTGAAGCTGCCGTACAGCACCTTCCGCACCTATGTGTTCCCTGAGACCGACTTCATCGCCGTCACTGCCTACCAGAATGACAAGGTGCACGGGGTGGGGGGGCACCCATGCTTTCTAGCCTCCCCAGGACTCCCATCCCCATCCATCAACCCTAACGCACCTCTCTCCCCAAGCTCACCGCCTTCCCCAGATCACCAAGTTTCCCAGCACCCACAGAACTCCCCCACCCCAGGCTCCCTTTCCAATGCCCCACACGTACACACATGCTCCCCTGGGGTGCGCTAACAGCTGGCACTCTTTGGGGCGGAGATGTTTACTTAGCAATTAGTAGAGACTCCAGCCCGTGCTGACATTTTTACATTTTATTCGTTTATTTCTTGGCTCAGAGATGAAAATTTAAATGGAAAGAGGGCGCCTGAGGCAATCTTCCCAAGCTAGGAACTCTGGGCCCAACTTCTCCTCCCTGGGGAAGCCAGAGACCAGGACAGGTGACACAGCGGCTGAAAGCAGCACTCCCATCGCCACCCACCAGCTACTGGCCTGGGTCACTCCAGGCCCCAGACCTCCTGGGAGACACTGAGAAAATTCACCATCGAGTAAAAGGGGTTTTCCTACCTGCCCTCGACTCCCTTTCTCTACACACACATACACACATACACACACACACACACACACACACACACACACACACACACAGAGCAGGCCTGTAGCATATGCACTTGTGTCCCACCAAGGAGAGGCGCTCGGTGTCTGTACCAGTCGCTGTGTCTTTGTGAACCAGAATACACATCTGGCTGTGCACAACATTTGGAATGCCTTAGGTTGAGGTGCAAGCGTGTGGAAGCGTTTGATTGTGTGAGCACTTGTTTATTCTGTGTGTACTTGTGTGCGTGCAGCCCTTGGGTTGTGAGGCGTGGTCCTTGCCCCGGCCTGCGGGCTTGCGTGCTCGCTGCCGGGGCTGCCCCGGTGCGGAGCGGCGGAACCCGCGGGACTGCGCGGCTCGGCCTGCTCGCCCGGGCAGGCTCGGGCCTGTGTGTGTACGCTGACGGATTCTTTCTTAAAAGTTTTTTGGAGGAGCAGAGATCTTGTCGATTCCCTGCAGTGCCCACCTGCTGGTCTCATCTTGGGGCGCCCCTAAGTCAGGCTGGTGCGCACACAGCCTCCGGTTTCTAGTCCACACCCCCCTCCCCGCAGCGGCTGACCTGGGGTGCCCCAAGAGCCAGACCCTGACCTCGCGCCGCCCCCTTGGTCCCCACAGATTACACAGCTGAAGATCGACAACAACCCGTTTGCCAAGGGGTTCCGGGACACGGGCAATGGCCGTCGGGAGAAAAGGTGAGGGCTGCTGGCGGAGGGCGGGTGGCGCGTGGCCGGGGAGCGGGCGGGGGCGAGGCGCTGACGCCCCCCGTGCCCGCCCCAGGAAGCAGCTCACGCTGCCCACCCTGCGCCTGTACGAGGAGCACTGCAAGCCGGAGCGCGACGGCGCCGACTCGGACGCCTCGTCGTGCGACCCCCCACCTGCTCGGGAACCGCCGCCCTCCCCGGGCGCCGCGCCCAGCCCCCTGCGCCTGCACCGGGCTCGACGTGAGTTGTGGGGTTGGTCCAGGATCGGGGAGCAGGAGGGGAGGGGGGGCTTGGGACGCCCAGCTGGCCTTTTGCTGGCGATCCGCTTATTTGAGAGGCCTGGGGCGAGGCGTCGGGGTGTGCCCTTCGGGGTGCCCGGGGGCCGGCAGCCTGGGTTCCCCCCCCCCCCCGAGGAGGGCCCGCGGCTGGGCGGCGAGCGTGGCCCCTTGAAGGCTGAGCGACCGGGGCCCGGGGGAGGAAGGCTGCCTCTGCGGGCTCAGTGTCCTCCACGGTAGCGCGAGCTCGTGGGTTAGACGGCCGGCCTCAGCGGCCCCTCGCTGCCGGCGGGGGCCCCGGGGCCCCGAGAGAGGGCCCGAGCCCCGGTGACCGCGCGCCCCTCTGCCCGCAGCCGAGGACAAGCCCTGCGCCGCCGACAGCGACCCCCGAGGCCGAGCGGCTGAGCGACGAGCGCGCCAGCGCGGCCCTAGGCCGCAGCCCGGCGGGGGACAGCGCCAGCCCCCCTCGATTGGCCGAACCCGAACGCTCCCGGGAGCGGCGCAGTCCCGACCGGGGCAAAGAAGCGGCGGAGAGCAGCGGGGACGGCCCGTTTGGGCTGCGCGCCGAAAGCAGGCGCAAGGACGAGGGGCGCAAGGAGGCGGGCGAGGCCAAGGAGCCGGGCCTGGCGCCGCTGGTGGTTCAGACGGACAGCGCGTCCCCGCTGGGCGCGGGCCACCTGCCCGGCCTGGCCTTCTCCAGCCACCTGCACGGCCAGCAGTTCTTTGGGCCTCTGGGAGCCGGCCAGCCGCTCTTCCTGCACCCAGGACAGTTCGCCATGGGCCCCGGCGCCTTCTCCGCCATGGGCATGGGTCACCTGCTGGCCTCGGTGGCGGGCGGCGGCGGCAGTGGCGGCGGCGCGGGGCCGGGGACGGCCGCAGGGCTGGACGCAGGCGGGCTGGGGCCCGGGGCCAGTGCTGCGAGCTCCGCCGCGCCCTTCCCGTTCCACCTCTCCCAGCACATGCTGGCATCTCAGGTAAGGCCTGGGCGTTGCCTCCTCCAGGAGGGAAGCGAGCCGAGCTGGGGGGGGGGCGGGGGGCGAGGGTGTGTGGGGTGCCAGGCCCTCCAGGAGGCCAGCACTTCTTCTAGAGAGGAAGGCCCTAGTTTCAGGGAGCCTCAGGTCATGCCCGTGATCTGGCCAGAGCGTTGCTTCCCCCGTGTGGCCTTGGTCAAGTCCCTGACTCCATTTCTTAGGCCTGTTTCCTTCCCTGTAACCACAGCCAGGAGCGAGGGCAGCAGTCAAAACAACTCTGGACTGTCACAGATTCCCATTGGTGGGTTCTTTTGTGTCGGTCACCTTTCTGGCTCAGAACATTTTTCTTGGGATGGCAGACACTCGCCTCACCATCAGTCCTGAAAGGCTAGGGTGACTGGGCAAAAGAGGAAGAATATTTGCATTCTTTTCAGGACAATGGACCTCCAAAATGACCCATCTCCCAGACATCTCTTGCCCTCTTAGGACCTCCAGGAAGTTTTCTGCCTTGGCAAAGGACTGGTTCTCTCTGTCTCTTTCTGTCTCTGTCTCTCTGTGTCTCTTTCTGTCTCTGTCTCTCTGTCTCTGTCTCTGTTTGTCTGTCTGTCTGTCTGTCTGTCTGTCTCTCTCTCTCTCTCTCTCTCTCTCTCTCTCTCTCTCTCTCTCACACACACACACACACACACACTTTAAATCCCCTCAGTTCTCTTAGTCAATCTCAGGAAAGGGGGCTGAATTCCCCAGATCCCCATTGAAACTCTGAGCTCCCAGGAGAGAGTTTATGAAAATGTGGCCAGCGGTACAATAAGGAGATCCAACTGGAAGGGCAGCCTCTTTGGTTACTTCGGTGGAATAGTCCCTGTGGAAAGATTTGGAATCCCTTCATTCATTTTCTTCCCTCTGAGGTTTCTGGCAAATTGAACCCCTGAGATCTTATCTCAAGAGAAGGAAAATAGGAGTTCAGGTCTGAGAGAGTTCCTTTAGTTCAGGTGCTAATACGTTTAAAGTCTTGGGTGTGTGTGGTGGGAGGGGGTCGATCTGAAATGCGTTTTTATTACTAAATAGTTATACAAATGGGGTTACAATTCCACAAGTCAGGTGATGAGTACAACTCTTCTTGATCAACATCACCCCTTCTTTCCTTCTCATCCGTTCTCCCCTCCCAATCTCCGCCCTCACTCAGGTTTTACAGAGCTCAGCATCACAGTATGTGCAGGGCTTAAGGCACTGATATCACATGGTTCTCTGGGCTGGAGACTAGTTTCTAGAGATCAGAGTCCAGGGCATGGAGAGTTAACCTGCACTGGTGACTCTCCCCTAAGCTCTGATGCTGGCCTTGGGCATTATAGAGGTCATAGGGACTTCTGGGCACATCCTGCTCAACAGGTGCAAAGCCAGAATGGGTGCACTCCGCACTTAGCAGGCGGTGGTATAGCTGTTCCCCTGCAGGGCAGCAGGTCTTAGCTGGGAGGTAGAGCAAAATCCTGAGAAATTCAAAGCCTTCTTCTCTCCTGACCTGAGAGGGCAGATCTGAATGTTCTGTGTCTTGACCCGCTCTGAAAGGGTATTTCCCCCCCCCCTCCTGACTAAGCTACCTCTGTCACTCCTTGCTGGAGCCTGCTTCCAGGCTCTCCAGGTACCTAGTCGGGTCACCCCCCCTGCCCTCCTCCCTCCTCCCCACCCCACCCCCACAGCCTGGGGAGTGAGCCATTATCTCAAAGGTCAGCTGATCTCCCGTCCTGGCCTGCTGAGTTCAGGTTTTGCCCAGGGCTGCCTTGCTCTGCGATCTGCAGGCAGCGCTTGCATTCCTTCCCCGCTGCCACCGAGGGGCTGCCAGTTCTCTGTGGAACATTCAGGCCAGATTAGGAACGGGTTGGCATTTGCGTCCAGCTCTGGGCCAAGGCAGGAGGTCCCTGGCAGGTGAGCGGGCCGGAGACCTGCGCAAGCCCCGCCCCCAGCCTGCGCTCCCAGCCCTGCGGAGCGGCTCACCCGGGGGTGGGGGGTGGGGGGTGGGGGGGGTGGGAGGGCTGCGGCACGTGGGCCGAACCCCCGGACCGCCGCGGCTGCCGGCCTGCCGCCTGGCCCCGTGCCTGCCTCGCTTCCTTCCCTCTAGGCCTTCGCTCTGCCAGTTCAGCCACCTGGGTGTCCTTTCCCTCACCCCTACCGCGGCGATGAGCACAGAGCGTGCACCCTCCCCTGAGAGGGGTGCGCTGATGCACTGGGGTTGGCCCCGGGCGCCCCGGCCCGTGTCCACCTGTATGGCGTCGGGATTTCCCGGGCCTAACACACGAGGGCGCGGAGGCCCCATCGTAGGGGCCCGGCCGCCCTCGGGATGCCTAACCCCCGTGTCTCCCCCGCTTCTCTTCCAGGGAATCCCAATGCCCACCTTCGGAGGCCTCTTCCCCTACCCGTACACCTACATGGCGGCCGCGGCCGCCGCCGCCGCCTCGGCCCTGCCCGCCACCAGCGCCGCCGCGGCCGCCGCCGCCGCGGGCTCCCTGTCCCGGAGCCCCTTCCTGGGCAGCGCGCGGCCCCGCCTGCGCTTCAGCCCCTACCAGATCCCCGTGAGCATCCCGCCCGGCGCCGGCCTCCTCGCCGCGGGGCTGCCGGCCGAGGGCGCCAAGGCCGCGGGGGGCGGCAGCCGAGAGCCCAGTCCCCTGCCCGAGCTGGCGCTCCGGAAAGTGGGGGGCTCCTCCCGCGGGGCGCTGTCGCCCGGCGGCTCGGCCAAGGAGGCGGCCAGTGAACTGCAGAGCATCCAGAGGCTGGTGAGTGGGCTGGAGAGCCAGCGAGCCCTCTCCCCCGGCCGGGACTCGCCCAAGTGAGCGGGGCGCCCCGGCCGCGCAGGCCTCCGGGGTGCCGGCCCCCCCGCTGCTCGGGACGCAAAACAGCACAGAATGGGTATTTATTTAAATAAAGGAGCCAACGCGGGCTGCCGCGGCCGGGAGGGCGCCGCCTAGCCGGGGTCTAGGCCGCGTCCCTGGGCCTCACCAAGGAACAGCCCGGAAGCCCGCTCCAAAGTCAAAGTCACGTGGGCCGAGGGCCTCTGGTCCCCCAGCACCGCGGGCTGGGGGGGGGGGTGGTGTCCTCTCCTCCCACCCCACCCCGGGGCCCGGCCTAGCGGGGGGGCCCTTGGGGAAAGCGGGAGGGAGCTTTGCACGGCTCCTGCGGCGGCCCGGGGTTGGGGGTGCTGGGGCCGGTGGAGGCTGCAGGGAGTGTAGACGAGCTGGGGTGCGTGTGTGTGTTGGGGGACCCTGCCTTTTTAGCCCTCCCCCTCTCCCTCCCCCCTCTCCCCCTCAAGAGACAGGCACCCCACCTGCTCCCGGGGTCGGCGGAGAGAGTTGGCACTTCTTTCTGCCTTGAGTCCCCAGGGGGGGGAAAGATATTTATGAAATAAATGGTAATTTGTGTACAGAAGCTCTGAGGGTCCCAGATACGCAACTCTGTATTAATTTATTCGAAGGCGTGCCCTGCTGTGTACCTGGGGAGAGAGGAGCCTCTGTACAGCGCGGGGGGGGGGGGGGCCCGCCGGCCGCACCTCAGGTTTTCCCTTCCCTTCCTCGCTCCAGGGCGAGGAGGAAACAACAACAATAAAGACAAAGCCACCACCACCGCCCCCCGCGAGAAAACAATAAACCGCTCCGATGCGAAGCGCGGGCGGCTGTGCGCTCTGTGGGCCGCGTCTCCGGAGGGGCTCGCGACGGAACCAAGGCCGGGCCGCGTGCGCAGCCTCCACATCCCCGCCGCGCGCTGCGGGCCCCGCCCGGCGCCGGGCGCCCTCTGCTGGCCGCTCGCCGCCAGTGCCTCCCGCTCCACGGCGGGGCGCCGCGTGCCAGGCCGCGCGGGAGCCGGCGACGCGCGGAGCGGAGCGGAGGCCCGCGCCCCGGGACTCCCTTCCCGCGGCTTGATGGCGGGGGTGGGGACGGCTGGGACAGGGGTGTCTCCCTTCCGGGAAGGGGTTCGCCGGGCCCTCCTTCACACCCCGGACTCCCCGAGGGAGAAAGCCCAGCTGGAGTCGGCTTTGATGGGTTTCTGTGGCCGGGGGTTTGGGGCTGCCCGCTGGGTTGGCGCTTTCATCGCGAGCGCCATGCGTCCAGTCCGGCTTTGTGCTGGTTAGATGGAGACAGAGGCCGTTGGACTTCACCCCCCCCCCGCCCCCCAGCCCTGGGCTGGCCTCGAATCTGGATCCTCCGGATCTCAGCCTCCCTAGCAGCTGGGGTTCGCTGCGGTGTGAGCCCACCGACAAGCACTTCTCCTTGTAACGAACTCATCTAAGCCGCATCTGGGGGTGTCAGGAATGTGGGGGGGGGACGCCCCCTTTCCTCCCGCAGGTGGCTGGGTCTCTCGGGGGTCCAGCAGTGGACGCCGTTCCCCGACACCCACTCCGGTCCCCGCGGCGGCGCTCGTCCCGCGCCCCCTTCAGGCCGCCGGCCGGGGTCCCCGCGAGGGGGTGGGGAAAGCCTGGGGGCGCAGCGCCGCCGACCGCCCCTGGGGTGGGGAGTCCCTGGGCACCCCCCCCACGCCTCTCCATTTCAAGCTTGGGGGGTTCCTCGAGTTGCCCACTCCGGGATGGTGGAGGTGGGATGCACAGTTTCGGGGGCCCCGAGCGCCCCAGACACCTGCGTGGACCCCCACACCCGCGGGGACGGGGAGGGGAGGAGCTGGGGGGGGTGTGGGCGTGAGGGGGGCTCAGCCAGCGCGGGCATCCCAGCAGTCCAGGTTCTGGGAGGAGGGCGTGGTGCGGGGGCCGGGCGGGACCCCGACGCCCCCTTTTCGCTGGGGACAATGTTTATTGAAGTTCGCTCGGGGCTGAAACGCCTCGAACGTTCCCAGCGCGAAGGAGGACGCGCTGGCTCCGCGCGCTGGCCGTGGGTTCGCGGCCCGGGCTGCGGTCACCAGGGGGCAGCACCCGCTCGAGGCCCCGGGCCGGCGGTGGCCCCAGCGACCGGGTGTGCCGCCACCTGGGGCTGGGGTGCAGTGTGGGGAGCCCCACCCCCCCACGGGGCCCCCGCCTTCGGCCACACCCGTCCCCCTCCCGCAGTCGCCCACCCCCGCGCCCCTCCGGCCCCAGCTGGGAGCCCGAGTGCGAACCCGCGGCCGGCGGCTGCGCCGGGGCCCAGACAAAGGCGGCTCCCAGGCCCAATTAAGCCGCCCGCCTTCGCGGCCGCGCAGCCCCATTGCCCCCGGGGTCGCCAATTAGCCCCGGCGCCCCGCGTGCCCGCCGCGCCCGGGCCCGGCGCCTCCTTAACCCTTCAGGGCCCGCCAGGCTGCGGGCGGGAGAGGTGCGGATTGAGGGGTCGCCCAGGACCGGGGGTGACCTAGCCTTGGGGACCCCGATGGCAGCGGGGGGTGAAGGAGGGACTGTGGGGTGGCGCGCGTGGGGAGGGGCGCGCGGGACCCCTGGCGGCCAGCGGCGGGATCGCAAGATCGAGGGGACCTCGGTTGCGGGGGGGGGGGGGGGGGGCGGGGGGGGGGAACCAGTCTTGCGAGCCCTTCACTCATCCTTCGCTTCCCTTCTGATGTGGCAAAGAAGATCCCGGGGCTCGGCCCCGCCTCCGGAAGCGCGTGGAAGCGGGGTGCACCTCCTGCCCCACCCCCACGAGCAGGGATCTGCCCGGGGCCCGAGGGGCGCGTCCTGCTTCGCCCCCCCCCCCCCCCCCGCCCCCGGGACGTCCGCGCTCCAACACCCGAACACCCGGGCTAGAGGCCCGGGTCGCTTGCCCCATCCTCTCCCGTCATGCGGTTCCGGGCTACAGAGCCCCCACCCCACCCCACCCTCGTGTGCCCTGGGGGGCCGGGAGCGCGTGAACACTCAGGGGAACCCCTCGGGGCCGCGGGCTGGTGGCTCCCCAATGAAGGCGTTGGTGCCCGTGCAGGAGCGCCCTGGGACTGCTTGGAGGCTCTCAGCAGATGCATGGCGGCCTCAGCCCCCACTCCCGAGGCACTTGGCGCCTTTGTTTGTTTGTTTGTTTTCCCGGCCGGTGGGAGTGGGGCGCAGCTCCCGCCGCCCCGGGGGTGCCACCCAGGCGTCCGCAGTCCTCGGCCCATGGCAACGCCCCCTCTTCCCACAAGATGGCGCTCCAGGCCAGGGGCCGGCCCGGGGTCCAGCCGGCCGGCCGGCCGGGGTCTGCAGCTGGGGGCGGACGGGACGGGCGCAGCTGCGGGGAAGCGATCTCCACTCCCACGCGGAGACGCAGCCCCACCTGGCGCAGATCCACGCCCCCAAATTCACACTCGTCCTGGCTCCCGACCACGGCTGCGGACGCGCAGACTCGGCGTGGGATCTTCTCCTTGGGGCCGCCCTGCGGTGCAGCCCCCCCCCCCCCCCGCCCCCAGGACATGCCAGGCCTGGCTGCAAACAAGGACCGCAGGTGGGCCGGTGCCCTCACGGTCCCTCTGGGGCCGAGAAGCCGCCTGCGTCCTGCCTTCCGCCTTCCCGGCCTCTCAAGAGGGGACGAGAGGGAGACCGTATCTCCTTGGCCAGCTCGATGGCACCAGCGTGGAGGTCGGGTGGGAGGTTGAGGCTGCCTTCCCCAGCCAGCTTCCCAGGGTGGAGCCGGGCTGGAGAGAGAGGCCCTGGGGAGCTGCTCACCTGCGGGCCCTTCCAGCTGGTGGACAGAGCAGAGGCCCTGAGAATCTCTCCCTTTATTGGGGGCCGCCTGCATGGGTGGACTCCAGGCTAGGTTTGGAGGGAGTGCCAGGGCTTGGAAGTATGGTTCCAGGGACCCCTCAATGCCTGCCTGAAGAGGTAGCCCTAGCACTTCGCAGGACACCCAGCTAGAAAGCAGCCCAGTGACTGCCAGTACCTGGCTTCTCTTTGCAAGCAGTCACTGACTTGTTGCCTGACAGAAGGAGGTGGTCTTTCTTTGGGGTGCAGTGAGGGCCTTGAACTCAGGGCCTGGGCACTGTCCTTGAGCGTTTTTTTTTTTTTGTTTTTTGTTTTTTTTTTGTTTTTTGCTCAAGGCTAGCACTTTCCCACTTGAGCCACGGTGCCACTTCTGGCCTTTTCTACTGAGGAATCAAACCCAGGGCTTTATGCATGCTAGGCAAGCATTCTACTGCTAAGCCACATTCCCAGCCCAGCAGCTGGTCACACACACACACACACACACACACACACACACACACACACGGGAGTTGGCGATTGAATCATTATCTACACGCAGCTAGGTGGGAAGTGAGTACAACTGCTTGACAGGTGAGTAAGTACAAGGTCAACCTTGGCCTCTGGCTGGGAAACACAGTTTAACGTGAATTTCTTCTCTAGGCTTCAGAATCTTCACCTGCAAAATAAGTAATATCAAATCAATCTATAAATGACCTGTTGGCCACACATAGCGCAGTTTCCAGGGGCCCCATCCCCCTTGAGGACCCTGAGCCTGACGTGGGTGGGTAGACAGGGCCGTTCCCAGACCAGGGGCGGGGAGGGGGGCAGAGGTCTTAGCTGTTGCTAAGATTTCTTTGGGTGGCAGCCGGGCTGGTGGCCGGGATAAATTCCCAATTAGGAAATCGCATTCCAGGTCCTGGAAACCCCAGAGGAACCGGCTGGCTCCAGCTGCCGCTCCTCCCTGGGGAATGTGGTAGCCTAGACCAATCTGCCTGCCACCCACGGCAAGCTGTAGGCCCCCAGGAAAGTACTGGTGGGCCTTGGGGAGCTGATTCCTGGTGTGGCCCTGCCCCAAGACAGAAGGGGAGAGCAATGGAAGACATCCAGATCCTCAAGCGTGGGTGTCCCCAAGATCTCCACTACTCGGTGGGCTAATCTCTCTTTCTTTTCTTCCTTCCTTCCTTCTTTCTTTCTTTCTTTCTTTCTTTCTTTCTTTCTTTCTTTCTTTCTCTCTCTCTCTCTCTCTGGCCCTCCCTTCCTCCCTCTTTCTCTCCCTCCCTCCCTTCCTCTTTCCCTTCCTTCCTCCCTTCTGTTTTTTCTTTCTTTCTTTTTTGTGCCAGTCTGAGGGCTTGAACTCAGGGCTTGAGCATTGTCCTTAAGCTTTTTTACTCAAAGCTGATGCTCTACCACTTGAGCCACAGCTTAGCTCCTGGAATTTTTTTTTTTTTTTGCCAGTCCTGGGGTTCGAACTTAGGGCCTGGGCACTGTCCCTGAGCTTCTTTTGTTCAAGCCTAGCACTCTACCATTTGAGTCACAGCGCCACTTCTGGCTTTTTCTGCATATGTGGTACTGAGGAATTGAACCCAGGGCTTCATGCACTCTGCCAGTAAGCTACATTCCCGGCCCCCCTCCTTTATTTTGTAGTCAATTGGAGAAAGCCTCATCATGGACTTTCCTGCCTAGGCTGGCTTTGAACTGTGGCGATCCTCAGATTCAGCTTCCTGAGTAGCTAGGATTACAAGCACGAGTCACTGATGCCAAGCCAGGGGCTGATTTCTTACCTGGGTGAAAAGCTTGTGGCACTTCAAGTGCTTTTTCACATGACCTCTCAGCGAGTCCTCGCTGGCAGGACAGAGACTATGGGTTTCCATCCCAGACACAGACATGGGGTTCAGAGCAGGGAAGTGAGATGCAGGACAAGCCTTGGGGGCCAGGCTTTTGGTGACAGCTGCTGGTGAGGTGACAGGGGGTGAGAGGCAGCCTGTGGCTGGAGCGCTGCCCACCCATGCCCTCTCTGGCGGATGCTGGGCCTTTTCTCAGAGGGGCTTTGCCCCCACCACAACTCTCCTCTTTTGCCCGTATTTTTGGCCTCAGTCCTGCTCTCCTGTGCCTTAGAAAACTCTCAAGTTTGGGGCAAGTCACCCAGTAGGTGACTCGTGAAGAGATCCCCACAGACACGCATGCGTGCAGGCAGGCACCTGGAGACCTACAGGCATGTGTGTACGCACACGGATCCTCACACTTCCTCTGCCACATTTGAAAGTGCAGACATATGCTCTATGTGCCCATCTATAGAGAAACACACTCAGAGACCGATGTGGGGTGTAATCTCTGCTCCTGAGGAAACTGAGGCATGAGGATGGAACATTCCAGTTCAACCTGGGTAACATCGTTGAGACCCTGTCTCAAAGAAAATAAATAAGAACAGCAAAACATATGCACGGGCTTTAAACACACAGACACAGCACACCAGCAGATGGAAACATGGTCTTCATGCAACTCAGGATGATGTCTATTGTAGGTGGTTGCCATGGAGAAACTAAGCCAGCAGCCAGGTGTTGGTGGCTCACACCTGTAATTCTAGCTACTCAGGAGGCTGAGATCTGAAAATCCGGGTTCAAAACCAGCTCAGGCAGTAAAGTCCATGAGACTCTTACCTCCAATAAAGTACTCAGAAAAGGTGGAAGTGGCACTGTGGCTAAAGGAGTAGAGTGCTAGCCTTGAGCAAAAAGAAGCTCAGGGACAACATCCAGGCCCTGAGTTCAAGCCCCAGAACTGGAGAGAGAGAGAGAGAGAGAGAGAGAGAGAGAGAGAGAGCAACAGCACGCAAGCTGATGACTAGCAACCCAGGTCTGCAGGCTCTGAGCTCCTGGCCCCCTCTTTACTAGGACTGCATCTTTACTCTACCTGGTGCACAGCCTTGTCTTTGTCTGGGAAAGGATACAGCTACTTAATGTCTTCTACTACAAAATCATTGTTCTTCATTAATGGGTGTGTTTTGCTCATTGCTGGGCCCTGAGATCTCTCAAATTGCTTAGCACATGGGAGGGGCATAGAAAGCATTTACTGAATGAATGGATTGATGAATGAATGAATTGTACCCTCCAGAATCTGAATGAAGGACACTGCGTTCCTCCAGGATTTCCTTCAGCAATCCCCAGGTCAGAAATGTTGGCTCCAAGTTCATTTGAAATGGGTTACAGAGAGTTCCAGAGGGACTGATCTGAGTCCTAGCTAGTGGTGCCTCCTCCCTCTCCTGAGAAACCGATTCACACTTGGAATTCCAGTTACTTGAGGGGTAGAAATTGGGAGGAATGAGATTTGAAAAAAAAAATGAGATAGGAAAGATTATTGAGATCCATCTCAACAAAGAAACCTGGCATGGTGGCATATGCTTGTAATGCCAGCCAAATAGGAGGTGTAGGTAAGAGAATTCCAACTGATGTTGGTCTGGGCAAGAAGCTCCCGAGCCTATCTGAAAAAATAACGAGAGAGACAGAGACAGACAGAGAGAGAGAGAGAGACAGACAGACAGACAGAGACAGAGAGTTGGGAGGGAATGGGTAAAGTGATAGAGGGCCCAGCATTCAAATCCCAGTATGAAGAAGAAGAAGAAGAAAGATACCAACACAAAAAAACTTAGAGCCCAAGAATGCGTGGGGCTCTGCCAGGACTTGGCCATCCACCAGCGGGCACAGGCGGCTGCTCTGCTTCCAGCCCTTCACAGGCTGCCCATGTCTTGGGGTGGATTCCAGGCCTCAGGTGGGCCGTGGCTCCGCCCCTGCTACCCAGCTCTTCTGGCCTCGGGGCCGGCAGCGCCCTTCCCGCTGGGCTCTCCTCAAGGAGGCTGCGAGGCCCGGCACGGCCACGAGGGGGCGCTGCCTCCTGGGGTGAGGGGCTGTCAGGCCCGAGTCCCGGGAACCTGGCCTCGGCTTGGGGGGTGTCGGAAGCATTTGTGTGTCCCGCCCAGCCCGAACCCCGACTCCCGGAGCGGCTGCCGGGGAATCCGTGGCCGAGGGACGTCTGTGAGCATGCGCAGGGAGCCCGCCTCTGCCGACCGCACGCGCGGTGCGGGCAGTGCCGCCCTTCTTCCACTAGGTGGGGGTCTGGGGTCGTCCAGTCCTGCAGTCCCGGTTCCCTGGACGGGCCGCAGGCGGGTTCAGGCCTGTGTTTGCCGCCTGGGGGTGGGGAGCGGGTGACCCAGGGATCCTAGGGTCCTGCCAGCGACGGTGCTTCTGCTGTAACGCCGAGGGAAAGTGAATGACAGTGGTCCCGGCGCTGCAGCAGAAGAGGCCTGGGTTCAAATCCCAGCTGCACTGATTTAGATCCCTGGCTTTGACCATGTGAGCCTCATTTCCTTGAGTGTAAAACAGTCTCAGGTCTGCAGAGGGCAGAGTGCCCGGGCTGGCTCACCCCAGGGCGTTTCCATCTTCCCCTCCCTTCCTCCCTCCCTCCCTCCCTCCCTCCCTCCCAGCTCTAGGAAACACTGAGGTCTGTTTAGGGTTAGCAGCCCTGCCAGGAAGGGACAGCAGGAGTAAAACCAGAGGGGTACGAATAGCTGGGAGCCCTAAGCCCTGGGACTGGGCAGGAGGGGGCACCTGGCTCACATTCTTCCTCCTCAGAGGCTCTGGTCCCCTTGCTGGTTCTTTCTTTCTCCAAACGTTTTATTCACATGCCACACAGTTCACACAACAGTGAGTTGAGGGGGAGGTGAGAGGCATGTTGTCCAGGCTGGCCTCAAACTCCTGGGCTCAGGGGATCCTTCTGCCTCCGCCTCCCCAACAGCTTGAACTCCAGGTATGCACGCGAGGAGCTACTTCCCTGCTTTTTGTTTTTGAATAATTACTTATTGTCAAAGTGATGTACAGAGGGGTTACAGTTTCATACTTAAGGCAGTGAGTACATTTCTTGTTACTTCCATGCTTTCTAATGCCTCCTCAGTTTATAACCCATCACCACTGTCTAGTTCCAGAACATTTTCTTCACCTCCACAAAGCAACCTTGACCTGCTGTTAGTTGCTGCTCCTGGACAACCAGGAATCTGTCTCTGTGGCTTTGCCTGTTCTGGATAGTTCATAGAAATGGAATTGCACAGAATGGTGTGTGTGTGTGTGTGTGTGTGTGTGTGTGTGTGTGTGTGTGTGTGTGTGTGCTGGTACTGGGGCTTGAACTCAGAGCCTCATATTCTCTCTGGCTTTTTCCACTTCAGACGAACTCTCTACCATTTGTGCCATACCTCTGCTTCCTCCATTTTGCTAGTTAATGGGGCATTTGGTTTTTGCCTGCCTGGGCTGGCCTCTCAAACCAGGATCCTCAGATGTCAGCCTCCTGAGTTGCTAGGATTACAGGCGGGAGCCACGGGTGCCCGGTTGTGGATCAGCGTTGTCTGTCCCCCGCTAGGACTCAGTCTGTCTCTAACCCCCAGAAATGACAGGAAGAATGCTGGCCTTTGTCTTATCAGGAATGAGGGACAGACTCTCCTAGCTGTCCCGCCAACCCAGTGCGTCTTGCATGCTGTCCCCTCCGCTGGCCTCTGGACACAGGCCGAGAGGAGATCAGCAGTGGCTGGGAAGGGGGAGAGAGAAAGCAGGCCTCCAGGAGGCTGGCGGCTAGACACCCGTCAGGGCTCTTGCACACTCTGCCTTCTTCATTTATCTTTTCCACGTGTGTGTGTGTGTGTGTGTGTGTGTGTGTGTGTGCCACCCAGGGCCTTGGACTCAAGGCCTATGTGCTGTCTCTGAGCTTTTTATTGTTTCCCCTCAAGGCTAGCACTCTACCACTTGAGCCACAGTTCCACTCGTAGCTTTTTGGTAGTTTACTAGTGACAAGTGTGGCTCACGCCTGTCATCCTAGCTGCTCAGGAGGTTGAGATCTGAGGATCACGGTGCAAAGCTAGCTGGAAAGTTCATGAGACTCTTATCTCCAAGTAACTACCAGAAAATCAGAAGTGGTGCCATGGTTCAAAGTGGTAGAGTGCTAGCCTTGAGCAAAAGAGGATAGGGACAGTGCCCAGGCCATGAGTTCAAATCCCAAGATCATCAACAAACAACAACAAAAGAATCTCCCGGACTTTTCTGCCCTGGATGGCTTGAAACCTCAATCTTTAGAGCTCAGCCTCCTGAGTAGCTCAGAAGATAGGTGTGCATCATTGGCACCCTGTTTCTCCTTCTTTTCTTTTCCCTCTGGGTTGGCACCGTTCACATGACAACAGCTCAGCTATGGCAGCTGTGGGCCGCTGAAATCCAGCTGAGTGGCCCAAGAAAAATGGAAAACAGCTCTGTGGCTGCCCTTGGAACAATCCCAGGGAAGCGCCCGCCCTGATGGCCCTCAGGGATCATGTCCACATCCCTCCTCCTACACCTGCCCACCTGACCCTCCTGTCCTCCACTGCCAGGGCAATGGTTCCACCACAAAAGCAGGCCAAATGTGGCATGTCCCAGAATGGTGTGTTTCAATGCACAGGCTCCAGCACACACAAGCCCAATGCAAATTAGCTCAAGCCCCCAAATGGAGTTTATTCTTCCACATAATTGATAACAAGCAGGTGCTTCATGCCCGTAATCATAGCTGCTCAGAAGGCTGCGATCTGAGGACCATAATCTGAAGTCACAGCCGCAGTAGCCTTGAGCAAAAAAAGCTCAGGAACCATGCCCAGGCCCTGCGTTCAATCAGGACTGACTCTCTCTCTGTCTCTGTCTCTGTCTGTCTGTCTGTCTGTCTGTCTCTCTCTCTCTCTCTCTCTCACACACACACACACAGAGCAAAAGTGGACTTTAGCTGTGGCTAGATTTGGGGAATCAAAGCAGCTGAGGCTGTCTCATAACTCCACCTCTTGCCTGGGCTCTCCGGTGTGTTCTCTTCGCACGGGGAGGGAGGGGGACCTAAGGCAGCCTAGGCTGGCGCGTTTGGTTGCTTTGTTTTGAGATGAGGTCTTGCTATGTGGCCCAGGCTGGACTCCTGTGCTTGATCCATCTGTCTCCTCCTCCTGAGTGCTGGGGCCACAGGTGTTGATACCCCCATACCTATGTTCCCAGATGATCTTTGGAGGCCCCAGTCCCAGGGGAAGAGTGAGGCCTGTTCTCCAAGCATAGAGCAAACCCTGTGGGGGTGCCGAAGGGTTCCTGTGAGGGTCACCTATCCACTTGGTGGGTAGAACTGGCCAGGCGGGGTCCTGTGTCCCCCCTTGCAGCAGGAGCATGGGGCGGAGCTGTGGCGGGTAAGGCTGTCTGGACAGGAAGGGGCAGTCAGGCTGCCTACAGCAATCTGCTGTGACTTCTGCCTCACACCGATGAGTGCAGTGTGGCTTGGAGAGAGAAGGTAACTCATGGGGACAAGAGAGCTAGAGGCAAACTTGGGATCTGAACCCAGGTCTGTCAGGTTTTTCTAGAACATTCCCTGCCTTCTCTGACAATGTTGAGTTAAAGCATCACTTGAAGAAGTAGATTCCTGTTGGCAGCCATACTGCTCCCAGCAGCCTTTGCAGCAGCTGTTGCCTATTTAGGAGCATCTTGGGTTCCACTTCTACTGTATGTGGTTGTCACCTCCACATGACTGAGGTCAAACCAGGCAGAACCTTGGGCCTCCATGGAGACATCGTGCCAGATTTGCACTGATGGTTAGCTGGCATTTGGAGGGTGGGATTGGCCCGCTTCCCACGATCCTGGTTGGGCCCTGGAGTAAGAAACAATCCAGTTGGCTCAAGCCTGCGATCCGAGTACTCAGGAGATTGAGAACTGGAGGATCACAGTTCAAAGCCAGCCTGGACAGAAAAGTCTGTGAGAGTCCATCTCCAAAATAACTCAGCAAAATGCTGAGGGTGGAGGTGCTGCTCAAGGGATAGGATCCCAGCCTAACAACGAAAAGACTCTAAGTTCAAACCCCAGGACTGCCAAAAACAAAAAATATGAAAAATAATATTAGTGCTTTTTAAAAAAAAACTGGGAATCAAACTCTCCCACACTAGGGGCCCCCAACTACTGGTGACACTCCTAGCCCCCGTACTGGCTTTTTTGTTTTATGGAAAAACAAAACCAAACCTCTGGCTAGATGCCAGTGGCTCACAGCTGTAATCCTAGCTAATCAGGAGGCTGCGATCTGAGGATTGTGGTTTGAAGCCAGCTTGGACAGGAAAGGCCATGAGATTCTTTTTTTTTGCCAGTCCTGGGGCTTGGACTCAGGGCCTGAGCACTGTCCCTGGCTTCTTTTTTTTTTTTTTTTTTTTTTTTTTGCTCTACCACTTGAGCCACAGCACTTCTGGCTGTTTTCTGTATATGTGGTGCTGGGGAATTGAACCCAGGGCCTCATGTATACGAGGCAAGCACTCTTGCCACTAGGCCATATCCCCAGCCCAGCCATGAGATTCTTATCTCCAACAGTCTACCAGAAAGCTGGAAGTAGAGCTATGACTCCAGTGGTAGAATGCTAACTTTGTGTAAAAGAAGCTTAGGGACAATGCCCAGGACATGAGTTCAAGCCCCAGGACTGGTACCAAAACAAACAAAAACTATGGGCCAGAATTTCTTTTTTATACTCATGGTAACAATTCGCCCTTTGCAGTGGGTTGAATTGTGTCTCCTCAAAAAGACCTGTGGGAGTCCCCACTGCTGTGCTGGTAGAAGTGAGTATTTGGAGATAGAGACTGCAGATATAATTAAAGACCTCAAGAGAACAAAGCCATGGATTCAAAGTGGGCACCAAGCCAAATAGCTGTTGTCCCTGAAAGAGGATACAACTCTGGGGAGACTGAGGCAGAGATGAACTATGTTGCCACAAGCCAAAGACCTGGAGCCACTGGGAACAGGATGGGGAAAGAAGGGAAGATTTCCCCCTAGAGTCTTGAGAGGAATAGAGCTCTAGCAGCACCTTAATTCCCAATCTGCACAGTTGGGAGAATAAATTGATGCTGTTCTAAGTCACCAAGACTTGAACTCAGCGCCTGAGCGCTGTCCCTTAGCTTTTTTCACTCAATACCACTTGAGCCACAGCTCCACGTTCAGCTTTTTAGTGGGTAATTGGAGATTAGAGTCTCATGGGCTGCTCTTCCCAGGCTGGCTTAGGACTGCGAGCCTCCAGATGTCAGCCTCTTGAGTAGCTAGGGTTACAGGCGGGAGCCACCAGTGCTCAGTTTAAGTCACCAAGTTTTGACAATTTGTTATGGTGGCCCCGGGAAATGAACCCACCTCTCTTTCTGTTTGTCCAGAGGCAGCGCAGGCGCACTTGGTCCAAGCAGGGCAGTCCTGAGGTTTGCTTGCTTTCCCTAAGCGTGGAGAGCCCTGCTCCCAGTGAAATTGATCTTGGTGTTAAGGTGGGGGAATGATAATGTGATTTAAAAATCTTTCCCTCTGAGCCGGTAAACCTTGCCGGCACACGTTCAAGATGGCGATGCCCGGTGCCCTCCCAGCCCAGCCTCCCCAGCCGGCAGCTCCTGTGCAAGGCGCTGACCATGCTGCGGGGTAGTCAGAGCCCTCTTTGTTCCAGCTTTCTCTGCCTGCACAGCAAGCCTCACACGTTGTAGTCCTAATAAATAGTTACTGACTTAATGAATGAGGGATTTTCCCCCCCTTTGATGTCCTCAGTGCTGGCTTCCTCTATCCTAGCGCTAGAAAATTCTGTGAGAAATAAAAACATTTGCCCACACAAGGTCTGTTTTAAAAAATATTTTTCCACACAATGACTTGTAAACAAATGTTTCTAGATTTTATTCATAACTGCCAAAACCTATTGCCTAGCAACAGGTGAATGAATAAACAAATTGTGGCAAGGTATAATCATGTAACAGAAATCTTTATTGCCCAGCAATAAGACAGATCACTATGCCCAATAGCATGAATGAATGAATGAATCTCAGAATCAGTAGCTGACCAGGTGTGGTGGTACACACCTGTAATCCCAGACTAGGACAGGAAAATCAAGAGTTCGATGTCAGCTTAGATTACAAAGAAAG
Source organism: Perognathus longimembris pacificus (assembly GCF_023159225.1). Taxonomy (NCBI): domain Eukaryota; kingdom Metazoa; phylum Chordata; class Mammalia; order Rodentia; family Heteromyidae; genus Perognathus; species Perognathus longimembris. The sequence goes on from NC_063177.1 coordinate 26,540,342, forward strand.
AGCCTAGGGGCTGGGAATATGGCCTAGTGGCAAGAGAGCTTGCCTTGTATACACGAAGCCCTGGGTTCGATTCCCCAGCACCACATATGTAGAAAATGGCCAGAAGTGGCACTGTGGCTCAAGTGGTAGAGTGCTAGCCTTGAGCAAAAAGAAGCCAGGGACAGTACTCAGGCCCTGAGTCCAAGGACCAGGACTGGCAAAACAACAACAACAAACAACAAACAACAAAAAACAAAGAAAGAGCCTATCTTAAAACAACAAAATCATTGTGTGGAATGAAAAGAGCAAGACATAAAATAATATATAATGTATAAATACTTACATCATTCTAGAACATTTGAATTAATGAGTAGAAGATCAGAGACTGGGGCAAAGAGACAAGAGGGAGTTTTCTTGGAGGTGATGGAACTGTTCTGAATCTTGATTGTGGCCATGGTTCTGCCATGATCTTGGTTTATTTTGCCCAAACTTGCCCTGTTGATACTTTAAATGGAGGCAGTTCACTATATACATGGTTGATTCAGAAGAATGAAACCGTGTAAAACCTTGGACCCTAAATACTCAATCCTCTGTTGTAATGAAAACAGGATGGAGATGTAACAAGTGTACTCGGCATAAACAGTGCTGGGTGTGACTGGCGGTGGTGATACAGAGGAGAGGCATACTGGAAATCTCTGTTGCTTTCTCCCAATTTTACTGTTAAAGTGCTTTAAAAAAAAAAAGCTTGAATTTTGTTTCTTATTTTATTTGTGTACGTGTGTCTGTGTGTGTAAGCCTGCGCAGCACGAGCACCAGTACTGGGGTTTGAACTCAGGGACTGGGTGCTGTTCCTTAGCGTTTTCACTCAAGGCTAGCACTCTACCAGTTGGACCAGAGCTCCACTTCTGGCTTTTTGGGAGTTGACTGGAGATAAGCGTCTCACCAACTTTCCTGCCTGGGATGGCTTTGAACCTAGATCCTCAGATCTCAGCCTCCTGAATAGCTAGGATTACAGGTGTGAGGCACCAGTAGCTGGCATAGGTATGTATTTTGAATGCAACTTATTTATTTTATTTATTTATTTTTGCCAGTCCTGAGGCTTGGACTCAGGGCCTGAGCACTGTCCCTGGCTTCTTTTTGCTCAAGGCTAGCACTCTACCACTTGAGCCACAGCACCACTTCTGGCCATTTTCTGTATATGTGGTGCTGGGGAATTGAACCCAGGGCTTCATGTGTGCGAGGCAAGCACTCTTGCCACTAGGCCATATCCCCAGCCCTGAATGCAACTTATTTGCTAACACATTTGTGCTGAGCACCAGTGCAGGGAGGGCACCGGTTGGGGTATTGATAATGCTAGGTGGCTGGTGACCAGGATTGCAGCAGATCTTGGCAAATTCTCATTAAGAGAGGGAGCTGTGGGGACAAAGCTATACCAGAGGAAAAGAATATGAATTTGCCATCTCAGCCTTTCTAAACTTACCCAAGATGCTTGCTGACCAAGTATGAAAAAGGCCAGGCACAGTGGCCCAACCTTGTAGCCCTAGATAACTTGGGAGGCAGAGATAGGGAGTCATGGTTTGAGGCCAACCCCAGGCCGAATATTTGCATCTCAATGAAGATTGGAGCAATGGAGCATACCTGTTATCCCCTAGCAACTTGGGGAAGTAAGAGGATTGCTCCCAAGCTGGCCTGGGCATAAAATGACACTCTATTTGGAAAATAATGCAAAGGGGGGCTGGAGGAGTGGCTCAAGTTGTAGCACCTGCCTAGCAAACCTGAGTTCAAACCCTCATAGAGCAAAAAAGAAAAAAACAAAACAAAACTGAAAAGCATCTAGCATGACTCCATGACTACAAAGTCAAAAAGGGTTTGACTGGGTCGCCACTGGAGAGGCCTGGATGAGAATTGCTGTCCCAAGCCAAGTCAAGGACTTCGAACTAGAAGGGAGCATGAAGGTCAGCTCTCTGCCCACTGCCTCTGGCCAATAAGGACCCACCAACTCCCGGCCCACTTCTCCATGCTAAGCCTCTGCCTTGGCTTTCAGCAGAGAAGCCCAGTCTACTTCCATTTCTTTCCTTTTGTGTGTGTGTGTGTGAGTGTGTGTGTGTGTGTGTGTGTGTGTGTGTGTGTGAACTAAAGGCTAGGCTTGGGTGCTGCCTCTGAGCTTTTGTGCTCAAGGCTGGTGCTCTACCACTTGAGCCACAGTTCCATTCCTGGCTTTTTAGTAGTTCATTGGGAATAAGAGTGTCACGAACATTCCTGCCTGGCCTGTCTTCAGGCCGAAATCCTCAGATTGCAGCCTGCCGACTAGCTAGGATTGCAGGTGTGAGGCACGGGTGCCCAGCCACCACCCCCAGATACCATGGAACTACTGTATTCAGTCAAATTGGAGTCGATATTGAATAAATTGTATTTCTGGGAAATAATAGACTTTAGGCAGAGGCTACTCTGAAAATCTAGGGGGATTGGGGCTCCTAAGGGACAGTGGTGATGTTTGGAGAGCTGTTTGATTTTCACAAGCTGGGACAGAAGCTGCTTCTGGGCAGAGGCCAGGCATAGCACTGCAGGACGTGGTTGGGGGCCCCCAACCCCACGGAGGTATCTCCCCCATTCAGTGAGACACTTGCCTTTGGCTGACTGCTGCTGAGCCCAGGGCCTAGGGCATGAGTCTTGGTATTGTCTTTTCTTCATACTTGTTTTGCTTCTGGCTTTGATGTTACCCTGGGGGAGCCCAAGTCCCCTTAGCTTTCTGCTGCTTTCTTTGTTGGCCCCTGCAAGGAGAAAACTGCAGCTAGAGGGCTGGGGATATGGCCTAGTGGCAAGAGTGCCTGCCTCGTATACATGAGGCCCTGGGTTCGATTCCTCAGCACCACATATACAGAAAATGGCCAGAAGTGGCGCTGTGGCTCAAGTGGCAGAGTGCTAGCCTTGAGCAAAAAAGAAGCCAGGGACAGTGCTCAGGCCCTGAGTCCAAGGCCCAGGACTGGAAACAAACAAACAAAAAAACTGCAGCTAGAGAGGTGGCCAGCCCAGCCCGGCCTGAGACAGGCAAAGTCCTGACGGTGTATGTCCTACCAAAGAGACCAGGGCAGAAAACACATTCGGCCTGGGAGGAGAATGTAGAGGCAGAGGCTGGCTCTGCTGCCAGCTTGGTCATTTCATCTTGGGCCCTCAGTTTCTACTTCTATACAATGGGCACAGGGTCCTTACCCACCTCACAGGGTCAGATGATGATTGTATGGAGGGCAAAAAGCACAAAGATCCAGCAGCACTGACAGCCCACCCTCGCAGTGTGTTAACACAGGGCCTGGCCTGCACACAACCAAGTGCGACCTGAACACAGAGGAGGCCAGGCAGCTGCTGCAGCCCGACACTGAGGACGCTGCTTCCTCTGTGGCTTCCAGACAGAGCGGGCAGGAGGTGCGGGTGAACATGGGCCGGTGACAGGAGGAGGACAGGGGCTGGTGCAGATGCCCGGCTATGTGCCAAACAGGTTGCTGAACAGCCTGGACTTGTGATAGAGAATCGTGCCTCCAGATGCTGTTTTAAAAATATTAACTTTGGGCTGGGGATATGGCCTAGTGGCAAGAGTGCCTGCCTCATATACATGAGGCCCTGGGTTCGAGTCCCCAACACCACATATACAGAAAATGGCCAGAAGTGGCGCTGTGGCTCAAGTGGTAGAGTGTTAGCCTTGAGCAAGAAGCCAGGGACAGTGCTCAGGCCCTGAGTCCAAGGCCCAGGACTGGCCAAAAAAAAAGTTAAAAATATTAACTTTGTTGAGCACTGGTGGCTCACACCTGTAATCCTAGCTACTTAGGAGACTGAGATCTGAGGACTGTGGTTCAAAGCCAGCCTGTGCAGGAAAGTCCTTGAAATTCTTACCTCCAAGTGACTACTAGAAACCTGGAAGTGGCGCTGTGGGAGAGCACGCCTTCAGCAGAAAAAGCTCAGGGACAGCACCCAGGCCATGAACTCAAGCTCCACAACCACCACCACCACCAACCAAAAAACCCAAAACAAAAAGAACCCCCCCCCCAAAAAAAAAGTATTAACTTTGTGTGTCCGTGTGCACATGTGCATGCATATGAGCTAGTTCTAAGGCTTGAACTCAGGGCTGGGCTGTTGTCTCTGAGCTTTTTTTGTTTTTTGTTTCTCAAATCTGGTGCTATACCACTTGAGCCACAGCTCCATGTCTGGCTTTTTGGTGGTTTAATTGGAGATAAGAGCCTCATGGACTTTTTTGCCCACACTGGCTTTGAACCATGATCCTCAGATCTCAGCCTCATGAGTAGTTAGGAAAACAGGTGTGAGCCACTTATGTCTATCAAAAGTATTAGCATTTTAAATTCCTTGTGAAAGGTTCTGGAAACTCCAGATGTATCTAACCATGTCTCCTCATCACACCTCGTTGTGGTGTCTACAGAGGTCAAATTAATTTTTAAATAAAATTTGCACCATACCATACAAGCAGTTTGGTCAGTGGCCACAATTTATTTAAGCAATCCATAAATCATTGCCATTCGGGTTATTTCTATTAATGGACTACTGGCGTGCACGTGTGCGCACGCACACACATACACACACACACAAACACACACAGTTATCTTTTTCAGCTAGTACTGTACTCTCCCAGCCAATCTTTCAACTGACTCTTTTTGAGTCACTTGGTTGCTTCCTTTCTTCTTTCCCACATCCTCCAAGGTCTATTCTTGGTGTCCTTTTTCTCTTTCTACGAATTCTCCCCTAGTGGCCTCATCAACTACCAGTAAGAAGCCTTACCATGTACTTATGTGTCTCAAATTGGGATCACTAGCCCCTGTATGTCTAATTTTAGTCTCATCATGACTGAAACTAAGTTTATCTCTGCCCACAACCACTGCCGCTCCTCTCACTTAATGTCATCACACCTAGGTAGGGGCCTCTTGTTGACTCTATAGATTTGTCCTTGACTGGCCTTAGCAGAGAGATTGAAAGGATGGGACAACTCACTGACTTGAAGGAAAACATGAAGATCCAGACTCAGAAATAGTGAAGCCCAGAGCAGCTAAGGGGAGCTGAGCAGTGCATGCAAGTTTCAGGACATAAAGATCAAAGAATACAACAGAAGAGTATCTACTGTGTAGTATGTGTTGAACTTCCTGACCTGAACTATATACATAAGGAAGGGGAAACCTAGAGAGAATGGTGCCACTTTTATACCTTCATTCTTCTTCTTCTCTTCTTCTTCTTCTTCTTTTTTTTTTTTTTTGTCAGTCCTGGGGCATGAACTCAGGGCCTGAGCACTGTCCCTGGCTTCTTTTTTGCTCAAGGTTAGCACTCTCCCAACTTGAGCCTCAGCGCCACTTCTGGCATTTTCTATATATGTGGTGCCGAGGAATCGAACCTAGGGCTTCATGTGTACAAGGCAAGCACTCTTGCCACTAGGCCATATTCCCAGCCCCTCCCTTCATTCTTTCTGCCACTGTATTCAACATTAGCATCTTGGTCTTGGCTGTATCCAATTCTTCCTGCCCCCCTCTTTTTTTTTTGTTCAAGACAGGGACTAGAGTTTGGTGCCTAATGCTTTTGCTCACTGTCTAGCATTCTACAACTGAGCCACACCTCTAACCCTTTAAAAGGTTGATTATTTCTTGTGGGATTAAAATTCAGTACCCAATTAATGTGTATATGTGTGCACACGCGCGTGCATGTCAGTATCAGAGATTGAGTTCAGGCCTAATGCTCTTACTCAGCTTTTCTCCACTCAAGGCTGGCACCTTACCACTTGAGCCATACCTCAATTGCCTGCTTTTTGGAGATGAGTCTCTCAGGGATGGGAATAGAGTCTAGTGGCAAGAATGCTTGTCTCATATACATGAAGCCCTAGGTTCGATTCCTCAGCACCACATATATAGAAAAGGCCAGAAATGGTTCTGTGGCTCAAGTTGGCAGAGCGCTAGCCTTGAGCAAAAAAAAAAAAAAAAAGCCAGGCACAGTGCTCAGGCCCTGAGTTCAAGCCCCAGAACTGGCAAAAAAAAAAAAAAAAGTCTCTCAAACATTTCTGTCTGGGCTGGCTTTGAACCAGATTGATCTTTGTATTTCAGCCTCCTGGCTAGCTCCTGAGATTACAGCTGTGAGCCACCAGCGCCTTGCCAATTCTGTTTCCTAAAACAGAACCAGGATTCCAAACTTACAAAGGACTCTAAAACCACAAGTCGCATCATATGCCCGTGCAGAGACATCCTTCACTTCTGCATTGTCATACTCCATGTCTTCTATATATCTTTCCCATCACTTGCCTGCTCTCATAACTTCTTACTGTTTGTCCCTATGTGCACACACCAGGGGGCCCACCACTCACCATTAAGTACAAATCTGATCAGTACAAACCTCTATCTCTGGCTAAAAACCCTTTATGCATCTCATGGATTACAAGGCCTTCCCATACCTTGCCTTTCTACATGCCTTTATTTTCTACCCCTCCAGCTTCACGAGCAGTCCTCTCTCTATGCCTGGACACACATTCTTTCTCTTAGAATGCCTTTCTCAGCTCTCTATCTCAAGGATCCCATGGTGACATCTTGCCAAGAAGGACTTAGATGTCATCTCTCATGGAACCTTCTCAATAGGCAGGATGAAAGAATCCAACTTTTGTACTCTTATCATCTTTTTTATACTCTTATTCAGCTTTTGTACTCTGTTGTGTGTTTCACCATTGTCATTTGTTTACAGATGTCTCCTCCACTGGTTAGAAACACCTGCCCCCTCCCCACCACCTCTAAGTAAGGCCTCACTCCACTCGTGCTTACACTTTATAGAGGATATAGTGTTTGGTGATCCTTAAATGAATGGGTACAGATAAGGAAACTGAAGCCCAGAGAAGCTAAGCTACACACTTAGGAACAAGTAAGTTTCCAGATGGAAATGGATTTAGAGTGAGCTGTGATAAATCAGGTTGTGGTTTGCACTAACCTAGGCCACTGCCTATTTGAAGGTAAAAAGGTAGTAACCAGCAATCTCCCTTTGCTTTTGAAGGAATCAACTGGCTAGAACTGAAGTGGTTAGGAAGACTATAAGTTCACAGTGAGGAAGAGCTGGTCCCTGGGTCTGGTCTGGTAGACTACTAGTGAGCTGACTGAATGCTTATGAACCTGGTTTCTGAGGGCTTAAAAAAACAAAACTCCAAGATGGACTTTATCAGAATCAGTCAGAAGTCCTGTTAGTCCTGTTGAGCTGACTTCTGAACAGGCCATCTCTTGAGGAAGTCCATGAGAACAGAGGAACCAGCTAGAAGGTTCCAGTGTCTTTAACCATGTTCCCATGAAGGATTCTTGGGGGAGGGGGAGCCAAATAAGGGAGCCCTTGCTAATTAAGCCTCTACCCATGAGTGAATGTGGGGCTAATAAGGCGGCCCCATTCCAGGGTCCCTCTCCACCAAGCCAGCCGGTCTGCCTGTTTATTGCCCGTATGGAGATCATTAATGGCTCCTGACACTGGGGTCACTCCCGGGGTCAATCCCAGAGCCTGGGCTGCAAAACAAGGGGAAATGAACTTCCCAGCACATGTGGCTCAGGCTTGATAGGGTGGGGGACTCTGATCACCCCCACACTTTAGCCCTGGGAGAGATCAGCACCCCTAAGCAGTCAGGACCCCTGAAACAAATCCCCCTGCCCACTGCTGGTCTAGAGGGATGGGGAGGGGGGGATGGGGGCAGGAAGGGCCAGGAAATCCTGGAGAAGGACGAAATGGAGGCCCTTGTCTGGACCAGGACAACCCCCACTGAGGCTGTCCCAACCAACAGACGGCCACTAATCCCCTGGCGACGGGCTGGGCTGGTGTCTGGGGGCTGCAGCTGCAGCTCGACAGGGGCCAGGCTACCAGCCGCAGGTGGCGGGAAAGCAGGGGCCCGGCGACCACGTGGTCACAAGTCTGGGCCTCGGCTCCTCCCTCTTCCCCGTTTCCCCTCTGTGATTGGGCCCCCAGTCCCTCAGAATCCAAGATGGCGGCTACAGGCGGGGCTCTGGGCCAGTCGGAGCTCTGATTGGTGGAGTGACAACTCTAGGAACTGAAGGACAGCTCCAGTAGCCTCTCAGAGAGCCCCTTGCGGTGGAGGCTGAGGTGGTGGTGGCGGCGCTCATTCACCTTTACCAGACTTTAGCAATGGAGGTAGCCTCAAAAATCTGCCCCCTTACCGGCTGGAAAGGGCAAGAGTGAGAGCGAGGAACCCCTAGACCGACCTCTGGGCAGGCCTCTTACTAACCTGGGGGTGTCTTCCTCGGTATGACTGAGAATGCATCTTTACTGGACCAGGAAGAAGACCGAGGAGCCCCCAACGAGGGTTACGAGGTTCAGGCCAGAGCCGGCTGAGTGACAGTCACCAAATAAATGGTCCCAGGCGGACATGGCTGAGGCTAAATGAGGCCCAATAAATACAGGAAGGTGTTCAAAGAAGAAATATCAGAAAATGCCCCAGGTGGCGTTGGGACATTTCTAGGGCCTGTTGACTTCCTGGAGGAGCCACTACCCGGGGCCTGGTTCCCAGGAACGCGCCGACTCCGGTGTGCACCCTGGGCACGCCCTGCCAGAGTCGGCCTAGCCCCAGGGCCCAACGCTCCTTGGACAGCTCCATCCACCCAGCTTTGGGGGGGTGGAATGAGGGAATGGAAACTCTTCGTGTGGACATCCAACAGTTAACAGAGCTCCAGCATGCCTCTGAGTCCTTAGAGGAAGGGTGAACTGCAACAAGAGGGGTTGAAGCTAGATGTCAGCAAGACTTTCCCAAACATTAGATGGCTAGTGGAAACTTATGTCTCTTGGAAGTAGGACTATCTCCCCTATGCCTCCAATGCATTATCTTCTCATCATGAAATAAGCTATGGTCACTAAGCAGTGAACAAGAGGCCTTTTTCCAGGTTCTGTCACATCAAACCTCCTTTGAAGCATCCTCTTAGAAGTGAGGATTACAAAAATACTTGAATGAAGCAGAGGAAGCAGCTTAGGTGAGTGGGGCCCAAGACTGCTGGGGAGAGGCACAGATGTCTGAAGCAGAGGGCTACAGTAAGAGGGGGCACCCAGAAAATTCCAGGCCACAGGTTTCCTGGGATTGAGTAGCAAAGAGGCTTGAGCTTGGCATGAAATAGCAAGAGGGCTCTGGGGTGTGGATGGGGATGGAAAAACATCCAAGGATGTGTCTTGAGGAAGTTGCATTTGGCAAACATTCAGGCTCGTTTGCCCAGGCCTCATGTTTGTAGGGCACCTTCGTGATAATAGACAACACTTGAGGATGGAGAAACAGGCTGGTGGTCTGAGCCCACTGTACAAACCTTACTGTGTCCCTCCACTTCCAGGTCTGGGTTACCTCTGGGCGTGGGTTTTTGCCCAAGTATATGGGATGTACAGCAGAATCAAGTAGAAGTTTACTCCCTAGTGCCCTGTTACAACAGATTTTTACTTCACATGAAAGCACATTTTCCCCATCTTTGTTTGTGTTTGGTAGAGTGAAGAGTTTGCCTTTTTTGGCCACAGCTGTGTTTCCAGCCAGAAAGGGGCCATACTTGCCCATGGAAAGCTTGAAGTAGACTGTGTGTGTACAGTGTACTCCTTCTGTCAGAAACATGTCCTAGCCAAAGAGCAGTGCATGCTCATAGGGTGCTAGCTCAGTGGGGGCCAGCGAGAGTCAGAGAATAGTATTCTCGGAACCATGAAGTTCCAAAGCTGAAAGTGACTCTCTTTTGGGAGTCTGATGAACAAAATGATTAGATCTCTGGTGATTTTTTAAAAAGAAAATTTAACATACACAAGGTCCTAGGTTTGATCCCTAGCACTGCAAATAAAACCACAACAAAAGCCACACAATAACACCTAGTAGGTTAACATCTTGAGTTGTAGAATGTGGTAAGGCCAATGACCTCTCTTCTTATTGTGAGATCTTGGGCAAGTCCTGTTTAGAATAGTGATCCTAATATTTGAATGTTACCATGTGCTAGGCACTATGTTACCTTCCTTCCTCCCTCCTTCCCTCCCTCCCTCCCTCCTCCCCTCCCTCCCTCCCTCTTCCCCTCCCTCCCTTCCTCTATCTTTCCTTTCTCTCTCTCTCTCTCTCTCTCTCTGCATGCATGTGTGTGTACCTATATTGGGATTTGAACTCAAGACCTGGGTGCTGTCTCCTAGATTTTGTGCTCAAGACTGTTATTCTACCACTTGAGCCACAGTTCCACTTCTGGCTTTTTGGTGATTAATTGGAGATTAGAGTCTCATGGAAGCTGGATACTAGTGGCTCATACCTGTAATCCTATCTATTCAGGAAGCTAAGAGGATTGAGGTTCAAAGCCAGCCCAGGCAGGAAAGCCCAGGAGATTCTTATCTCCAATAAAGTACTAAAAAAATCCAGAAGTGGAGTTGTGGCTCAAAGGCACTAGCCTCAAGCCGAAGAAGCTCAAGGACAGTGTGTAGGCTCAGAGTTCAAGCCCCAGGACTGGGAACAAAGAAGGAGGCGGGGGCGGGGGGGGGGGGAAGAGGAAGGGGAAGAGGAAAAGACTCTCATAGACTTCCCTGCCTGGGTTAGCTTAGAATCACAATTCTCAGATCTCATCCTTCTGAGCAGTGAGGATTATAGATGTGAGCCACTGGCTCCTGGCTTTTCTTTCTTTCTTTTTTTTTTTTTTTTTAAAGAGATAATGTCCAACGTTGGTGGCTCATGCCTGTAATCCTAGCTACTCAGGAGGCTGAGTTCTGAGGATCATGGTTCAAAGCCAGTCCAGGCAGGAATATTTGTGAGACTCTTATCTCCAATTGACCACCAGCAACCCAGAAGTGGCACTGTGGCTCAAAGTGGTAGAGTGCTAGCCTTGAGCAAAAGAGCTCAGGGACACAGTGCCTAGGCCCCAAGTTCAAGCCCTACAGCTGCCGAGAGAGAGAGAGAGAGAGAGAGAGAGAGAGAGAGAGAGAGAGAGAGAGAGAGAGAGAGAGAGAGAGTCTCCTGATGCTTGAGGTCTTCCGATGCTGCCCAGACTGGCCTTGCACTCCTGGGCTCAAGTGATCTTTCTGCCTCAGTCTCTTGAGTAATTAGAACTACAGATATGTGCTAGGTACTGTTTATTCATACAACACTGGGAGGGAGGTACTGTTATCTTTGTTTAATAACTAAAACCACTTAGGTTAAGTGGTGATGTTTTTTTCATTGCTATGATAGAATATCTGAGATAAAACAACTTGAGAGAAAAGGGGGATTTATTTGGCTCATGGTTTTGGAGGTCTCTGGTGCCATTGTTTCCGGGCCTGTCATGGGGCAGACCATCATGGTGAAGAGCATGTAATAGAACAAAGTTGCTCATCTCAAGGAAGCCAGGAAGCAGAAAAGAGAAGCAATGGAGGACCTGAGGCCTGATGCAGCTCGGTAGGACTTATGTCCTCCAACCAGGTCCCACCTCTAAGATTTCAACCACCTCCTAATCATTCCATCAAATTATGACTCCATCAAGGGATAATCTGATTAGATTAGATCAGAACCCCTCATGATCTGATCACCTCAGTGATTGAACCCACCAGCTAGAGACCGGGCCTTCAGTGCATGACACTTTTGGGGATTATACTTCTATATTCAAACCTCAACAGTAACCATAGTGAGTATACTCTAAAGCATGGGCGCTGAGGATCCAGACAAATCTGTTTCAAATCCTGAATTCACTTCCCAGTAGTCTGACCTTGAGCAAGTTATCTGACCTCATATGCTTTATCTGTAAAATTGAATTGATGATACCCAGCCTGATAGGGTAGTGAGGTTGAACTGAGGTGATGCACATAAGGTTCTTAGAATTATGCCATATACTTTGTAGGTACACAATAACTTGTAGTTATTTTGTGATCTCTCAGAGTGCTCTCTCTTTTTCCTTTTTTTTTTTTTTTTTTTTGCTGGTCCTGGGGCTGGAATTCTGGGCCTGGGCCCTGTCCTAGAGCTCCTTTTGCTCAAGGCTAGCACTCTTACCACTTGAGTCACAGCACCACTTCTAGTTTTTTCTGTGATTAATTGGAGATCAGAGAGAGTCTCATGGACTTCCCTGCCCAGGCTGGCTTTGAACTACAATCCTCAGACCTCAGCTTCCTAACTAGCTAGGATTATATATATGAGCCACCAGTGCCTGGCTCAGAACTCTTTTGTCTGTATCACTTGGTTCCTTCTGCTATTCTATGAGGTGGTTGTTAGAGTTAACTTTATTTGGTGGGTAAGAAACTGACCCTGATCCTGAGGTTTGGGGTGTGTGTGTGTGTGTGTGTGTGTGTGTGTGTGTGTGTGTTGTTTTTGTGAGACTTGAGTTTCACCTATTGCTCATGCTGGTCTCAAATTCCTACACACAGTTAAGCTACCTGCTTTGGCATCTACTTGATGCCAGCTTTAAATTCAGATTTTAAGCTTCCAATTCCAAGGGATTTCTAATAATCACTCATTTCCCCCCCCTCTTTCTTTTTGTTGCCCAGTCTTGGGGCTTGAACTCAGGGCACAGCACCATTTCCAGCTTTTTCTGTGTATGTGATGTTGAGGAATCAAACCCAGGACTTCATGTATGAGTCAAGCACTCTACCACTAAGCCATATTCCCAGCCCACTCTCTCTTAAATTTTAATTTGTTTCAATAACTTCATTCAGAAAGGAGACAAGAGTTGATTTCAGATTGGCTTTGGAAAAATAGGTAAAAGCAAAAGGAGAAGATAATTAAATAATTTCTCTGACTTTGAAATTTGTTTTCTTTTGGCACTGGTGGCTCACACCTGTAATCCAAGCTAGTCAGGAGGCCAAGATCTGAGGATCGCAGTTCAAAGCCAGCTTGGGCAGGAAAGTCCTTGAGACTCTTATGTCCATTTAACCACCAGAAAACCAGAAGTGATACTGTGGCTCAATTAGTAGAGTGTTAGCCTAGACTTGAAGAGCTCAGGGAGAGCGCCCAGGCCCAGAGTTCAAGCCCCATCACACACACACACACGAAATTTGTTTTCATCTAACACAACCCTTAGCAGGTACACCTTTCTCAGAGAGTAAAATCAATGTCTATTTCAGATAAGGCTTTTTAGGGAAATCAGAAAGAAGTGACAGCTTGGGAGTGCTAGTGTTACTGGTGGGGTGGGGGCAGCTCATTTGTTTGCAGATGAAAGTTCTGGAACAAAAAGTCTACATTGCTACCCATGTTACTTACACCTCAGATTGGAGAATCTGTTCCATACATGGGAGTGTCTCAGCGTGACAGAAGGGCCCTTATTGGTGCTGATGGAGACTCACTGTCTATCCTTGGATCTGAAGGGCCCTTAGCCATGCCTGCCTCATCCAGGTCAGAGATCACGACAGCCCAGTCCTCCTTTCCTTCTAACTGGAACTTTCCTATTTGCCTCTGGTGGAAAGAGGCTGGGGAGGCTGGAGGGGGAGGGAAGGGGAAGAGGTCAGGTGAGCAGCCCTCATCTGGGTGTAAGGGGAAGCACCTGCAGCAGCAGCTGCTGCCACCCACTTCCCAGCCCCCACCCCCCTCCAGCCACCAGCCTCCGAGAGTAGGCTGCCCCCACCCCAGGTGCCTGAGCTCGCTAATCCCACAGGGATGTGGATTGGGGAATCTGGAGCTAAGATTTGGGGCTACTGGGAGAAATAAAGCCTCAGGGGACAGGCACATTCTCTGTATTCTGGCCCATCTTCTCCCTTTCAGACACTTGATGAAAGATCCTAGGCCTTACACCACAACACACAGATGAAAATAACTGGGGAGAAAGCACAGGGTATTGTTTTCATGGATGTGGATGAGGAGGCATAGACCCACACATAAGACCGGCAGCAATGCGTCTTTCCCTAGGAATACCTAATAGACCGGTGAGCTCTGCACTGGGGCCTGTACAGATGTCTCAGAAGTTTATTTGACTGTAAGACACAGATCCAGACTAAGAAATAGGGTTGTTGTGTCCCACACTACAAGCAATAGCTGGAACTGGCTTACCTGCTCAGTGATGCCACTGGGAGCCCAGGCTCTTTCCCTCTCTTTTAGCTACCAATTCCTTAGCATCTTTGGCTTTCATCTTTCCTATCTTAGGTCTCTAAAGGGTGAGAATTCCCAGGCTCACTTCCATGGGGGAAAGAAAGACTGTGTCTTTCCCTCTGTCAAGAAAGGAGCCAAACACTTTCCACAACCTGCCTCCCCCCTAGTCTTCTGCTTAGGTATTACTGGCCAACACTGGATCACGTGATGATTTCTGGCTGCCAGGAGACCAGGCGAACCGACCAGCATTTCCATGGCTGGCATGGAGCAGTGGCTCTCAACCTTGGCCCTGCTCTCAGAGATTCTGACTCAGTTGGTCTGGGCTGGGGCTTGACACTGGTGCTTATAAATGCTTCCAAAATGTAGGGTTGTTTTTTTTTTTTATTGTAATTGCTTCTCATTATACTATGGTATAACACAAGAAAAATCCATCCGTGGCTCAAGGTGGGACACCTTACTCTGCTGACTGGGCAGCTTTGCTAGCTGGACCTGTCATCCATTTATTAGCGAATCTTCTAGTTAGCCAATCAGTTGGCTAACTAAAAGAACAAATGGCTAGTTGGTCTTTCCTCTTATTTATGTTTCTGGCACTTAGAAAATATTTAGTATTTCTTTGGATGAATAAATCCATACAATACAGACACACCGGCATTAGTACAGCATCAAATAAGAGAAACTGCAAACACCACTCTGTAAAACTGTGTTTTTTTTTTTTTTTACTAAATCCCTGGACAAATAAAAGAATGAAAATTTGCATGAGAAATTGATTTCAAATTTAGAGCCAAGGAAAGTTTGTTCCTCTATCCTTCACCAAAGAATTACTGCTTTCACATTGTTGAAATGGAGAAACTGTTTTGTCCTGCTGCCGGCAAGCCAGATTTGCTTTCAATTATAGCACCGTTGTCAGCACTCAGCCATAGCGTATCTGCTTTCTCCTTTGCCTTGGACCTAATTTGTCTTCCTATTTGTATTTTATTAGCTTATTTTGGTTACAAAGCACCTCCAGCCTTTTGGGGGGAGGAGCAGAATAAATACCTTCACTGGCCACCTTGGCATGTGCCAGGCATTTATATGCATTAACTCAGCCAACCCTTACAATAAACCAGTAGGTCGGTGTGATTATCCCCAGTTGATGTACATGTTCGTGGACTTGCCTTCGATCACACTGAGGTTAAATGGTGTGATCAGAGCCCAGTTTCAGATAAGATCAGACTAAAACCAAACCTGAAGACTTTCCCCTAAGCCAACTCAAACTAGTATGGTGCATACTTGGTTAGAGTATTATTTGTTTAGCTAGTTGGGGGGTTTTAACTAGAGAGGATTTTTATACTTTGACCTCATCAAATCACTTTTAGAGGAAGAAAGAAAAGTCTTCTCCTCATCTCTACATACCATTCATCAGCAAGTATTAGATTTGAGCAGTTACAAGCTATTTATGACTTTATGCATCACTGAAGTTATAATCTACTTATGGCTTTATCATGAAGAAGAAAAAAAAAACCTTGCTAATCAAACTTTAACACACCATTGATTATATGGTGCATCCCAGTTTCAGATGTGTCAAGATATGAGATGGGTGTTTCAGAACAAATGAAATGAGGTATTCCATTCTTGTAATGGGGAACATGTGTATGTCCCCTCTCTTTCTCTCCTACTTGCTTTCGGGTTTGCTGCTTCATTTTCAATGCCAAGACCGTGCCTGTGTCTTCCACATCTCACTTCTCCACATCATCATGGGCCACTTGACAATGATTTAGACTGTTTCCCCCTGAGTCTCCGGGAAGACTTGCATGTATAGGAAGGCTCCAGTCCAGTGTGTGTTTTTTTTTAATTTAAAGTGCTACACTCCAAGATCTCATGATGAACTTCTTCCAATGACTGTCAACAAATTCTTTCCAGAGTCTGCCTAACTCAGTCTTTGTAGTACCTGCCTATTCTCTGACCTCCCTGTCACCATCTCACACAGTAGTTGGTTGGTTAGCCTGGCCATTATTTATTTGCAAGGATTTCCCTACAGGCTGCAGGAGAGGGCATGGGAGGGGGCTTGGTAGCAAAGTTGAGGCATGTCATCCAGTTCTCCTCAACACAGGCAACATGAGTCCCCCAGGCATCTTCTGAAGCACCAGAGCCTTCCCTTTGTCCATTCCAGGAGAAGGCAGGATCTGGGCAAGATTAAGCTTCTGCATCCCTCTTAGATCTTACTTGTTCTCTGATTTGGGGCCCCACAAGAGGATTCCTGAAGGTAATTTGGGGTTGAGCTATCTGGTACAGGTGGGGGTGGCAGGGGTTTTTAAGCAGCACACCCATGGTGCCGCCGGATCTCTGGCTTCTGGCTGCAGCAGATGGCTTGTTTGAGTTGGTGTTTGCTTCTTCATGAATGCGGGAGGTGAAGGGGTACAGCTACTGGCTTTCCATTTTCCCCGTGTCAGGAAAGACTCAGACTCAGGAATTTTCCTTCAATCTGATCCTGAGATCAGAATCTGACTGGGATAGTTGGGGGCACCAGCGGATGGAGGGGTGGGGGGTTGCAGCCCATGCTGAGAACTGAGGGTCTAAACTTGGGCCGGCAGAGGATTCTACAGCATTTGAGAATGGATGGGTGCGCTTCCCAGGGTCTGCCTGCCTGTATATCTCAGGGGACTATGGGCAGAGAAAGGCGGATGCAGAGAAAGCAAGAACCTAGAGAAGGTGGCAGGCGGGGTAGGGAGGCCAGGGCGGCTCAGCAGACCTCATTTTCCGATGCCGAATGGGAGCTCCTTTGTAGAAGGCAGCTCCTCCATCTCTGCTTCCTAGACTGGAGCAGGAACTGTATTCTTCAGGATCGTGGGGAGCTGCTGGCCTTCCACTACAATTTCCCCCAAAAGGTCTCCGCCAAACCTGGCACTTTTAGGCGGGCCTTGGATCTCTCACCTGGGCCCGAGCTCTCACTAAGGCCGGCCTCGCCTCTGCCCAGTGCCCGCCGCTCCAGCAGGGCAGCCCTCGCGGGTCACCTCCACGGCGCCCGCTGCCCCAGCGTGGAGGCGAGGAAGGGCCGGAAAGCAGCCGGGCAGCGCCCACAGCGAGGGGCCTGCAGGTGTGGGGACGGGGTGGGCACGGTTGGGAAAGGACGCGCGGGGGGGGGGGGGCGGCTGAAAGGCGCGCGTGCCCCCTGAACCCCGGGGAGATGGGCTCCGCTGCCCGCCCTGCGGGGCGCGGGTGACCCGACGGAGGTCAGGCCCAACCGCGGATGCCGCGGGCCCCGCCACGCCGGCCACGCGTCCTCTTCTTCACGCCTCGGGTGGGAGCCAGACATCGGCCTGGCCTGGCCTGCCCGGGCGGGCTGCGGGTCTGCTCTTCCCTTCCCGCCTCTCTAATCTAAACCATGCGGGGTTCCTGGCTCCTACACGGCCGGAGGGACCCCCGAGGGCCGCAGCGAGAGCACCAGGCCGCGCGGTGGAGGAGCTAGCAGCCCGCTCCGAGTTTGGGGACCTGAGGACTAGGGAGTCCCAGGACCCTAGAACCTCCCTCCCCGGGGGGCGGCGGGTGCCGGCTGATTGACAGCGGCGACGTCAGAGCGGGGGGGGGGGGGGTTGGCGGCCCTGGAGGGAGGGAGGGGGAGGGGGAGGGAGCTGAGGCCCCAAGTGCAGCCTCGGAGATCAAGGGCCCGCTCGGCAGCCGGGATGTGTCCAGCCCCGAGGGCGCGGCGGGCAGTGGGACCCTGACCCGGCGGCTGCAGTGGGCGCCCCTGCCGCTCCGCGCACCCCAGGCTGCCGTGGATCCGGGGCTGCAGGCGCCTCCGCATGCGGCCGCGCAGTTAGGGTGAGTGTGGGTTCCAGGGCGAGGGTGATGTGTGGGGTGTTTGGGGCTGGGGTCCGCCGGAGCCCGGGTTAGGCTGCGAGGTTAGGAGGAGAGGAAGCCGGAGCGGGGCGAGAAACGCCGCCGGCTGAGAACCTCCAGGCGTGCGCCGGGGTAGCCTGGTGGCCCGGCCCAAAAGCCAGCAACCGGGGCGCCAGCCCCGCTTTCCAAGTAACGGAACTAACTGGGTGCGGGGACCCCAGAGCGTGTGCACCACAAGCCAGCGCCATAGCAACCACAGGAAAGAGGTCCAGCCGGACTGGGGGAGCCGTGGTCGTGAAATTGGTGTTTCCAACAGAAGAAAGGCCAAGGAGGACTCGGGTACTGGCAGCGAATACCGAAAATCGAAGTTTTGATACAACAGACTCGTCAGAATTCAATTTAAAAGCGTTATATACAAGAAATGATAGGTGGTCAAAATTATCATTGTGAGCAGTTATCAAAGAAACAGGGCTGAGCGGCAGAAATGATTAAAAACCCTAATTTTATAGTAAAAGTCGTCTTCCGTAATCAAATGAAAATAACCACAGCTTTGAAAGGATTAACGATAAAGTTACTCTAAATATAGAGAGGATAACTATATTAAAATCAATAGACAATCGTTCATAACAAATAGTAATGATGTAACAAATTCCTAAACTCAAGGACAAATGTAGGAAACGAGGCAAAAGGTAAATGATGAAAAACACTTTTAAGGAAAATATTATTGGTAGCACTGACAAAATACAACCATCTAGTGTCCTGTAGTCAACTATTAAATATTAACCAAACTCTTAAGAGTAATAGTAATAGAAAGACATGGTAAGGAGGATTACAGAAGTAATATGATAATTTATAGCCAAGGTATTAATAGTCACAATAACATTATAAATAATGGTTGAGTCATAAGCAGAATTGTACGGGTGTGATGAAAGATAATCAAGAGTATGAAGGGCTGAAGCAATATTACATATTATGGCAAAGTAAGGAGAAATAATGATGTGAGGAAAATAACTAGCAAATTATGATCTTTACCATTACAAAAATATGTCAAAGTAAGATATTGTAATGATGTGACCGACAGTAACACCTGGAGTATGGCAAACATTCTCGGCAAAACAAATTATGGCAAGAGCACAAGAAATGTAATGATGTGGAGTAAACGAACATTAATATTGAGAACAACGTTCCAAGTTATGTTATATAAAAATCTGCTGAAATCGTGTCACAAAGTCTAGACCTGGAGTGAAGAGCTAGAAATAGAAACATTTTAGGGACACAGGATAAACTCAAATAATAACACATCAATAGGACTTTTTGGAACCATTGTACCTAATATTGACAGCACTATTACAAATGCGCTGGAGAGCCCTGGAATTCTGATGCCATGACAGAAAAGCAACAACATATTTAATAATGATCGACTAATGACCAAACTAGCGCTTTAACTATGTATGCAATGTTAGAGATAAAAGTACTAATGATTTACGTGGAAGAGTAAAAAAAAACAAAACCACGTTACTGAACTGATCAAAATACTAGTCTGTATTTAATGTAAGATATTAAAACAGTACAAAATGTTAAAGATTTCTCCAGTGCAGAAAAAAAAAAATAACCTGGATGTGAAAGGAAAAGTGCTGCCTTCCTTGGAAACCGAGGCTGCCAAACCCGACGAACCCGAGCCCAGAGGGTCGCGGTCTGCGCCCGTGGAGGGTCGACGTGGGCGGAGGACCCAGTGGGGGTGCGGGGTCCGCACCGGGACCCGCCGTGCCGGTGGCCAGCGGCCGGCGGGGTCACCGCTGGGGGCCAGCTCCACAGGAACAACAACAACAAAAATTGAGGGGTGTCTCGGAGAGGGCAGTCGACCTGAGGTCAGAATTCAGCTCCGCGATGGGGAAAAGGAGGCTTCGAAGCCTCAGGAGGGAAAGGAGCGCAGCACAGCCCTGGCCAGTGCGTGGCAGATGGCGGGGCGTCCCGCGCGGCCCTGGGCAGCACACGCGTTGGGCGCCCGGCGGGATTGAGCGTGCAGGGATGGGGGGTGGTGGCGAGCCCAACCAAGTCACCGGTGTGCCGACGCCCCAGGAAGACTTCCAGGCAGCGCCCCCCCCCCCCCCTTCCTGGAGCCGTCCTTCTGGCTGGGCCCCAAGGACTGTAAGAACCAGTACCTAGGCTGGGGCGCCCAGCTACCCTCTTTGGAGACTCTTGGGGTTTTGAAGCTCAACTAGGAACACGCACGTGAACCAAAGCGGGTGTTGGGTGCCCTGGCCAGGTTCCGAGAGCCTTGTTTCCCACCGGCTGTGGCCTAGGATCCACGGGGCTGTCAGCTTTATCTTTATAGGCTTTTCCCAGCCCCGGCTGCTCCGGCCCTCTTTTTATCTCCTCGGTTGCACTTGGGCTTGTTTACTTTTCAAGGCCCAGGGAGCCCTAAGTCTAAGCCTGGGATGGGGAGGCTGGTGACGACGGTGAGCCAGGGGCCTGCGCCTGGGAGACCTGGGACAGAACTGAAAGACAGGGAGGGAAAAGAGAGATTCCTGCATAAAAACTTAGGCCTAGAAAAACCACTGGAACAGAGACAGAGACACACAGAGAGAATAGAAATGGTCGCACCTCTGCTGGGTGTCGGATGGGCCTGGTCCGGGCACTGGGCAAGCTGGCCTCTCCTCTGGAGTCCCAGGACCAGATGCAGACAGGTGGTGGACATAGGGGAAGGCTGGTAAATAGGCCGTGACCCGGCCCGAGGGAGGAGGAGGCTGTGTTTGTGAACTGGAGACGCCCCACTAGCCTGGTTTTCGGCCAAGAAGGGTCTGGGTCCGTTGGCCCAAAGCAGAACCCTTTGGAAGGAAAAATGTGAGTTGGTGAGCCAGCTTGAGTGAACGAGGACAGGCTGAGTGGCCTGAATCGGAGGGGACCCTAAGAGAGGGCAGCTTGGGCGAGCAAGATTGGGAGGGTGGGGCTGGGTCTCCCGAGAAGTTGTTTGGGCCCCAGGGCAGGAGTAGGAGCAAAGGCCTCTGGCTCAGCAAGTCTCCACCAGACTGTTGCAGGAGGAGTGAGTGGGTGAGGGCGAGGGAGACAGCCCAGGTCCCAAGGGCCCCCCAGCTCAGGCCCTCCGCAGGTGTGGAGCCGCAGAGCCGGCCCCCAGGCCGAGGTCTCCCCTCCCAACCCGTCCAGGGAGTGTCCTGGCTGCCCCAGTCAAAAAAGAAAAAAGAAAAAGTGAGGCCGGGACCCAGAAGACCCTGGCCGGGGAGCCCAGCAGGAGGGAGGGACTGGGGGTGCAGCTGGGGCTATGCCGAGAAGGCGGATCTTCTCCCCAGACCTACTCACCACACAGCCCCACGCCCAGGGACAGGCAGACCTTGCATGGCGCGCAGACCCTCCCAAGCCCAAAGCCTGGAGGGAGGAGGTGAGGACCCCCGCGCGCCCCACACGCGCCCTCCCCCCAGCTCCGGAGGGGCGGGGTCCACGTGCAGCAGGGAGGCCCCCCGACGCCCACCTCGAAGCCCCCAG
The DNA here is from genome assembly GCF_023159225.1 of Perognathus longimembris pacificus. NCBI lineage: Eukaryota > Metazoa > Chordata > Mammalia > Rodentia > Heteromyidae > Perognathus > Perognathus longimembris. The sequence goes on from NC_063177.1 coordinate 26,561,628, forward strand.
CTCCACGAGGCCGGGCCACAGGGCCTCTGGCGAGTGAGGGTCTGAGGAGTGACGGGGCGCTTGCTGTGTCCGCAGGAGATGCTTCAGGATAAGGGCCTGTCGGAGAGCGAGGAGGCCTTTCGGGCCCCAGGCCCAGCGCTCGGCGAGGCCAGTGCCGCCACCAACGCCAACGCCCCCGAGCCCGCGCTGGCCGCACCCGGCCTCGGCGGAGCCGCGCTGGGCAGCCCCCCGGGCCCCAGCGCCGATGCCGCCGCCACCGCCGCCACCGCCGCCGAGCAGGTAGGGCTGGGCCAGCCGTCGGGTAGACTGTGGGCGCGCGGGTTGGTCCGCCTGTGTCGTGGGTCATTCGGGCCCGATCGCGGCAGGACTCCCGGGTATGGAGGTCTGGCTGAGTCTGAGATTGTCAGCGGGTTTGTGATCCCTGGGCGTGTTTCATGTTCTCAGCTTCTTGGGTCCACTAGGGCAGGGGGGAGAAGGGAGACCCCTGGGCAGGGCGAAGGCTAGAGGGGACACGCTGGTGGAGTTACTGTGGGGCTGCGGGGTCAACATCGAGGGGCTCCGACGTGATAACTGCACGATCCCCAAGTCCCGCCTGCGCCCCGTCTGTGGGTGCGCTCCCTCTCGCGCGTGCGCACATCTCTCCGCTGTGGTCGTGGGTCTGTCCACAAGCTTGTGCCTACTGCCAGCCACGTGAAGTGTTCCTGTCCGTGCAAGAGTTTGTCCCCCTCCCCCTCACTATGTATCCTCTGCGGGCTCACCTATGGGTGCACACCCAGAGCAGGGAGTCTTGAGCCGCTGAGGACATTTTTAATGTTCACCAATGGGTCAAGATAATGTTGTGAAACGAGATCTCCAAACGTGGGCTTCTGGAACGGCACCCTTTTCTTCTTCTGGTCTGTGTTCTCCTTTCCTGGGAGCCCCGGGCTGGGCAGACATGTCTTCCCCCCTCCCCCCTCCCGTCCCCAGACAATCGAGAACATCAAGGTGGGCCTGCACGAGAAGGAGCTCTGGAAGAAGTTCCACGAGGCGGGCACCGAGATGATCATCACCAAGGCGGGCAGGTCAGCGCTGGGAGATTTACGTGTGTAGGTGTGGGTGTGTGGTTGGGAGTGGGGGAGATGACCAGGTGGGACCTGAGAGGGTCATCTCCAAGGGACCCCGAGCAGTCCTGTGGGTTCGTGGCCTGGGAGCCTAGGAAGAGTCAGGCTCAGCCTCTCCACATCTCACCAGCACATCCCCCAGCCGCTGAGGCTGAAGGGAAAGCAGTCTGGAGGCTGGAGGGGAGGGGCAACACTATGCAAATGACATGCAAACCAGGATGGCCACGCCTCATGGCATAGCACCAACACTTTTGGTCCCTTACAGAGCTGCTTTGCCCTCCTCTCTTTGAGGACCAGGGGTGGGTTTTCCGGATTGGTGGGATTGGAGACCCACAGTTGCCCCTCAGATGATTGTCGGTATGACTGCTTTTTCAATTTGGGCAACAGCAAGAAACTGAGATCTCCCCCTCTTCAGAGCAGAATCCTCCCCTGCCAATGGGAAGGAAGGCATGCTGTGTGTATTGAAGGCGCTGAATGTGTGTGTGTGTGTGTGTGTGTGTGTGTGTGTGTGTGTGTGTGTGTTGTCTGGGGTGGAAAGAGGGGGAGCAGCTCTCCCCAGCTGCTGCCAGAGAGGGATGATTTATAAAGTGGAAACATCTTTAAAATGCACTGGTGTCTGTGGGAGAGAACAGGGAGGAGAGGGTGAGAGGAGGAAGAGGCAACTTGGGGCCAGCCGGGTGGATGACAGAGGCACCCTAAACTGGATGTCTGGGGGTGGGGCCTGAACAGCTCCAGGACAGTTCTCACCTGGGAGATTGCTGTGGATGCAGCAAAGTTCATGTTCAGGACCCACCCTAACACATGTGCACATGTACAACCCCTCCATGTACATACACACACTTGATTTCGGTCCTTGGGGGTAGGTTAAGTGAGAAAATGTCCCTTTGTCTGGCCTCAAGTCCATAACTAAGGTTTTGGGAGAAATCAGGTGGTGAGCCATCAAAAGCCAGAGAGAGGACTGTTCCAGTTCCAACCAGGCTATTTCCATCTGTGCAATCCTCAGACTAGGGACTTCAGGGTCTCTGCCCCCTTCCCACTCCATCTGTAAAAGAAAAGGCTCTGCTTTGTACAGTTGTCCATAAAGCACTTAGCACCATGTGCTTCAAAAGAAACCAAAGCTGGTGGTCTGCTGTGTGTCGTGTATGGGGCGCCGTGGTCCTTCCAGTCTGCTCGCTGGCCTGCCTTGCAAAGCTTCCTTTATTTTGTTGAAGGGGGAGGTCTGTACTTGGCCACCTTCATGACTTAGGGAGGTGACATGGCCATCCAGGACCTCTATGGGGAAGGAGGAAGACTGGCTTCAGGGCAAGAGTTTCTGCTTTCAGGGGTTCCGAGGCTTGTGGGAGAGTGTCATATGCAACCATCATTGGGGATGGAGGGGGACAGGTGACACAAGTGGTGGCTCTTCTGAGCTGGGTCCACTTGACCCAGTCACTAACTCCCTGTAGCGCGGTGCTATCAGCAAAATGCTCATTCCAGATTTACCTGAGGCCCTTTCCATTTCAGCTACTTTGAGATTCAAACCAGGGGTAAAAGGGCAGGTGGTCTATAGGTGTGAAGATGGGGAAATTATTTCTTGTGCCTTCTGGGATAGAGGGAAGGAAAGAAAGAGCAATCCAGAAATTCCATTTGTAGGCAAGCAGAAATAACCTTGTCTCTTGAAAATAAATGGCCAGCATGTTCTCTGGGCATACCTGCCTTCTGCGATTTGAAACGAAAGGCATTTGTGGTTCTCAGCGGGTTTCCTGCACCTGTGTGGGTCCTCTTTCTTCTTTGCTCTCAATACCCCATACACTAGGCAATCCATTTTAGGCTGATGTTGTACCTGCTCTTAATGGATGATGATAATAGCTTTTTAAATGGCTGTGGTGAACAGCCTTTCATTTCTTTGGAAGAAGGACATCTAGGTCCAGTCCTTCAGAAAGCCACTAGCCTTATCCCTATAGACTGGTTTATTTGTGACAGACAACATCATTGGATCTTGAACTCTGGACCTGGGCATTGTTCCTCAGTTGTTGTTTTTCTGCTCAAGACTTGCATTCTAGCACCACAGTCAGAGCTCTCTACCAGCTTTTTGGTTGTTTATTGGAGATAACAGTCTCACAGACTCCCTGGAGCTGGCTGGCTTTGAATCAGACCTTCAGATCTCAGCCTTTTGAGTAGCTAGGATTACAGGCATGAGGTGCCTGGCTTGCTTCATAGTTCTTACAGATACTATTCCTCTCACTGCTTCCACAGCAAAGCTATCCACTGCCTTCTTTCTCTCTCCTGTCTTCCTTCTTCCCTTCTTCCATCCCTCTTCCCTTTCTTCTGGCCTGGGATCAAAGCCAGGTCCTCCTCCCTGCTGCCATCACTAAGCTACCCCTCCCACTTTAGAGACCACTTTCCTTGCCCTGCTCACTAAGCCAGGGCAGCTACTGGATGCAGCCCCCTTTGCCCTTTGCTTTGTACAAGCTTGTGGCTCTTCAACACAGTCCAGTGCCCCTCCCAGTTCCCCTAAACTCTGTGTCTCTACCAGAACCCTTCCTGTATGATCTCCTTTCTCAGCTAATGGCCTGGACCTTTCTTCTGAATTTGGATCATTGATTCCTAGACTATAAGAGCTAGGAGACTGGAAGAACATAAACCAAACCCCAGATAATGGGTATTAGGTGATCACCAGGTCTACATACCCAAGTAGACAATGCACCTTACTCCCAGAACAAGACCCTAACTTGGAGAAATCCCTTTGATTGCTCCCTCCTCCTCCCCCCCAAGCTCTCTTTAGAATGGGTTTGTTGTCTGCCCTTGAGATGCTGTCTAGCTAGGAACCTGAACACCGCTGTCTGGTTAAGGGAAGAGGGGACTCTGGGGAAGAGGAGCCAAAGCTTTCTCAGGCCAATTTGAGTTCTTTGGTCATCACCCTCCGCATTAGCCCATTGGGTCATTGAAAATCTGGAGGCCAAAAGGGAGAGGAGTCTCTGTTATTAGATAGTCTTTGAATGACTGATCCCATCTGGTTAATCGATTTCTGAATGCACTGGAGCCCCCATGTTAGGTATAAAATGAGGGTGGAATCCTCCTCAGCCAGCCTCCTCCTCTCACCCCCTGCACCCGCAGCCCTCATGCTGAAGAGAGCAGAGCTCTCTCCTCACATCCCTGCCAAGCTTGATCTGTGTGAGAAACTGCATTTTCTCCCAAACATAGATAAAAGTGAACTCCACAAAAATTTAAATATAAACCTCCCCCAAATGAAAATTTCCTAACTGTCTGGCTGCCCTAGTCCTAGGTCATGGTTTTGCCACCAGATAAATCTCCGCTATCAGCCTTCAGAGCCTGTTGAGTTCAATGTTGCTTGTGTTAGTGACAGTGAATTTGCGTTTGAAAAATGAACTACCGATGAGAACTCCTGCTGAACCTGTATTGTTTGTTATTCTGAGGCAAGGATTTGGCCCAGCTTAATCCGGGGCTTCAAAGCCAATTGCCCTCGCTCTGTATACAGAGCGTCAGAGCCTAGTGGCGTGGATGATAAGAGAAGTAAGGGTTGAAGACACTGGGAAAGTGGCTTGGGGAGACAGTGCTTTGATCTCTTCTCAAAGTATTTTCTGAAAGCAAAAGTCTATCAGAAGGAAGTGCCTTAAAAAAAAAAAAAACAGGAGGGAAGCAATTGACCTTCCCAAACAACATCCATTCCACACACCCTCATCCTGCCCCTCCCCTTAGGGAAAATATTTCTTAAAATGCTCTGGGTGGATTAGAAGCCCCCCTCCCCCGCCCCGTCCTCGTGTGTGTGTGTGTGTGTGTGTGTGTGCGCGCGCGCGCGCGCGTGTGGGAATCGATTGAGGGTTACTGCTCTCAGAAATCATTTGGCTACAAAGGGTTTGGCCTTAGGACAGGCGGCACCCGCAGCCCTACGCTAACCTAACCTTATTGGGCTCAAAGACGTTAGCGCTGGGAAGATGGGTGGGGTTTCCGGCGGACCCCAGCCTTTCCCCTGGTGGCTCGTTTTTGTTTCTCTTCAGACTCCAAAGCCTGCCCGTGTAGGTGTGTGTTAGCATGTATACTTTTCCATGTAGGTTTTATTGACGTTGAATATTTCTGCAGAAGAGCACACAAATCTAATTTTACAACTCCGTAGACGCTTGCACAATGAACACAGGGTGCAACCACGGGTCCACTTATAAAGGAAGAGAACATTATCAGCCCCCTTGCTTTCCCTCCGGTGCGTCCTCCACTCACGACTGCGCCCCCAAAGGCCCCAGATTTCCCACCCATTAGGCTTGGTGAGACATCAGGAGAGAGCTTTGTATACCACCTGCGTGGAAGGGAATGTGCGTGTCGTAGCTTCTGGAGCCCCCTCGCCCCTCGCCCCACAGGGGCTACGGTGGGCTTGGGATTTGGGGCCTCTCCAGGCAGAAAAAATTCTAAGCAGACCCCTGGGTTCGCTTCTTGTCCTCTCCCCTCCAGGACCGGGGTGGTGGTGGTGGTGGTGGAAAAGTCGGCGCCTTGGACGGGGCACTTGGGGCGCCGGGTCTCCTCGGGCACCGGGGACCAGCCTCGGCCGCGGACGGCCATGCGGAGGGCCTGGGCTTCGCAGTTCCGTCGAAACCCACTTCTGAGTACGCAGGAGATGCGGGGCTCCCGGCCCGCAGCCCGGCTTCCCGCATCCGGGGCGCCGCGGGGCTTTCATCTGGTGCCCGGCGGGCGGCTGGGCGGCCCCGCGTTAGTCCCCGGGAGGGCGGGCGGAGCGGCTTCCGCGCGCCCTCCGCCGGCGGCACCGCCCGAGACGGCGCGGGGAGCCGGGACGGCGCGCAGGGAGCGCGTGGCGCGGCCAGCAGGCGCGTGGGGACGGCGCCAAGGGTGTGGGGGCGCTGGGGGAGGGCGAGGGCGCGGGGGCTGAGGAGTGCGGGGGGGGGGCGCCCGCCGAGCCCGCTGGGAGCCGGGGCTCCGTTCAGCCCGCGGAGACGGCGCGGCCGGCCGGGCCTCCCTTCTTGCTCCTCCTCCCTCCCCAGCGCGCGGAGGCGTTCCTTCCCCCCACGGGGTGGTGGGGCTTCAGGTACGTTTTCTGTCTTCAATTAAAGAAAGGATGACCCTCTCGCGCCATCGGGTCCTCGGTGGCATTAGCGAGGACCTGTGGTTTGCCAGCAGAACCCGAGGAAGTCGCAGCTTCCATAGCTTCCCTGGCTGCTGTGGCCGCCTGACTCCCGTCGGACCCGATGAATAACACTTGGGGCGCTCTGGGTTCCCAGGGGGTAGGGAGAAGCCTGTCTTACCTCCATGTCCACTTCCTTCACCCAGGGTCAGCCTTTCCAGCCTCCTGCAGCCGCCTAGGCTGGAGCAGGATCTGCCCAGGACCCCCGCAGTGTGTCCTTTCCTGCCCGGAGCAGTCCTCCCAGCTGGACTGCTGCAGACCCATTGGGCCATTTGTCTCCATGATGACAGTGGGCTGCCCCAGCCCCCAGCCAGTTCAACCTTTAATGGAGGGCTCCTGAATTCCCCATCCAGACCCGATATCAGACGTGGTGGGCAGAGCACGTTTTCTTGTACATCACCTGTTCTTATCAGGGATCTGGTCCATCCTGGGGTTTCAACAGGGCCCTGCCAAATGACATGACACCCATTGTGAGCAGGGCACACACAGGCTCAGAGCTTCTACAGTGAAAGGAAGCGGAGGGGAAGGACAAGGTTCCTCAGCACCTCACTTATGCAGATGGGTGAAGAGGCAACCAGCATTTCCTCCTGCCCCCCCCCCTTTTGTGGACACCAGCCTGCCCTCCACTGCTGTACCTGAAGTGAGTGACTATAGGACAAACAGGCGAAGTGCAGGCCCCTGGTGCTAGGCCAGCTCAAGCTCAGCCAGGGCCTCCCCATTTTGTGTTTCTGTAGTAGTTACAAAATGGTGGCATGGAGGGGACAGGATTCTTGGCCTTCCCCCAGGGAGGGGGGAGGCAAGGCAGCTGTTGCTCCCCCCCTTCAGCTTTAGGCCCCCCAGGAGTACAGCAGGGCCAGGAGAGAGGGTGGTGCAGGCTCCAGCTGTGCCTTCAGCAGGGCAGGGGCTGGTGAGCTGGAGGAGGCAGGACTGGGTTCCTGAGCCCCATCCATAGAGAGGGGGTGGGGAGATATTTGAAAATGCTTTCAATTGACATCTGAGACAAATTCTTCCACACAGTTTATAAGTCCCTAGACTTGCAGTTAGAACTCCCCCGCCCTGCAGGCGTGCACACATGCGCACATGCGCACTGGCACCCCGTGCGTGCGCACGCACATGCACATGCGCCTGGGAGCCCAGGCCTACACCACCCTACTTCCCCTCTGCGGTGAGCTCACCTTCTGGCTCAGGGTCCAAGAGGGTTTGCTGTAGGGTCTGCCAACTTCTGGAGGCCTTGATTCTTTCTCGAAGCCCTTCCTATATCCAGGTACGCTGGTATTCCCTATCCACAAAACCAGGAACTGTGATCTGTGTGAGGTGTGTAGTTATCTGTCTTGGCTTAGTGAGAGGCAGATGGTTTTCTTGGAGTGGACTGGCTGGTCAATATACCAGCCCACAGGGCAGTTGTGGTTTGCCTGGTAGATTCACTCAGGTTTGAATCAGGGGTGGTTGGAGTCTGAGGACATCTGTAATTCTGTCTCTCCCCCTCTAGTCAAGTGTTGGCACTTGGAGAGCAGGGGAGAGAGCTATGCACACTTAAACACATGACTGCATGGGTTCCCTATGTGCTGAGGGGGATGCCTTTCTCTAGAAGGTTTTCAAGCCTTGGGGGTCTTGGATAGCTTCAGGGTGGGCTTCCAAAACGTGTGTGTGTGAATAATTTGCATCAAAGTATGCCATAGCACTGACTGTGAGAGTAGAACTCAGCAGGGGCTGTTGGCAACGGTCATACATCTTATTTAACCCATATAGCAATCTCTAAGACATTGCTGGTGATATTATCTTTACTAAGGAAACCAAGGCAGAGATCCAGGCAAGTTGCCCAAGGCCTCTAGCTGGTCAGAGGTGGGGTGAGACTGTGGACCACAGCCAGGTGGTTTCAAAGTCCTTCATGCTGTTCTCCCTGGGGTTCCTGGACTGACTTGCTGGATTTCCAGTTAGGGTGCTCAGCCCAAGGGAGGCATTCACCTATACAAAGCTTGCTTGAAGAATCCAAACAAGGCAAGGTTTTCAGCGGCATTCTTCTGGTTCCCTGTGAGTTGTGAAAGGTCTAAACGTTTCCACCTGATGTGACTCCAATGCGGTATCTTGTGGGTTCTGGAGCAGCTGACAGGTGCTCTGGGTCATATGCTCCGACAGCCAATGATGACAGAATGTCAGCTGTGAATGGGCTGCAAAGGACAGGAGAGGAATTGAGGCAAGAGTTGAAAACTCTCTTACAATCCTGACCAGGGTCTTTATGTTTCAGTGGCTCACAGCCAATCTGAGGAGACAGGAATTTGGGACAAGGTGTAATCTGCCTTCCTGGAGCAGACTGATGGGCTGCAGGGGCTCAGAATGAGCAGCAAGGGCAGAGGGAGAAATAGGCTGTACAAACCACAGCTACCTCTAAAAGGGTAGTGGTCTACCTCTTCACTAACTGTGTCCTGTTTCTGCTGGTGCTCTGCCCACACCCCATCCCTGGGCTCCCTCAGGAGGATGTTCCCAAGCTACAAGGTTAAAGTCACAGGGATGAACCCCAAGACCAAGTATATCCTGCTTATTGACATCGTCCCTGCGGATGACCATCGCTACAAGTTTTGTGACAACAAATGGTAAGAGCCTTCCTCCAATTCTTCCCACTTCCTCCCAACACCTGGTGTTCCATGGAGGGCAGGGGGCGGCTCCTCATCAGCCTAAGTGACTGCCAGCTCTGCAGCCTAAGCTCTGCTGCCCTCGCCTTAGACCACAGGCACTGGGGATTGACCGTAGTCTATGTCCCTGAAGCAGGTGGGCTGGGGCTGGAAACAAGATTTGGCGCTTAGTGTTTATTGGGTTTCACAGGCCTCACGCTCCCCAAGTCATAGACAATCAGGCCTTGATGGCTGTGTGTTGAATGGTGGTAAACAGGAACACCTGGCAGATTTAGGCTCTGTTGGTGCCTCACTAGGATGGAGGGCGTGGGCTGCTTTCTCAGGGTTGTTTAATGGTTCGGGTTGTTGTCTGACCTGTGGTGGTCGCCTTCTGGTTTTCCACTCATGTCCTCTGTCTGCCTGCAGTGTGTCCCTCTCAGGTTGTATGGCCACATTTAGATGGAGTGAGGCTGCTGCCTGAGGTTGAGTGGTAGGACCTTTTGGCAAGGGCCTGGGGGGACTGGCAAGTTGAGTGACCAAACCAGTAAGTGAGGGATGGGCTGCTTCTCAGGAGACCAACTCTGTAGGATCCTCTGCTCCTGGAGCTCAAAGCCATGTCTGCTTGAAAGCTATTGGCTAGAGTCCTGGGCTCCATGGGGACAGAATTGGGCAGGAAAGTCTGTAAGACTCTAATCTCCAACTGGAAGAGGCACTATAGCTCAAGTGGTAGAGCACTAGCCTTGAGCACAAAAGCTCAGGGACAGTGTCCAGGCCCAGAGTTCAAGCCTCAGGACCAATCCTATTGTGTGTGTGTGTGTGTGTGTGTGTGTGTGTGTGTGTGTGTGTGTGTGTATTTATATATGTGTGTATAAATGAATAGGCTCTGGAGTATAGCTTAATGGTAAGTACTTAGCATGTATGAGGCTCTGGGTTTGTTCCCCATTACTGCTAAGAAAAAATAAAGTTAGACTTATAAATAGACTATAAATAGACACAGAAGTGCCATGCACTCTATTTGTGATGAGCCTCAGTCCTTCCCATAGCTGCTCTCACTTAGTGCCATCTGCCACTTGCTCCTGCAGTGAAGAGGTTCGGAATTGCTGCCTGCTCCCCAGCTCCCTGCCCTGCCCTCGCTCCTTTCCTGACCCACACTGCTGTGTATGGGGACAGCAGAGTCTTCGTCTTGGGGCTGGCTCTCAGAGGGGACAGGGACCCCAGTGCACTCAACTCCTGTCTCCATCTGCTCTATTGGCAGGATGGTGGCAGGAAAGGCAGAGCCTGCCATGCCAGGAAGGCTTTACGTCCACCCGGATTCTCCTGCCACGGGGGCCCACTGGATGCGGCAGTTGGTCTCCTTCCAGAAGCTGAAGCTGACAAACAACCACCTGGATCCCTTTGGCCATGTAAGAATGGGGACTGCCCGGCCTTGGGAGGCAAGTCCTGGGGACTGGTGGGGGGGAAAAGAGGGGGAGAATCTCAAAGTGTGACCCTGGGCCTTGGCACTTGTGTGTGTGTGTGCGGGGGGATGTTCATGGAGGGAGCACAGGCCTCTGATCCCATAGACAGTTGTATACCTCACCTCTCACTCTCTGTCTGGTGACAGTGGGGCAAGTGTCTCAGCCCTTTTGAGCCTTGGTTTCCTGTGGAGACAATGGAAACCTTAAATATGTTGTTCATGGTAGTGAGGTTTAACTGGAATGATACACAAGAAAGCATCTTGTAGATATGATGATGATGATGATGATGATGGGCCAAATCTCTCAGCTTCAGTTTTCCAAACTCTGATCTTGCTGGTGCATCACACGAAACCCGATGGCAGACTCTGACACCCCTTTGTGGTGTGTTCTATCTTCCTGGTCTCTGGAGGAGACGACCTTGGTCTGGCTTCTGGGTCTGCCCCTGTCAGACTTGCCTGGGATCTGACTCTCATGGAAAGGGATTCTGAGGCCCCAGGGATGTCATTGCTGCCTCCGCCGCCTATCCAGCCTGGTGGATGCTCATTCTTTCCCCATCTGGTCCTGGCAGGACCACAACAAGGAGTATTTTATGTGGAAATATTTAGCTCAAGTGTGGCGTGAACAGAAGCCTGGCAGCTGGTATCATGTGCCAGGGCTTAGGCCCTGCCTCTCTGGGAGCCCATGGCAGGGCACTGTAGGGTGCAGGGCAGTAGAGGCTGCTGGCTGCATTTGTGATGCTCCACTCATCACACTCAGGGTGTGGATGGTGGGATGTGGTGGGACAGGTGTGTCCCTCTAGGGCCTTCAGCTTCTAGGGAGCTGTGTACAAATGAGGATCCTGTCAATAATCGTTCACAGAAAATGCCAGCAGCGCCTCATCTCTGGCTAGCCGGCTTGTGGTTCCTAGTTTGTTTCTTAGGATCCATTCAGTTCTCCACCATCGATGATGTATAAATGAGCAGCTAGGGAAATGCTTACTTTACCTAATTAACTCTTGACTTACCAGCTTCGCGTCTCTATACTGGGTTTTCTACAGAGCAGGCAGATGACAAGCCAAAGCCAAGCCCCAGCCTCCTCTCAGCTGAGCGGACAGAGGCCACCCGGGGCCTTCTAGCCAACACTATGGCCAAGTCTTTGTTCCAGTTTGAGGCTTGTATGGTATCAGTCATGAAAGCTTAGAGAGGACCCCATGATGGGATAAAGGAACTTGGATACAGCAATCTCTGCTCAGACTCCAGGAGGCAGACCATAGAGCGAGTCTAGAACTTGTCAGGAGCTGCCTCTGGGTGTCAGAAGTACCTAAGCATCCAGAGGCTTTGGACTGGATTTGGGTACACCAGCTGCAGGGGTGCTTCTGAGCATTCCTTCACTTCTCCAGCTGATACAGAAAATGAAAGGGGAGGGAGTCCAGGGTTGAAAAGGTAGACATTCTTTAGGAGAGAGAAGAGAGAGAAGAGAGGAGAGGAGAGGGAGAGGGAGAGGAGAGACGGAGAGGGAGAGGGAGAGGGAGAGGGAGAGGGAGAGGGAGAGAGAGAGAGAGCAAGCGCATGAGCTGGCCTTCACAACTGGGTAGTGGTTTTTTCCCAATTTGCCTTGTATCTTTGATGGCTGAATCTAGTTCTCCAAGGGGCTCGTTGACAGCTCTGCTTACAGCCTTACGTCTGAGCCAGTGGGGCTGTTCAGTGGGCTTGTGAGGTTGGGGGGCATCCTGTGTGCCTGGGGGTAACTGTGCCAGGAAGTGGGGTATGTCCCATCACCCTCCCCAGCATGCGTGGGTCTATGGATAGCACACCCCTGTGTGGCAGATCTTGGGGGCCTGAGGGATGGTCTCAGAGCTGGGAGGAAGGAAGCAGGCGCTTGGATCCCCCTGCTTCCCAGTCCTTCTCTCAGCCTTGTCACCTGTGTTTCTAGACTCCGGGCTGTAGCTGTCTTGTTTATGGCTATTTGAAGCAGGAGCAGCTCTGGCCATGCAGACAAAGGTGATGGAAAGGGTGTCCCTTTCCTCCCTTGAGCTCAGAATCAAGCCCGGCATGTTGTGCATGCTCAGTAAGCAGTGCTCTCTCCTCAGCCTGCTGTTTTTCTCTCTTGCTGACCCAGGACGGACGAGGGCTCCAGGGTCCAGGTAAGGGCTTGTTAGTGGTAGGGAGCAGGTGGAGCTCTGGAATGGGGACCTCTCAGACCATACAGCCACATTCCCAAAGGACAAGGCTGAGCCCTGACTGGGAAGATGTGGGCGTTTGCAGCAGAAACCTGTGGGGAGATTTCTAGTGAGAACCATGGAGGACAGGTTGAGGGTGTGAGCCCTGGGTGTTGGAAGTAAGCTTATAGCTGGAGGTGGGGCAGGAAGGAGTGGTAGAAATGATCATGGGGGCAAGGGCAGGATGGCATGGCAGAATGGCATGTCCTCCTCCAGTAGCATGCCTTCAGCTCCACCTCTGTTGTCTACAAAAGCTTTGTCCTTACCACCCCCTCCCGCCTCCCTGCAAGGTCCTGTGCGAGATGACCCTGTGGTGGGAAGCGAAGCTGCTCTCTCCCTTCCCCTCCTCTGCTTCTAATGTTCTAACCACACATGGGCTTCAAGAAGCCCAGGGAGGCTGCGATGGGGCTAGGGTAGGGCCTTGTTGTGGGCAGGGCATAGAGGCAGCTGGTACGTCCCTCGTACCTCGTGCTTTTCTGTTCATCTGGAGGCAGGGAGGAGATGCGTGCCTGCACGCTACAGGGGAGGTGGTCATCACCCTTTGTGAGCCAGGCCTCCCTCCAAGGCCGGGGAGCCAGGGCTGGCTAGGGAGTGAGGCTGGCTTAACCCTGGCAACTACAATGCTTCCATCTCCTGAACACACTGCTTCCACAGGGCTTCACTAACAGCCCCTGAATCAAATGTCTTCCATGTCAGGCTTCCAACATCTCACTCCCCATCCATCCAGCTTCTTGCAGCACCCACCGCACACACACACACACACACACACAATTTCAGCATTTTAATGCACATATCAACAGAATACACAAAGTCTCAACTCCTTTTTTATTACAAAAGGAACCATACTGTACTTTTGGTATATCTTTGAGATCATCCCATTCTCAGGGTTTCTGCCTTCCTTTGCTATAGCTGCATACAGCTTTGTTGTGTTTTATGCACACATACATACACAAGAATTTTCTTCTAATGTATGTGTGTACGTGTATATATATATATGCATGCATATACTGGGAGAAAATTGTCTCAAAATATATTTTAAATATGTATTTGATGTATGTGTGTGCATATATGTGTGTGTCACCTGTGTGTATATAAATGTAACCAAGGCTGCTCTTGACATTATGATGATGATCCCCCTGCCTCAGTCTTCTGAGTGCTAGGATTACAAGCGGGCACTACCATGCTTGGCTTCTAGTAGTTTGCAAGTTAATTTTTACATTTAAATATTGATCCTTAAGGAAACTATCCTAGCATTTGATATGAGGTGCCTGTATACTCTGTCTGTCTCTCCTTTAGAGAACTAGCAGCTGTCCCAACACAAGCAACTGAAGGGTCCTCTTCCCTTTCTGGGTTAGGACATCCCTTGGGTTTGTCCTGCATGCCTAATGCCTGGGTGAATTTGTCTCTTCAGAGGCCACACTGTTTAACATTGAGACTTCCTGGTGGCTCAGTGTTTGGCAGCGCTTGTCCCCCCGACTCTACTTTTCTCTCTGCTAATCATATGTATTTTTTTCATATAAACGATATGAAACAGCTTGTAATGCTGAAAAAAGAAACATTTTTGCTTTTTTTAAAATTAGAATTCCTTTCAATGATCAATTTGCTTTGAGTAAGCCACCTTTCCCTCCATCAGTGAGCCATTCCAGGTGTTCACGCGAGTGGTTCCCACTGTCTTCCGCTGATAACCTCCTCCCCACTTTTGTTTTATTTTGGGGTGACTGTGTGATTCTCGATTAGACTGTAGTTCCCTCGTGTCTGCGCTCAGCACCATGCTAGCAATCCAGGGGGTGCTGGTGACAGCATGTGAGTAGTGAGCCCAGGGAAGGAGAGCTCTGCAGAGGAGGCATTTCCTCTGCCAGAGCCTGATGTCCCACCCCCACCCCAAGTTTGTGCTATTACTTTGCCAGTGGAGACCCATGGCTTTGCATCTTCCTCTTTTTTTCACCCACGTTTGCTGAACCTTGATAGTGTGCTGAGCCCTTGCTGGTGCTTTGGAAGATACAGCATCCCACCCCTCTTCCCTCCACCCCCCACCTCACTGCTACCCATTCTGCAATTTTTTATTTTTGTGCTGATCCTGCGGCTTGAACTCAGGACCTAGGCTCTCTTTGTCTCTAAGCTTGTACTATACAACTTGAGCCAATGCTCCACTTCTGGCCTTTTGGCATTAATTGGAGATAAGAGTCTCTTGGACTTTCCTGCCTGAGCTGGCTTTGAACCATGATCCTCAGATCTCAGCCTCCTGAATATCTAGGATAACAGGTGTGAGCCACCAATGCCTGATTAGTACCCATTCTAGCTTTGCCTCAAATCCACTGTCTGATGTTTGGCAAATGCCTTCTTCTCCCTGGTGCTCATGAAGATGAAACGGATGGCTACTTTGTAAGGATTGTGATAATATATAACACACCTAGCCTAAGTGTCAGAAGGATGACAGGGGAGTAGTCTTAGAAAATAAAGTTATGACTGAGTGCTGGTGGCACCTGCTTGTGATCCTAGCTACTTGGGGAGGCTGAGATTGGAAGGATCACAATTTGAGGCCAGCCCAGGCAGAAACTTTCATGAGATCCCTTCTGAATGAGGAACAGGCGATCATGGCATATACAGACTCAGATTGCACAGGGGACTTAGCAGGAAGAGTGCCTGCCTAGTAAGCTCAAGGACCCAAGTTCAAACTCCAATACCACTCAGAATAAATTCTGGTCTTAATATATGGCAAATGGACAATGTAGCCATCCTGGCATGAAGCTAGCATCCGGATATGTTGTGTTCTATGGCAGGCCTAGGGCCTGGAGGCCCTCGAGGCACTTTACACCTTATCCTTAGTGATGAAGCTTGTGGAAAGCAGTGTGTGCTCTTTCAGAGACCATCTGGAATCTGTTAGGACTGCCTCCAACCAGCTGTGTGTCCTTGGGCAAGTCACGTTCCCACTCCAGGCTTCCTATTTCTCATCTGTGAGACATAGGGGTTGGACTACACTAGAGCGATCTCCACATTCCACCTCTCCACACCCCATGTTCCGAGCGTCTGCACAGAGCACCGTGGTCCTCGCTGGCCGAGCACGCTGTGGCGCGCTCTGGAGGAGAGGGATGTTTGGCGCTGTTGCAGTTGTTAAAATAGAACAGGCTTCTGAACTGTGGCCAGAACATAATGAATCCCATTTCTGTAGAACAATGATGACGGGACCCGTCATGTAGCAGGGTTGTTGACGTGGCTGGCCCATTTGGCGCAATCTCCTGTGCAACCAATATAAATTAGATACTCTGGCAAAGTAGTTGGACGTGGCACCTGAGGAACTTCAAGCAAAGCCAGGTATGTGAGTTACCCAGTTGGTGCCACATTCTCTCAGACTCACGAGACGGAGGTTCAGGTTTATATCTTGCCTGGGTTCAGTGGGTAAGGGCTTTTTTTCTAGATCCCGTGCAAGTTCCAGACAGTCCAAGGTGGAAGGGGTGTTTGGACCCACATGGTCAAAAGCTCCCATTTTACAGATGAGAACCTCATTGGCTGGAAGGGAGGAGCTTGCCCTGGACTTGGTGATCAGTAGAGACACAGAGGCTTCTGGAGTGCTTTGTATCTGACATTGTTCCCCCTAGTGGCGCCTACCAGACACTGCTGGCCCAGCAGTTTCTGGTGTCTGCTTCTGGTGTCTGGCTCCTTCCCTAGATGGCTTTAGCAGTTTCTCCACCCCTAGTGACCAGGGTCAGTGTCTCATGGGCTAAGGTGTTAGGCCTTTATTTCAAGGAAAAAAGGGAGCCATGCAGGCCCCTCTGAATAAGAGGCCCTGAGTGAGCCATGTGTGCCTCAAGGAGGGATGTGGTTATGGGAACAGGACGGGTGGATATGGAGGGCGCTTGTTTCCAGGCAGTGTGCCATTTTCCTGGGTGCCTCCATAAGATTCTAAACAGTGGGGTTTCCTGGCAGGAGGCGCAGCCTGTGGTCTCGAAGAGGAAGTAGGTGGAGATGGGGAGGAGGCTGGTATAGCAGCCCAGCTAGAGACAGGACCAAGGTGTGCCTTCTGCTTTGCAGACAGAATCACTGGGACTTGGCCACTGACTGGATCTGGAGGTGGTGACATTGAGGAGAAAGTGTGTTGATGGAGATGCCTAGGGCTGTGACTGCACTGTGACAGGGTATAACTGGGCCAGCTGTCATAGGAGCAGGGTGGCTGCTCTCATCTGTCCTAAGGGTCTGGTGCTGGGCTCCTGGTGCCTCTAGCCTCTGTGTGGAAACCTGTCAACACAATGTCCTTTCTCCCTCTGCTGCTAAATCCTAGTGGAGCCATTGGCGACCAGAGGCTGGTCCTGCATTTGGGGAACAGTCCTTTCTTTGGGGAGAGTTTATTTGGTTTTCTGCAGTGCTAGGGTACACCCCTCTCTCATGCCGGAGAGGTTTGTTATTTCGCTGAAGGTCCAGCTAAGCACATAGTACATGGGGAAGAAGTTTCAGAGCTGGGAGTTCAGAGCAGCACAAGGCCTGGAAAGGCTTTCCTGAAGGGTTAGATCTTCTGGGAAGAGAAGATGGATCTAGAAAGCGAGAGAAGTCGGGAGGTGAAAAATTCACAGAGCAGAAGGCTGGAATCGGGGCATTCAAGGAGACACTAAGGCTGACTCCCAGGAGCTCAGTTCTGGGAACTCAGACTTCTGGGAACTTAAGTCCTTTCTGGGCTTCAGTGGCTTAGTGAAATGGAGCAGGTGACAGAGTAACTTTCAGGGACCAGGAGGAGTCTCACAAGACCCAGCCCCTCTGTTTAAGGGGACATTCCAGGGAAAGGAGTGTCAAGTCTCTCTGGTTAGTACCATGTCCCTGTTTTACTCTGGGTCCCTAGCTATAGGACTTAGTTTTGGAAACTCTATACTTATCCCAAAAGGATCCAGCGGTTTATAATTTGGGGCAAGGATGGGGGATGGCTAGTGCAGAAAATAGCAAGGCTGGCTTCTGCTGGCTACAGTGGCCTGCAAACTGAGGGGCTTAGGGACGGTCAGAGCCCATGGCCCACCCCTTCCTCAGCTGGCTGGTTCTCCCACCTGTCTCTGCCCTCAGGGTCAGTCCCACACTTCAGCCAGGCTACCTACAGAAGAACCTGGCTTTTACTTTTCTCTTACCGTTCTGGTCATCCAAGAGTTAACATTTTCACTCTGCTCCTGCAGGCCCCTGGGAACCCAGAAGGGTGGGAGTCAGCAGGGCCAACTCAAGGAAAGGGGCTCAGAGAGGAACAGGACCTGAAGGCTGCTGGGCCAGAAACGAAAGGGTTAACAGATGTAGCCATGCTGATAAAAACGCCCCAAATTCCTGGTCCTGCCTGCAGTGGGGAGGGCATCTGGCAAATGTCAACCATAAAAAATACATCTTAATGGCACATGATGTACAGCTACCGTGGGGCATGGCTACGTGAAGCAGGTTTGGGGCGGGACTACTGTGTTACCACCCCAGCCCTGTGCTGGGTCTTCTGGGCTCTTACTAAGCTTTGTTCTGCTGGGAGGACTTGTGTACCCTAGCTCATGGTCCCTGAGGGTTGGGCCCTCAGGCCTTCCCTGACATTGTTGTTTGAGACCTATGGCTGTCTTCTACCTTGGCACATGGAAGTGTGGGTGGGAGGCTCTGGGTGGCTCTGAGCCTATCTCCAGCCTCTGCTGTGAATGCTGGGAGATGCTTGACCACATCAGTGCTGGACACCTCCCCAGCTTCTCCCTCAACCCCGTCCTGCCAGCCTCAGGGCTCTGGAGCTGCCTTGGGTGCTGATCATCAGGAGGGAGGGGGCTGGGCTCTGGCAGCATTTCTAGGAAGGGCAGGACTCAGGTAAGGGGCACGGGTGGAGTGGGGGAGCATATAGAGTGGGACACCCAAGGGTGATCCTGTTGTATAAATATATAAATGAGGCTCAGAGAAGTTGAGTGATTTTCCCCAGGCCATCAGAACCCCCACTACCCTGACTACAGAGTGCTGAACTCATGGGAGCTTTGTAAACTGTGCAGGGCTTTTTCCTGAGGAAAAGCAGCCTATCACATCAGGCAGTCTGGGCCAGGCCTTTGTGCTGGGGCAGAGAGGCCAAGTAGGTCTGGGCAGAGTTGGGGACCCAAGAATCTGGGTCCTAGAAGCGTCAGCCATCTCTCTGGGGTTCAGGCCCTGGGAGTTTAAGAGGACAGGCAGTTCTGGGTCATCTGGCCAAGGTCAAGGGGCAGCTGTGTGGTCACATGGGCTCAGAGTGGGACTGTTGTCTTCCAGATCATTCTCAACTCCATGCACAAGTACCAGCCAAGGCTGCACATCGTTAAGGCTGATGAGAACAATGCTTTTGGCTCTAAAAACACAGCTTTCTGCACGCACGTGTTCCCAGAGACTTCCTTCATCTCTGTGACCTCCTACCAGAATCACAAGGTACAAGCACCCTCCCAGCAGCGGGCTCTTGCCCCTGTGAGATGCGAGTCTGAGGTGGCCGGTGGGGGCCTCAGAAACCTGCAGTGCAGAGCGAGTGGGAACAGAGACACAAGTAAGGCCCAAGCACAAAGTAGTCAGTATAGAAAGAGGAAAGGCTGGTTCCCACTGGCCAGAGCCTATGGCCAGCAACTGTTACAATGGGGAGCAGGCGTCTGCCTTGGGGTTGGACTGTTAGGCCCTTTGCTTCTTTAATCCCCCTGGTGCACCCAAAGGTAGGATTTGTGGGCCTGCAGACAGAAGGCAGGAAACAGGGAAAGAAGCACCCTTCCAGGGTCCTTCCTGCCTTAGGACTGGCCAAGGGGCCATTAGACAAGGCCCGGGGCTGCAGGGGGGCAGTTGAGAACAGTCACTCACCATCTAAGGTTGCAGTTGCATGGGACAGGGCGACTCCCGCAGGAGGCTGTGACTGGGAGAAGTGGGGCAGCTGACAGGAGGTGCAGGAGGGCAAACCTGGAGGGACGGGATAGAGCAGAGCCAGGACGGAGCCAGAGGTGAATGGCAAAGCTGAGAGGGACCCACCATGCCTCTCAGCTGGCGGAGAGCTGGGGCCCAGCTTCCTCAGACCTGAGTTCTCACCGTGGCTGGGCGGGAGGAGGAAGGCCTGGGAGTCCATCCTCTCTTCTCCCAGCTTCTCTCTGGCGTGTCCTTTCCTGACAGATCACCCAGCTGAAAATTGAGAACAATCCTTTTGCTAAGGGATTCCGAGGCAGCGACGACAGTGACCTCCGCGTGGCCCGGCTGCAGAGGTGGGGGTGCCCTGGCCGTGGGGGAGGTGGGCGGTGGAAGGCCCCTCAACGCATCTTCACGCTCTCCTGGCCTCTCTCCCTTCCCTCCCCTCCCCTCCAGCAAAGAGTACCCCGTGATTTCCAAGAGCATCATGAGGCAGAGGCTGGTGTCCAGCCAGCTTGCGGCCAAGCCCGATGTCAGCCCGCTGCACGGTGCCCACCAGGCGCTGCAGCATTACCAGTATGAAAATGGGGCCCACATGCAATTCGCCACCGCCGAGCCTCAGGACCTACCCCTCAACACCTTCCCCTCACAGAGGGACTCCAGCCTCTTCTACCACTGCCTGAAGAGACGAGGTACTGGGGGGGCGGTGTGGGGGTGCCTCCCCACTACACGTGGGGGCACACAGGCAGGCTCAGGGCCGCCTTTTTCCATTCTGGTTCTGGCTTTTATGTGGGCTGTCACTTACAGAGCAGCCTTGGTGCAGGGAGGACTTACAGTCCTGGGATGACTCTCCAGTTCAGCAGGATCTGCACAGGAACCCGGCTACTGGAGGCAAAATGGGGGAGGGTAGGAAAATGGGTGCAGCACCATCAAGCGCTCTTCCTGCCAAGGAGAGCCAGGCCCCCACTTCCCCGTAGGAAGAGTCATGGTGATTCGTGTTTTACCCCCTCTCCCTTCCCACAAGACTTACCAAGCCATTGGAATTCTCTTAGGAAGGAGTTTGGAGACTTTTGTCATCCAGAATATTCTCTCAGCCCTGTTCCTGAGGACTAGGCTGGAAGTGTTCTAAGTATCCCCAAGTACAAGTCCCATTGAGAACTCAGGAACAAGCCAATGGTGGCCCTCAGGCCAAATCCAGCCTGCTCCCAGTATCATTTTATTTTATTTTCACTTTTAAATAGTTGAAAAGAGTCAAAAGATTATTTCCTGATATTTAAACACTATATAAAATCCAAATTTTAGTATCAGTTAAGGTTTAGAGCGTACATCCAGCCTCACATATTTACATATCATCCAGCACCCCGCCACAGGGCGGGAGTAGAGTCACCATGACGTGCACGGACGGCCCACAAAGCCTGAACTATTTACTAGCTGGCCCTTGTTCCCTCTTGACTGGAGCGATTGGGCCACCTGCCAAATCCACGTGGTTAATGCAGGGGAAAGGGAGGACTGGCGGGGGTGGGGGTGTTCTTGGGCAGGGAAGCTGCCTGCTGAGGGGCCCCCGGGGGTGAGGACAGCGAGGGTGTCAAAGTAGGCCCTGTCCTTTGTGGGCCCACAGCCCGGCAAGCAAACCCCTGGAGAAAACACAAGGAAGGAGGCCAACATCAGCCACGGAGAAGTGTTCGGAAATTCCTTGAGTGGGTCGCTCCCCGGCCCTCAGGCTCCGCTCATCCGTGGGCCCCAGGGGAGGACATGTCACTCCACGTGGTTAAGGCCTCCCTCTTGAGGATGTTGGAAGCTACAGAGACACAGTTTGTAGCATCAAATGTCAGCCTTCCACAGAGTATTGTAACCACTCCGCAAGGTGGACGCTGGAATGTCAGCATGGCGGTGCACAGCAGGGTTCAAGTCCTTTCCTAAACACAACAGGAAGCCAGGCTGCTCACACCTATAATCCTAGTTACTCAGGAAGTTGAGATCTGTGGATAGTGGTTCAAAGCTAGCTTGGGCAGGAAAGTCCATGCGACTTTTACCTCCAATTAACCACCAGAAAACCAGAAGTGGAACTTTGGCTCAAGTGGCAGAGAGCAAGCTTTGAGTTGAAGCCCCAGTACTGGTATGTGTGCGGGGACACACACACACACACACACACACACACACACGCCACTTACCTTTGAGTAGATTTGGCTTACTGAAGTCCTCCTTACGAGCTGAGGATTGAGGCAGAAACACTTCAGACAGATGTGGTCCCTGGGCCTGGCTGGGCCTGGCAATTGCCACCTCTCTCCTGAGCCAGGGCTGACCCAGCCTGGGCAGCCAGGGCCCCTCACCTCAGGGCCTCTCAGCATCCCGAGAGTCAGGCTGGCCCGGGATGAAAGCTGTGTGCCTCCTGGCCTCGGGCATCTCTCTGGGCCCAGTGCTCTGGCTGTGGCTTGTGAGTACGGTCCATGATAATCTGACTGCTTTTTGGCCATTGCCACCTTAGGAAAGCTGTAGCTAGTTAAAATGGATCTGGACGTGCCATAGCAACCCTAGGCAAAAGCAGGGGCTGCACAACAAGGCTCGGCTGTCCTGGCATCCTTCGGGCATGGAGGTGCCCTGGGCAGGTGGTAGAAGTGAGGCCTTCCACAGCTGTCTGAATATTTCTTTGTCTCCCAGCAGACAGTGCCCGCCACCTGGACTTACCCTGCAAGCGGCCCTATCTGGAAGCTTCCTCTTCAGTGGGGGACGATCACTACTTCCGTTCTCCCCCTCCCTACGATCAACAGATGCTAAGCCCCTCCTATTGCAGTGAGGTGACCCCTCGAGAAGCCTGTATGTACTCGGGATCGGGGCCTGAGATTGCAGGGGTGTCTGGGGTAGATGACTTGCCCCCACCCCCACTGAGCTGTAACATGTGGACTTCGGTGTCACCGTACACCAGCTACAGTGTGCAGGCCATGGAGACTGTGCCTTACCAGCCCTTCCCCGCACACTTCACCGCCACCACCATGATGCCTCGGCTGCCCACCATCTCTGCCCAGAGCTCCCAGCCACCGGGAAATACTCACTTCAGTGTCTACAATCAGCTCTCACAATCTCAGGCCCGCGAGCGGGGGCCCACTGCCTCCTTCCCAAGGGAGCGGGGCCTCCCCACAGTGTGTGAGAGGAAGCCCCCGTCCCCACACCTGAACACCCCCAATGAGTTCCTCTACTCCCAAAGCTTCTCGTTGACCCGGGAATCTACCTTACAGTACCATTCGGGAATGGGGACCGTGGAGAACTGGACTGACGGATGACTGGCCAGTCTCCTGGACAGTCCCAGGACTTTGTCAATCCAGTATTAATCCCTGTAGTGGCCAGCACTACCAAGAAACACAGGAAGGTATTTCAGAGGGTGTGTGTACGCCTATGAGCTTCTGCACGCATGCATGTATTTGGAGAGCGTTTTCTGACACCACCAAGGCCATGACAAGGAACAAACAAACAAAAACCCCAATTATTTAAGAAGTGATTTTGGCTGTATGATCTGGGACCATTGTTACGTGATGCTTCTTGACTTCCTGGGGGATGGGAGAGGAGTCAGGGTGCATGTGAATTCCTCAGGGCCCAGGTGAGGGAAGATTCTCTTAAATTGGGGCTTAGGATCGCTGTGCACATCATAAGCATTCCTTAGCGTTCTCCTTGTAAGAGGAGTTGCAGGTCTTGTGGGGAGCAAGGCCCTCTCCTTTGGCAGCTGGAGATTCTGTAGGAGGCGAGCTGGCCTCCATTAGAGGCCTGGAGGTCAGAGGCAAAGCTGTCAGAAAGGGTCAGGTACCACGACATCATTCGGGTTTTGTCATAAAAAGCCCTTCCCCTGGGTCCCCAACATATCACTCTCTCTCTCTCTCTCTCTGATGTATAAAAGTCAGTCTGTTGGACTGAGATTAAATGCACCTCACCAGGCAGTATCCCCCAAAGACGGGAGCCGATGGCAGGCATCTCTGGGCCGATTCTGCTCCCAGAAAATGCAAACCTCTGGAGAGAAAGGAAGGTGATGGGAAATAAAGATAATTGAGAAAATTTTTATTTCTTCCAGAAAGGTCAGCCAGTGAGCACAGACAAGTCTCCAGTGGGGTGAGTTTACGCCTCAGCCCTATTGGGTAGCACTGAATGTCATCAGACTATCGGAGTGGTTGGTGTGAAACTAAATCAGATTTGGGAAATCACTAGACTCCTTTGCATGCCGACTAGCTATTTATATATTATATAAATAAATATATAAATATATAAATATATATATCTCACAAATGCGAGCCACATGTCAAATTCAGCTTTGCTTTTTTTTTTAAATGAATAAACTTAATAAAAATGAACGCTGGAGGGAGTATTTGGAAAGACATCTATTTAAATTTTTATTACTTGTTTGATGTTAAAAACTAAGAATGGTTTAGATAAAACATATATATAATATTATATAAACACACACTACAAATAAAGCTCTATTAGAAAACACATTAGCTAACAGGTGATGTGGAACGTGAAGTGTCTTGTTATATAGCACGGACATTTTACTTTACATATCAGAACATAAAGTCATCTTACAACTGTGAAGCGTGTGGATGTTCTTCTTTTACTGGCTTGTGGGTTCTTGGCCTAGCCGTGGTGTCTGCCTCCCCCTTTGCCTCCTTTCCCCCCCTGTGGGGCCATCAGTGCCTCTGAGCTCCAAGTGAAGTAGAGTCAGAAGTACCTTTCATCCCATGTGATTCCCCAGGCCGTGGGGCAACATTCCAGGATCCACAATAACCCCAGAAGGGCAGAAGTTGGGGGGGTGGGCAATACAAAGATCTGTTACCTTTTAGCTGTCAGCCTCAGCAATTTGGGGGAAGTGGTCTCAGAAGTGGAGAATTCTTGGTGGGATTCATACAGATGCTTCAGAAAATTAGCCGAAGGGCAAGTGAGCTTCTTGGAGTGGCCGGATATGAGCTCATCAGCCCCATTCACGGGAGCCATGGGTGAGGCAAGGCTTGGCAAAGCCCTTCTGCCCACTCCGTTGCCAGATCCTGGAAGGTGGACCGACTATAAGATGTAGAAAGAGAGAGAAAAAAAAAATGAAACCCAGTCTGGGTTCACCCCCCCCCCACACACACACACTATATTAGGGGAAAAGCAGGTACCTCCCTTGACACGCCTTTCCTTTTGCCTTTCACCTCCACTGCTACCCACCATCTGCACTAAGCATTGGCCTGGAAACGCAGGTGAGAGGCAAGGGTACGGGTGCCCTTTGAGTCCTATCTTCCTTGGACTGAAGTTTCCTGCTGTCTAAGAGGTCAACCTTGTCGCCCATTTCTTGGGTCCTCATAGCCCTCAGGGGTGCTAGCTGGGCTTTCTCCTACCACAGGGGAAGCTGAGCTTAACCTCTTAAGGCTGGCAAACTTCGTGTGTGTGTGTGTGTGTGTGTGTGTGTGTGTTTTGTCAGTCCTGGGGCTTGAACTCAGAGCCTGGACACTGTCCCGAGCTTCTTTTTTACTCAAAGCTAGCACTCTACCATTTGAGCCACAGCACCACTTCTGGCTTTTTCTGTGTATGTGGTACTAAGGAATGGAACCCAGGGCTTCATGCATGCTAGGCAAGCACTCTACCACTAAGCCATATTCCCAGCCCCAAGCTTCCTCATTTCCTCCTTGGGCTTTTTAGTCACAGAGAAAAACAAGTGAGCTTGGCTCAGGACAGGAGGCTCTTTCCTTTGTACAGATAGTTACTCTATACCTTCTAGAACCCAGGCACTGGGCTAGAGGTAAGCACCCAGGATCTCCCCCCATCCCCTGTCCCAAGTTGGCTGAGTTGAAGTTAAGAAAGCTGCTCCTTAAGGGGTATTTTGCTTTGAAGCAGCCCACAGCTTCCTACCAAACTCTGTGGGAAGTATGAGGTCCTTGGCCTGCCCCACCTGGGTATGGTGAGAATGGAGCCCACAGTGGGATTTGTGGAACTTTCCTGCCCCTCTGAATCAACAACTCAATAAAAAGGGGGCACATGGGATCTCCTGGAACAAAGGGCACCATTCAGTAGCGCCAGCAGGTCATACATCATCAGCCCAAAAGCCTGCCACATGACAAGTGTCTGCTTCTGCTGAGCCCTGCCTGGGAAAACCTCGATTGCCATCCAGCCTCGAGGCTGTGGGCAGGTGGGGTTCTGTTTCAGTCCAGGGCCAGGCCCGGGCCGGGGCTTCTTAGCACAGCTCAGCCATCCAACATCCCTTAGCAGCAGAAGAGCCTGCAGTCACACCAGAGAAACAGAGAAGGAGAAGAGAAGCTAGGTCAGACTGACAAATTGTTAAAAAACCAAACCAACTTCCAGCCTGGGGCTTGGGCCTCAAAGGGTCAAGAGGCCTTGGCTCCCCCCAACTAATGGAGCCTGCTGGAGGAGTAGCAGGCTGGCCTTGCAGTGTCTTATCTTACAACATAAAATTAAAACCCACTTAAAAGGCCGGAGGGCATGTTAACATTCTCCCTGCTGTCTAATTGAAGTAGTTCCCAGTGCAAAGGATTTCACTTGAAAGATGTCTCCCTCCAAGCTGGGGCTCTCCCGGCTGGCTCATGGGGCCTGAGGTGGGGGTGAGGGGTGAGGAGGGAGAGAGGTTGTCATTTCAAAGACCTGCACAAGCTCAGGCCAAGAGGGGGGGAAAAAAAAGCCCAGTTTCTGCTCACCATTCTCACTCAGGCGGCAGGTGGCGACAGCCAAGGTTAGAACAGGCTGGGTTGTTTTGCTTTTTTTTTTTTTTTTTAATTTACAAATTCATTAGCAGTCATGTCAGCAGAGGCCAGACTCCTGACAAGAAGTGCCAGTAATGATTCAAACATGGCAAGCCCTACAGTCCGGAGGTTTCTATTCCACACACACCGCTCCCCCCACTCCAACCCCTATGCAAATATATTGCAGGTCTCCAAGGCATACGGAATCAATCAGTGATATCCTGTAAAGGTGATGAACTTGCACTGGCCATCCTGGGTAATGGGAACCAGTCAGCCCCAAGCTGGCTGCGACTGAAAGCCAAGGTGACAGCTATTAAGCAATTGTGCGCAGAACAAAATGGCAGAGGGGCCGGGTAATCAATTCAATGTCCGTGGGCAGCCCAAGCAACGGCAGCATCTGTCGCAGCTGATTAGAGAAGCCCGGGCTGGAACTTTCAATGTGAGCCCATCGCAGATCAGAAACAGGCCCCGGGATGAAAAGGGAAAGAACTGTCTCCTGAGAAGCGGGCGATGAACGACTCTGTTTTATGTGACTGTGTCCGTCCTTCTCTCCTTGAAGAAAGACTAAGGGGGTGGGGGGAGCTCTCAGTTTAGAGATTAGATAGTTTTCTTTTAAGCCATTTATCATTATGAGGGAAAGTAGACAGGGCAGGGGCAGAAAAAAATCTCCAGTGGGATTTCTGGGAAGTCTCAGGAAGGAGGACTAGGCTTCCAGCATGCAGCTCTAACAGCCCCTGCCCGTGACCACAGCCTAGCAGGTCTGCACAACCTCCAGGGTCCCTCCATTCCAACAAGGGCAACACAGGCCCCAGAGCTCAGAGGATCACAGAAATTTCCCTGCAGAAACCCCAAACTACTAAATTGTATCATTTGTGAAAATGAAAGCCTAAGTCAGAATAATGGAGGAGAAAAAATGGGAAAGGCAAAGATGAGAAGATTGTGCAAAGTCCCAGCAGGTAACGCCCCAAAAGGGGCTCCCCTGCGCTTTGCTGGGCCCAGGTCAGAGCAGCCAGGACCCTTGCTGTGTCTGTGGCCTGTCAGCACAGAGCCAGGGCCAATGACAGCCCCTGGCAGCCGGCTGGGAAATTGTGGGCTCAGAGTTGTTGTGTGTGTGCTTGGGTCTGGAGGCCTCAGGGTTACAGAGCACTAGATGCCTACAGACAAGAAACTGAAAAACCAGCCAGTGGGATGGTGGAGGGACAGGAGAGGCCTGTGAGCTGAGGCAAGGAATGCAGAAGCAGGAGGGAGGAGTCATTCTGTTTGGTTTTTGTGCTGGTACACTGGAGTTTGAACTCAGGGCCTAGGTTCAAGCTTTTCTACTCAAGACTAGCACTCTACCACTTGAGCCATATCTCTATTTCTGTCTGTGTGCTGGTACATTGGAGATAAGAGTTTTACAGACTTTCCTGCTTTGAACTCAGCCTCCTGAATAGCTAGGATTATGGGTGTAAACTACTGGTGCCCATTGGGCTAAAGAGGCCATTTTTGGAGCCAAAGGTAGGGTATAAACACCGGGCGGGGCTCAGGGCTAAGGCTGGAGAACAGGGACCAGGGCTGACTAGAAAACCAGAGGAGGAATTGCAGTTGCATGATTAACCTAGACAAAATGAGCCTCACTAATAAAGTACAAAGTGTTAACAGGCCACGTTTGTCTAGCAGATCAGTAAATACTGAGGAAAAGAAGTGGGAACCTTTTCTAGTGGTTGATGGGAGCAGATCATTAGCTTTTCTGGAGAAAAAAAAAACAAAACAATTTAGTAGCTTGGACAAAGTGTCTAAAAGTATTCATATCCGAAAGAAAATAACCAGAAATCTAGGTTTAGTTTAATGTTCTGTGGAGTTTATTGTGGTATTATTATTTTTAAGCTCTGAAATGGTAGAAAGTAAGTGGGCAAATTATGATATATTCTGGATTTGATGTCATTAATGTAATTATGACAAAGAGCCTTTAATGACATAGTAATTGATTTAAAATTAAGTAAAAACGAGGGTCATAACATAGTATATGATCTAAGAACATTTGAACTGAAAAGAAAGAGTGGTGTAGACAAAATATAATTAAATAGCAATTAACAAGAGAATAAAATACATGTATCTATGATATATTAAGTGAAAAAAATCTTGTAACTAATGATATGGTCTCCAATTTGTGTGTAAAACAAAAATCAAGCCTCTGTGTGTGTATGGTATATGTGCCTGTTATATGTACATGGGCACACATGTATGTGGTGGGAGAAATGTGCGCATGGGCAGGCATGTAGCATGTTAGGGACCCATGATTCAGAAAGAACTGTTTCTTTGTGATTTCTTCTCCTATTTCATTATGCAGTGACAAAGATTCTCTCTGACAATGAGTATGCATCTCTTCTATAATTAAAGGATGCAATTAAAGAACACAGAAAGGGCTGGGAATGTGGCTCAGTGGTAGAGTGCTTGCCTAGCATGAGTGAAGCCCTGGGTTCCATTCCGCAGTACCACATACACAGAAAAAGCCAGAAGTGGTGCTGTGGCTCAAATGGTAGAGTGCTAGCCTTGAGCAAAAGAAGCTCAGGGACAGTACTCAGGTCCTGAGTCCAAGGCCCAGGACTGGCAAAAAAAAAAAAAAAAGAACAAAGAAAATAGTTATGATTATAAAAATCCCTGTTAATGGCTCATACCTGCAATCCTAGTTACTCAGGAGGCTGAAATCAGAGGATCTTCACTCGAAGCCAACTTGGGCAAGGATTTAATTTCCAGTTAACCAGCAAAGAGCTTGAAGTGGAGCTGTGGCTCAAGTGACAGAGCACCAGCCTTGAGCAAAAAAAGCTAAGTGAGAGTGGGAGGTCCTGAGTTCAAGCCCCAGTATCAGCACACACATAAAAGAAAAAGTCCCTGATGAGAAAGAAGGAAATCTGAGACACACTGCCTGGGGTGCTAACAGCAGCAACAGCAGGAAGGCGCGGCTGCTGCTGGCATGAAGTGGGTTCAAGTGCATAGACTGGCTGTAACCTTGTTTTCCTCCTGACTGGTTGGCTCTCCTGCCCAGACTTTAACACTGCTTATGATCTGGGGCTCCCACTTTGCTT
Source organism: Perognathus longimembris pacificus (assembly GCF_023159225.1). NCBI lineage: Eukaryota > Metazoa > Chordata > Mammalia > Rodentia > Heteromyidae > Perognathus > Perognathus longimembris. The sequence continues at coordinate 26,590,722 of NC_063177.1, forward strand.
ATCACTGGGAACTCTCCTGGGTACTCTCTCACCATCTAATCCTATAGCGCATGTGCCCACGAACCCCAAGTCTTATCTCACTTCTCACTCCTACCACTGCCACCTGCACGTTTCTGCTTAGGAGACGTCAGGACCTCCCTCTCTTTGCAGATCTGGACCTGAACCAGAGCGTCCATCCATGCTGTCTACTAGGTTTTATAGACTGCACCCACCCATGCTTGCTTAAGTCAAGAGGCCAGGGCTTGGTGCTGACTCCCTCACTCCCTACCAGTTCACCTCCAAATCTAGATTCTACCTCCTGAGCTCCCCTCTGTGCCCATCCCTTTCCACGGAGCCTGGCAGGTCCTTGAGTCTAGGCTGCCCTCTGTCCACAGTCAGAGCTTTGGGCTCAGACAAGTGGAAGCAGGGAGCTGTCTCATCATGAGGCTGCTTAAATAGGAATGTTACCTTCAAAGATGTCCCTGCTTTCTGCCTGGAACCCACCATGGGCATGGGGAAGGAAATGAGCTATTTCTGTAGCTCACCTTCAGGGTCACAGGCTATCTCAAACACCTTCCTGTCTCCAAAGGCCCACACTCAGTACCACTCTGGCCAACAGCTGTCCTTTTATTCTGTTGCTTCCCAAGGGGGCAATGGGGCCTGAGAGCACTAGATCAGGGATGTTTCCAGTATTTTCTACCCACATCTCTCCTTCAGAGATTCCAAATTGTCTCCTCTGTTACACACCCCTGCCCCAGGGAATCACCCTCATTCTATGCTGAGATGCCATTAGCCATGTCTCTTTCTTTGGAAGAGAAAACTCAAATGTGTGCAAAGATGAGAAGCCTCCTCTGGGAGATGATGGCTCCTCAGCTGAAGGACCTAACACCGGGCCTGGCAGAGGGGACAGACTCAGGAGATGACTGAGCATGCTCTTTGCCACCCTGCACGGCCCCGCCTCCCCTCCCTCTCTAGCGGGTACTTGAATGGGTAGGGGTGCAGCAGATGATTGGGCTGTTTGGTTTCTCAGCAGGCTCGCCTCCAAACCTGTGGCTTTGGGGCTGAAGAACTGGGAGATTCCCAGGCAAATCCAGAGAGCACTTTGTGGTGTGCAGGGCTGCTTGGTTCTTTTAAACTGTATTTTTTAAATTCTTCTCTTTTGGCACTGTGGATGGAACTCAGGACATTCCCCTCATGAGGTGAGCGCTCTGCCCCTGAGCTACCTCTCCTGTGGCAGGTGGAAAGTTCTGCTCCTGTGTCCGACTGGACAAATACTTTCTTGCAGAAATGCATCCAGCTGGAGAAGGGCTCTGGACAGGGGGAGCCCAGACCTTTTGGTTTGAGGGGAACCCGTAGAGTGGGTGTCTCCATTTTCCAGGCTAGACTGAGTTCGGGGCTGGGGAATCTGAATCTGATCAAGAATAAGGAGGCAATCGCCTCTGGTCTTCGGAGGCTCGGATGGTGAGGCTATGGGAGACTCTCTAGTATTTTGTGTGTGTGTGTGGGGGGGTGTTATTGGGGTTTGAGCTCAGTTCCTGCTAGGCAGGTGCTCTACCACTTGAGTCAAGCCCCTAGATGTGGGCTAGGTGTTCTTTCTTTTTCTTTTTTTGTGCCAGCCTCAGGGCTTGAACTCAGGACTTGGGCACTGTCTCTGAGCTTCTGTGATTCAAGGCAAGTGGTATACCACTTGAGCTACAGGGCTACTTCTGGCTTTTTAGTTTAGCGGAGAAAGAGTCTCATGGGCTTTCCTTTCCCAGCTGGCTTTCAACCATGATCCTCAGGTCTCAGCCTCCTGAGTAGCTAGGATTATAGATGCAAGCCACCGGTGCCTGGCTCGGTATTCGTTAAGCCTGCTTTCTGACTTAGGAATTTAAGCTCTGTTACACTATTGCTTCTTTACTATCCCAGAGTAAAGCAGCTCTGGGTAGTAAGGCAAATTTCACCTTGAGGCAGAAATCCTGAGTTGAACATATGGCCCTGTTAACCTCTGGTTTGTGCCTTTAAAAACAATGTATTTCTATGTGTGTCAATACATTAGAGATGATAATGCCTAATAAATACCCCTCCCTTTTTTTTCTAGAAATCTATCCTAAATGAATTTAGATGATTTCTTCCTTTTTTTTTTTTGATACACAGATATATGATAGCTTAGGCTGGCCTTGAATTTCTGCTTGAGCCTCCTGAGGGCTGGGATTGAAGGCATATGTCACCATGCCAGGCTGATTGTAAAGATTTCACATATGTGAAAGGGCCTGCTGCAGGCTCTGCCTTTGATATTCTGACATTAACTAATAGGTGCTCAATAGATGCCAATCCCCTGCTCTCTTAATTGAAGGAGTGCTGCTTCCAATTTCAGAAAAGGATCTGAACAGTTTTAGTTTTAAGACAGAAAAGTAAAAATTTCCACTCGGTGAGTAATCAGTCATCAGGAACTGGGCTTAGTACTGCAATGTATGTTCTCTAGTTCCATCAACTCAGTGGGATCATAATCACCTTCTCTCACAGAGGGGGAAACTGAGGAAGTTGGAGAAACTTGTCCTAGGTGAATGGCTACTGGGTAGGAATGGCTTCAATTCTAGGTCTCTCTAAGCCAACATTGTTCAAGATGTTACCTTTACTACACTCTGCATTCTGTCACCTACCACCAGATCCCATAGAAGGGTATTTTTAAAAGATTTCTAGGCTTATTAACAAGAAAATCAGCATGCTGCTGAAAATCATTTTATGACTTAAAGGGTCCACAATGGCAGTATCACCCTCTGGGTGACAATTTCACTGTCACCACCACACCTGGGCCTTGAGCTTGGGTTACCTGTTGCCCCCTCACTGTCACTGCTTCCGTGTGATGCCGGCTTGGTCCCAGCTAGTAGGCTCAGAAAATCACTCAAGAACTTCCTACACGACTGGGAAAGCAATAGTATTTATTTGGAGGAGGCCACAAGGACGGTCTTTCCTCTCCTGGTCATGAAATGCTTCCTTGGAAGGATCTGGAAAGGACTTGATTGGGAATCATTTTTCTTTGACTCCCACAATTCCTAGCTGTGTGCCTGAAGCTGGGACTGGGACTGTAAATGGCATAGCTCTGTTAGAGATGATGGAAACTATGCAAGCTGCTTTTAATAGCATGAAATGCAGCATAGCAGTCTTCCTTCTTTCTCTGCCCCACGTGCTGGTGGCCTGGTCCACAGACCTGCGGGGGTGGGGTGGGGTGGGCACCAGAAAGCCACAGTGTGTCCTTGGGGCACTGGCTGGACCTCGATGCACTCCAGACCCCGCATGGCAGGCTGGGCTGTTACACATGGGCCTGTCACACTGGGCTGAAGGGAATTCTGTGACCCAAGAAAATGAATTTGAAACTGGAGGTGTGGCTCAAGTGGTAGAGCACCAGTCTTGAGTGGAGAAAGCAAATGAAGAGCTCAAGGCTCTGAGTTCAAGCCCCAGTACTGGCACCACAAAATAGAACTTGTGGCTTCTTGTTGTATCCATGGCGGGCAGTGCGGCACTTGGGGAAGGATGTGAGGCGATGTGGCTGGGTCTCAGGACCACCACGTGTTGGCTGTGTGACTTGTGCCCTTTCTGAGTCTCATTTTCCTTCACACACACACACACACACACACACACACACACACACACACACACGGCTTCTCACATCCTTTGAAGCACTTATAGGACTTTGATTCTATGTATATCTGCAATTGTGAATTTTCCTTTTCCTTTCTTTTCTTCCCTCCCTCCCTCCCTCCCTCCCTCCCTTCCTCCCTTCCTTCTTTCCTTTCTTCTTTTTTTTTTTTTTCTACAGTACTGGGGCTTGAACTCAGGACATGGGCACTGTCTCTAAGTTTTTTCCTCTCAAGGCGAGTACTCTACTATTTGAGCTACACCTCCACTTTCAGCTTCGTTGTGATTAACTGGAGATACAATTCTCATGGACTTTCCTGTCTGAACTGGCTTTGAACCACAATTCTCAGATCTCAGTCACTTGAGTAGCTAGGATTACAGGCATGAGCCACCAGACATAGGTTTCATTTTCAATGCTTTAAAAATGTGAGACTTTTTTTTCTGGAAAATTCTATTATTACTTTTTAGGACTTTATGGTTTCTCCAGTCTCACAGTTAAGTCTCCTCATCAGATGCCAAAGCCTGGATCTATGTGCAGTTAGGTGCACAGTGCCAGCAGCAGCCAGCAGGAGGGCAACGCTGGATAGGATCCTGCATAGTCTTTCCAACCTTCTGAGCACCTCACCCTTCCAGGGTTTGGAGTACAGCCAGAAGAGATCCTGGATGTGGAACAATATTAAGAACATTGAGGCTGGGGATATGGCCTAGTGGCAAGAGTGCCTGCCTCGTATACATGAGGCCCTGGGTTCGATTCCCCAGCACCACATATACAGAAAACTGCCAGAAGTGGCGCTGTGGCTTAAGTGGTAGAGGGCTAGCTTTGAGCAAAAAGAAGCCAGGGACAGTGCTCAGGCCCTGAGTCCAAGCCCCAGGACTGGCAAAAAAAAAAAAAAAAAAAAAAAGAACATTGAGTGGCTGGTGCTAATGGCTCATGCCTATAATCCTAGCAACTCAGGAGGCTGACATCTGAGGAGTGCCATATGAAGTCAGTACCTGCAGGAAAGTTCATGCAACTCTTATCTTTGATTAACCACTAGAGGCTGGGAGTGGAGCGAAAGAGGTCAGGGACAATACCTGAGTTCAAGCCTTAGGGCTCAGGCTCTCTCTCTCTCTCTCTCTCTCTCTCTCTCACACACACACACACACACACACACACAGAGAGAGAAAGAGAGGAAGAAGAAGAAGAAGAAGAAGAAGAAGAAGAAGAAGAAGAAGAAGAAGAAGAAAAGAAGAAGAAGAAGAAGAAGAAAGAGAGAGAGAAAGAAAGAAAGAGAGAGAGAGAAAGAAAGAAAGAAAGAGAGAGAGAAAGAAAGAAAGAAAGAAAGAAAGAAAGAAAGGAAGGAAGGAAGAGAGAGGAAGGGAAGGGAAGGGAAGGAAAGGAAGATTACGGGAAGAAGCGAGCACCATTCCCAGTATGGACTGCTTGGGGGCGTTGCTACCCTGCCAAAGTCAGGGAACTGGGAAAGAAATCTATTGTTGAAGGAAAATCCCAGCTTTGCTGCTATGGAGGCCATGGGCAAGTCTCTCTGTCTTCTTTGGTCTCAATTTCCTTAGTTATAAAAAGGGATGAGTAATCTCTGTATTGCCAAACTTTGGACCAAAGGAGATGATTCTGAATAAAAACACTTAGGAAGAATTGAAAAGATTTCTAACTATGAAGCTTCTGGGTCCAATTAATTAGTACCAGCCCTTTGATCATTTCTGCATTTTCCTGGAAAACAAAACAAAACAACACAACACAACACTCCCTTTTCAGACACTAAGCAGGGGGAAGTGGCTGTCAAGGCAGGCGGCGTTCTCATCAGCTCTGAGAAGTGGATGATTTAGCATCATTACCTGCCTTATCATTATCCTCAGGCTGCCTGCATCCTCAGCTCTCAGGAGGTCAATTTCCGGTGCACACAGCAAAGCCTGTGGCTGTGGTTGGGAACAATCGGCCTCAGTGCTCTCCGGCTGTTGATCCCTTTCATTTCCTCCAGCAGACTGCTGCCCAAGACTGGGTTCTAAGTTTTGTGCTACTCTTTTCTGGTCTAATCATTTACAACAGCCCTGAGCACCGGGCTCCTCTCTTACTTCTGCCAGGCCAGCTACTGCTCTGTGTATGGTGAGATTGCTAATTGGGCCTCCAGCCCAGCCAAACGGTGAGAAAGACTCAAGGAGCCTGTTCACCGGACCTGAAATATACTGCCCACAACTTTACAGCCCAGGCGGCCGTGGAGGAAGTGTGAGTCATGCGGGGAGGCTGAGCGCTGAGAGGGAAGGCCCCGCAATGACATTTTTCACGCTGTTAATAAACCACTGTATTATTAGAACTCACCAAAGCTGAATTTAATGAAAGTCTTTAGGCCCTAAGGCCTGAAATTTTCTTTTGTATTGCAAAATGAAACCAACTGGTCCAATTCAAATGAACCCCAGAAAAATGCAGAGATTTTAATGATGTTTCCGTCACTTTTTTTTTCCCCCCTTTCTGTCCCCCTTTCTCCAGGCTCTCATGTTCAAATCTGGCTGGATTATAATTGAGAGAGAAGAAGAAAGAGAGAGTACGTATAAGAAGAAGTAAAATATGAGAAACATATTCAGAGAGTCACAGATTTCTCGACAGGATTCCTTAAGGAATCACTGGTCTGAGGATAGTGAGAGAAAAATGAGAAGGCAAAAATACAAGACCCTTCAAGATGCACCTGAGATATAGTCCAATTTAAAGTTCAATGTTAAAGCCGAGCACTGGTGGCTCATGTCTGTAATCCTAACTACTTCTGAAGACTGAGATCTGAGGATTGTGGTTCAAAGCCAGCCAGGGTAAGAAAGCTTGTGAGACTATTACCTCCAATTCGCCACCAGAAAACTGAAAATGGAGCTGTGGCTTAAGTGGTAGAGCTAAAAAAGCTAAGCAAGGGACAGCATCCTGTACTGGCACAAAACTAAATAAAATAATCGATAATAAAATTCAATTTTCCTTTAGGCCAATTGAACATGGACATTACTGCACATTACCGATGTAATGATCATTCCTGAAATAATAAGAGGATAAATTATTTTTTAAACTCCTAGGATTGAGCCCTTGGAAAGTACCCTATGTGTGGGGGGAGGGGAGGAGGAGAGGAGGGGCAGGGGGTACCCCGCACACCTGGCCTCCAACCATTCAGAAGCTACGGCAGCAGGAAATCACTCTGCAGCAGCTTCCACGGCTAGTGAAAAGACATCTTTTTCCCCCCTTATAGCTATGTGCACAAACAAATGTTCACTTTCCAGCCAGCACTCCAGTTTGGCCCTTATGTACTTGCTGGAGTTGGTTTTCAAATACTTCCTTGTCCTTGATGGAGCAGAAAGGGACAAGCGCCCACCCTGGAGGTTGGGGCGCTCTAGGCCTGGAACCCCCCACTTGAGCTCCTAGACTCCAAAGATGTTGAAGAAAGATTCCCAATGTATGGCCTCAGCATGGAGAAGCGGGCAGGAGGGCCGCTGGGGCACAGCCCAAGTGATCTGCCTTTGTCTTGGCCCATTCTACTTTCCTTTCCCTTCTCTTTCCCTCCCCCCTCCTTCCCTTCCCTTCTTCCCTCCCATTTCCCTCCCTTCTTCTCTCCCACTTCCTTCCCTTTTCCCTCCTCTTCCCTTCTCCTCCTCTCCTCTCCTCTCCTCTCCTCTCCTCTCCTCTCCTCTCCTCTCCTCTCCTCTCCTCTCCTCATCAGTCTCAGCTCTCTCCTGCAGGGAAGTCCCAGCTTGGCATCAAGGCTGGCCCCAGGCATAAGATCCTAATTATTTGAATGGTATTTGTTTTCATAGCTCTTTTTTTTTTTAATGTGTCCAGGTCGATGGCATTTTAATGCCTTATTAAACAGGGGTTTTACAGCAGTCTGTCTGTTTCGTCTCTGGGCCCATGCCTGTACTTTGTGTGCAGGGATTTTATCTTTCCTGCTGGCCGAAAATATTTTCCGAATTCCCTATAAAAGTTTTCGAGATTTCCTAAGACAAATAGAACTCCACGAGCTCTAAAATGACCTTGATGCCGTTGGAATTACATTCAGATCCAGGCTCTTCTTGTTTACTCAAAGAACTGAGCTTCTCTTGTATTCAAGAACTGCCCTTCGGAGCAAACTGCGTGTGCTCCACAAATGTGCTGGTGCAGAAAAATATAGCTCTACCTGGGATGGCTCCCCCGAAGCCCATCTTTTACGGGTTTCTTCCAGCCTCTCACATGGCTGCCTGGCTTTGAAGGCAAGGCGGCACTAATAAAGGCTGTCCTGGCTTTGGGGTTTACAGAAGAGCAGGCCTGGACTCACCTCTGGGAGGAAGCAGAACCAGGGTGGTCACGTGGGCCCCAGGGCCCTGGAGAAGGAAATCAGCTGAGCTCCTTTGTTTACTTGCCAGTGCTTACATTGTTATGAAAAATGAACTGTCATTTCAGAAGGAAGCTGAAAATTTAGACTGTATACTAAGCCAAGGGTCAGGGGACCACACAGGTTCAAGTGTCATTTCAGACACAATAGAATGTGTGATCTTGGGCAAAGAACAAACCAACCAACCTCCTAGAAACAGTCTCAGTTTGTTCATTTAAAACATGAAGAACAATAGCCTGGTACTTAGGTCTCAGGTTTGTAATCCTCGCTACTTAGGAGGCTGAGATCTAAAGATCAAGGTTAAAAGCCAACCTGGGCAGAAAAATTCCCGAGATTCTTATTTTCTCCAATTAACCAGCAAAAGCCAGAAGTGCAGCTCTGTCTCCAGTAGTAGACCACCAACCTTGAGTTAAAAAAATATTAAGAGAGCTGGCCAGGTATCATTGGCTCACATCTATAATCCTAAATACTCAGGAGGATGAGAGCTAAGGATTGTGGTTCAAAGCTAACCCAGGCAGGAAAGTCCATGAGATTCTTATCTCCAATTAATCACTAAAAAGCTAGAAGTGAAGCTGTGACTCAAGTGGTAGACTGCTAGCCTTGGGGTGGGGGAAATGGCTCAGGGACAGAGTCCAAACCCTGAGTTTAATCCCCAGCACACACACAAAATGGGGAACTATATATGTGTGTAATATGTACATACATATAAATCTCAGGGTTGCTATAGAGATCAGGAGTGTGCTCAACATACAGTGCCCTGGCTGGCACTGGTAGCTCCTTTGCTATTTTATGAGAGTCCTCAGGACACAGATGGGCAGAGGCACAGACCGGAAGATCTATAAAGGGTGTGGAGGTGGGAAGAGGCGAGAGCTCTCTGCACCCAGTGCCAACTCCCAGTCAGATGCTGCAATAAGTGATAGAACTGGAAAGTGGATCCAAAGCCCGCTCTCAAACCCTGTGCTGGCTTCACTGTCCAGATTGGGAAGAAAGTGTTGAAAATTAAATGTGGAGAATTATGGCAGCTGCCTGCAATGCAACCTAATCCTGAGCCAGGCCAGATGGGGCTCACTCTGTTTAGCCGACAATAAAAAAAGAAGAAGAAGAAGAAGAAGAAGAAGAAGAAGAAGAAGAAGAAGAAGAAGAAGAAGAAGAAGAAGAAGAAGAAGAAGAAGAAGAAGAAGAAGAAGAAGAAGAAGCCCTCCAATGCAGACTGCTTAGCCACTAGGAAGCATGCCCGTGCTTCTATTTTGCTGGCTTGTCTTTGAGCATTACACACCTGGTGATGTCTCAATAAAAATGTCACATTTAGTAGGGTGCTGGTGGCTCATGCTGATAACCCTAGCTACTCAGGAGGCTGGGAGGATCACGGTTCAAAAGCCAGCCTAGGCAGGAAAAATCCATGAGATTCTTATCTCCAATTAACCACAAAAAGCCAGAAGTGGAGCTGTGGCTCAAGTTGTAGAATGCTAGCCTTGAGAAAAAGGAGCTCAAGGATAGCACCCAAGTCCAGAGTTCAAACCCCAGGATCAGCACACACACACGTTACCTTTAGCATTTAAGACAGACAGATATCTGGGGGGAGAGAGAGTTGTGGTTATTGCACATCACAAAGATGGAAGACTGCTAGGTGCACTGTCATGTTTATATTTAAGACTTATTAGATAAGACTTCTCACATCTGGGCTGGGAATATGGCCTAGTGGCAAGAGTGCTTGCCTCCTACACATGAAGCTCTCCGTTGGATTCCCCAGCACCACATATATGGAAAACGGCCAGAAGGGGCGCTGTGGCTCAGGTGGCAGAGTGCTAGCCTTGAGCGGGAAGAAGCCAGGGATGGTGCTCAGGCCCTGAGTCCAAGGCCCAGGACTGGCCAAAAAAAAAAAAAAAAAAAGACTTCTCACATCTATGAATCCATGGCTAATTTCATGTCAAAGAATATTGTTTCACGCTTTGAAATTCTATTGATGTCCTTGTCAAGCCAGCTGTCTTTTTAAAAGATGATTTTCCCCCCGATATAATATATATATAATATATGTATATAATATACATATTATATACATATGATATATATATATATGGTTTGGGTTTTTTTTTTTGTGAAAGTCCTGGGCTTTGGACTCGGCCTGAGCACTGTCCTTGGTTTCTTTTTGCTCAAGGCTAGCACTCTGCCACTTGAGCTACAGCGCCACTTCTGGCCACTTTCTGTATATGAGGTGCCGGGGAATCGAACCCAGGGCTTCATGTATGCGAGGCAAGCACTTTCGCCTCTAGGCCTATTCCCAGCCTCCCTGATATTTTATGTATCAAATTATTTTGTACTTTAAAATAATCTCAAGCCAGGCACTGGTGGCTCACACCTGTAAATGTAGCTACACAGGAGGCTGAGATTTGAGGACTGTGGTTCAAAGCCAGCCTGGGCAAGAAAGTCTGTGAGATTCTTATCTCCAATTAATAACCAGCACAAAGCTGGGAGTTGAGCTGTGGCTCAAGTGGTAGAGTGCCAGCTTTGAGCAAAAAAAAAATAGCCAAGTAAGAGTGTGTGGGCCTGAGTTCAAGCTCCTGAACTAGCACACATGCACACATATAAAATAAATAAAAATAATCTGTAGGACTGAAGGTAGGGCTTAAGTGGTAAAATGATTGACTAATATGTGTGAAGCCTTGGGCTCAATCTCTAGTAGTGCCAAACAAATTAATTAATTATCTGAGGTTTTTAATAGATAGATGACTAAGTCTGCCACATATTGGCTCTACTAATATTTCACAATAGATTTTTTTCTTCCATTATTTTATAACTCTTTAGAATCATCCTAAGCCAGGCTTTACTTCCTGTTAGAGCTTTTCAAACAGTTTTGTTTGCTTTGGAAGATAAATCTTATGTTGATTTTTTTTCAGCTTGGAAATTATATTAGACTATTTATAAAGTATAAAATTTACCTCAAACTCAGAGAAGGACAAAATTTCTTTGGATCGTGCAGGGTAGGAATATTTTTCCTTTGGTTTCATAAGTCTTGGTATCACCTCCTCTATTTCTCCATCCTTATGTATTTCATTAAAAAATATATCGAACTTCTGACAATCTTGAAGAAAAGTAAAACTGGAAGACTTGAATACTATGAGGAAAGTAGATCTATCACCGAACTCTAGCAATTAGGGCAGTGTGCTATGAGGGCAAAGTAAGTACATTAACCATTGAATAAAACAAAGTCTAGAAAAAAACTCACACACATGTGAAATCCTAGTTATGATAAAGATGGTGCTGTGGTGGAAAAAAGGGTGATGCTGGACTGGTGCTATCCACACGAACCAAAGCAAGCTTGATGCCTGACTCACGCGACAGGAAGAATAAAACTCCGCTTAACCACAATCTAAATATGAAGAATAAGAGAGTAAAATATTTAAACGAACACAGGGAAGCAGCTGGGTACCTGTGACTCATGCCTCTAATCCTAGCCACTCAGGGGGCTGAGGCCTGAGAACTGGGGTTCATAGCCAGCCCAGGCAGGAAGGTCCATAACTCTTATCTCCAATTAACCACCAGAAAGCCCAGAAGTGGAGCCGTGACTAAAACAGTGGAGCACCAGCTTGGGGGAAAAAGCATCCTTGCCTTTAGTTCAAGTACCAGTACTGGTACAATACAGAGAGAGAAAGAAAGAGAGAGAGAGAGAACACAGAAGAATAATTCTATGACCTTGGACTCTACCCTGAATCAAAAAAGCACAATAGAAAAGAAAATGACAGGTTAATATCTATTAAACATATATATATATATATATATATCCAAATAAACCATTAGGACAATAAACCCAAGTGTACAATAGAAGATATTGTAGAAGATATTGACTTGAATTTAGAATGAATAAAGCAATTCAAATGAGAAAAACAGAACAATGGGCAAGATACTTATATGGGCTGTTCGCAACAGAAATATATCAAAAGATGATCAGCTTCAATACTCATTAGGAATATGCAAATTACTGCTAGTGCAATACATAGAGCCCCACGAGAAAGGGAATGGTTGAGAATTGGTAGAACTTCTTTACACAGCGGCTGGGAAGTTAAATGGCATGTCTTTTAAGCTGGCAAAGTCTATAACTGTCTTTTTCTTTGTGCCAGTCCTGAGGCTTGAACTCAGGGCCTGTGCACTGTCTCTGCGCTTTTTTGCTCAAGACTAGCACTCTAACTGGAGACACAACTCTACTTCTGGATCTTAGGTGGTTAATTGGAGTTTCACACCCCCTCTTGCTAAGGCTGGCTTCAGACTGAATCCCCCGATCTCGGGCTCTTGAGTAGCTAAGATTGCAGGTGTGAGCCACCAGTGCCTGGCTTTCCATCTGTCTTTTGTAGAAACATAGGAACTTGCCCCATGGCCAGGCAATGGCCCCTGTGAGTTTTATGCTCCTCAAGAAAGGCATAGATATGGGCTGGGGATATAGCCTAGTGGCAAGAGTGCCTGCCTCGGATACACGAGGCCCTAGGTTCGATTCCCCAGCACCACATATACAGAAAACAGCCAGAAGCGGCGCTGTGGCTCAAGTGGCGGAGTGCTAGCCTTGAGCGGGAAGAAACCAGGGACAGTGCTCAGGCCCTGAGTCCAAGGCCCAGGACTGGCCAAAAAAAAAAAAAAAAAAAAAAAGAAAGAAAGGCATAGATATGCTAGCAAAACAGCTTGTACACAAATCTAACAGAGCATCCAAATATTATTAATTAGTACTAATTCCTCAAGTAGGAATGATCCAAATGCAATTTTTCATAGAAAGGATAAGAAATAATGGTATATATTCTCACAGTGAATTATAGTGCAACAATGAGGTGAATGGATTACAAGGAAATGCAAAAGCATAGTGAAGTCTTACAAACATAATGTTAAGTGAAAGAAGCCTAACTTAAGCATTTGAGTACACACTGTGTTTTCATTATACAAAGTCCAAACTGGACAGAAATTAGTTTGGTGCTCTCAAGATGTTGAGACTGAGATTTTTCCTTGGAAGGATGGGTAGATTGAACAGGTCACAGAAGAGGCTTCTGATTGGTAGAGTTTAATATTCCACTGAAGCCCCATCATACCACAACTCTATGCTAATAGAAAAGAAAAAAGTATCTGTTTCCTGGCATCTGTACTAGTTTATGGATGTGTTTACAGGAGGAAGGAGAGAGTGTCTAGGTGGCATTTGTGAGTGAAACAGTGATTGAAAATGAAAATCAGAATGTTTTCTTCTAAGTGATCATAAGGTTTTGTACTTGTGAAAAGCACATGGATGACATTGTCCAAAATGTACTCTTTACCTGACTTATGTAACTGTAACCCCTCTGTATAGCACCACTATAATAACGTTTTTAAAAGTATATGGAGCTGGCACTGGTGGCTCAGTTTTGGAATCCTAGCTACTTAGGTGGCTGAGATATAAGGATTGTGGTTCAAAGCCAGCCTGGGTAGAAAAGTCCATGAGATACTTAGTTCCTATTAACCATTAAAAAGCCAAAAGTGTGGGTGTGACTAAAGTGGTAGATTACTAGTGTTCAGCAAAAAAGCTAAGGGATGGCACCCAGGCCTTGAGTTCAAGCCCCACTACTGGCACATAGGCACCTGTGCGCACCCCCCCCAAAAAAAATTAATATGAACTTGGGCTGAGGTTGTAGCTCAGGGGTGGTGTATATGCTTAGTATGAACAAGGTTCTGGGTTCCAGTGTCAGCACTGTTATAAAGAAGGCTTCATTATGACAAAGATACAGTTATACACATGAGTACTTAAAAGAGCCCTGTGCCTGAGCAAGCCATTATTTCTCAACAATGTTCTTCACAGAGGCCAAATGTGCCATTGGGAATCTAGGGGGAGAGGTGCGGGGAGCTTTGTGGCAAAGGTCACAGCCGGCTGAGGGCTCTCCAAGCACCCGCTCCCTGAGGTGAAGGATATTGGAGCTGTGGCACTTCATCTGTATTCATCTCAAGGGACTGAGGCACACACAATTATTTCCCCTGAACACCACAAGGAGACTGAGGGTTGAGAACTTCCATGAAACAGGACTGGAACCTGGTTTAGAACCCAGGTTTGTCCTTGTTTCCACAACATTAACAGCCCTGAAGAAAGGCAAGGATTCCTTTTATACAATTTTTTTTTATCCATTCTCAAGAACAAAAGTCTGTTTGAGTTTCTGATGGCTGTTTTTACACTAAGCAGAATTCTCTAGAACAGGTGAAAGTTATCAAGAAAAACTTGTACTTTTTTTTTGGAGGCCTCTAGAGACAGACTCCTCAATATATACATGTAAAATAAACGGAATCAACTCCAGATTCCATACAACCAATGATATTCAAAATGGACCATGGGAACTGCTCACTGAGAGTAAACTAAAACCCAGCTTATTTTTCCTTCTGTGAGAAACAATTATACAAGAAAAGAATGAAGGTAGTAATAACAAATTATACTAAAACATCTGCATATGAAAAATAAATAAATCAGTAACATTAGTGCAACCCATGAGTTGACCAAGACATAGCACATATAAAGAACTTCCACAAACTCATAACAAAAAGACAAAGAACTGTGTGTGTGTGTGTGTGTGTTGGTACTAGGACCTGAACCCAGGGCCTGGACACTGTCCTTTAGCTTTGTTCAAGGCTGGCACTCTACCACTTGAGTTACAGCTTCGCCTTTTGCTTTTTACTAGTTAACTGAAGTGTCACAGACTTTCCTGCCCTGGCTGGCTTTGGACTGAGATCCTCAGATCACAGCCTCCTGAGTAGCTAGGATTACAGGCGTGAGCCACTGGCCCCTGACAATGAAGCTAAGGAATATTTTGAATGTCTCTACTAGCCTTACTGGCTGGGGAGTTACAAGAGAAATACCAAAGAAGGAGAAGTCTTCCATGAAGGAGGTGAAAGCCTCACTAGCCAGGTCTCTGAGTTACCTGTCCCAAGTAAGGCCATATTAGCATGTAAGATCTTTTCTGTTTACAACAAACCAGTGAACAAAGTATAATTATCTTATTTTATAAACAAAAGAAATAGAAGTTCAAACCCATATCAGACAAGGTCATACAACCTATAAGGACAGAATCAGTTGTAGACTGCAGCTCTCTTGCAAGGCTGCCCTGGGCTGGGGTCTCAGATGGCCAGTGCAGAGAAAGTCATGTGACTGCCCCAGTGACGTGTGGAGAGATCTATATTTCTGGTGGGATAGTGTTACTTTTTCAAATCACATTTTTGCCGGGTGCTAGTTGCTCATGCCTGTAATCCTAGCTACTCGGGAGGCTGAGGATCCTGGTTCAAAGACAGTCTGGGCAAAAAAGTCCAAGAGACTCTTATCTTTAACCAGGAGAAATTGGGAAGTGGAACTGTGGCTCCAGGGATAGAGCACCAGCCTCAAGTGAAAAATCTAGGGGATATTCCCTGGGCCCAGAGTTCAAGCCTTAGTACTGGCACAAAACTCATGTTTTTTTTTTTAGTTTTGTATTGTTTTATTCATCAGAGAAAAATCATAGTATATAAAAGTGTACATCATACAAACATATAACAATCTTATGTTGTTAACTGCAAATAACTTACATTGTTAATCTTCTTTACTGTACAAATTCAGGTTAAATTTGTTTGTTTGTTTATTTATTTCTTTGGTTGGTTGTCAAGCTTAAACTCAGGGCCTGGGTGCTGTCCCCGAACATTTTACTCAAGGCTAGCGCTCTATCATTTGAGCCACAGCTCTACTTCTGGCTTTTTGCTAGTTAATAGGAGATAAGAATCTCAGGGACTTTTCTGTGTAGGGTGGCTTTGAACTATAATCCTTACATCTCAGCTTCCTGAATATATAGGATTACAGGCGTGAGCCACCAGTGGCCC
Source organism: Perognathus longimembris pacificus (assembly GCF_023159225.1). Taxonomy (NCBI): domain Eukaryota; kingdom Metazoa; phylum Chordata; class Mammalia; order Rodentia; family Heteromyidae; genus Perognathus; species Perognathus longimembris. The sequence continues at coordinate 26,606,489 of NC_063177.1, forward strand.
AGCTAAATTTGTTTCTTTGTCTTATTTCTGAGATAGAGTCTTGTTTTGTATCCCAGGTTTAAATTCCTGGGCTTAATCAATGATCCCACCTCAGTTTCCAAGTGGCTGAGATTACAGATGTATGTCATTGTGGCACAAAACTCTTAAAAGACATTTTGTGAGGCAAGACTTTCTGGATTACAGACCAACAGTTTAGAAACTTATCTTTTTAAGACAAAGCTTCAAAAGTGTTTCTAGAATCTCCTAAATATCCGAAGCTAGCAATGAATGTCCTTTTAAACCCATAGCTTAAAATCAGTTAAGAGACTGGAGGCTGAGCTTCAGCTCAGAGTGAGTTTTTATGACTTGAGCTGTGTAACCTATGAAATTAGGGGTTTAAAGTGGAAACGCTGACACAATCTTTGCACTTGGTAGGATTGGGCAGGGGGTGGTTCTGTGGTCCTTTTATGCTAGAAGCTTCCTATCCTGTGTTCTTTACTTGAGGGGGGGGGGAACTGGAAGGGGGGAGCTCTGTTTCTCCTCAGATCTCTTCAGGCCTGGCTCTGGCCTGGCTAGAAAAAGCAACTCACACCTCTAATTCTAACGACTCAGGAAGCTGAGATCTAAGGATTGTGATTCAAAGTCAGCCTGGGCAGGAGAATCTGAGTCTCGTATCTCCAAGTAACCACCAAAAAGCCAGAAGGGAGCTGTGACTCAAGTGGTAGAGGGCCAGCCTGGAGTGAAAAAAAAGATCATGAACAGTGCCCAGGCCCTGAGTTTAAGCCCTAGAACCAGGAGGGAGGGAAGGAGAGAGGGAGGGAGGGAGGGAGAGAGGGAAGAGGAGGGAGGGAGAGAGGGAAGGATGGAGAGAGAGGGGGGGAGAGGGAGAGAGAGAGGGGGAGAGAGAGAGGGAGAGGGAGAGAGAGAGGGAGAATAAGGGAGAGGGAGAGGAGGAGGAGGAGAAGAAGAAGAAAAAGAAAAGGCAGCTCTGATCCAGGCCCATCTGGAGACATTCAGTGTCAGGCCTGGGCTGGCTGCAGAGCTCAGCCTGCAGGGGCCTCGCTGGCTTCAAAGCTCTCTGTGGCCCAGATCCTCGGGCCTCAAACCCTTCCAAGTGGCAGGCCAGGCACCATGCGAGCTGTCTTTCTTCTGGACCAGCCATCACCTCCTAGGTGCCCCTCCCTCAGCCATTCCAGAAGCACCCACAGCACCTCCTGGACTTGCTGTTTGCTGATGGCTCTTGGCCAGTGCTGAATTTGCATCCTTCTGGAAGGAAAGCCTCCATTAAGCACTTTTTCCTTCACCGCAGCGAAGTGGTGAGGCGGTATCTACTGGATGCTGGGGAGTCCCTTTGAATTGGTAGAGCTTCAAGCATGGAGACTTTGAGTCTGACTGCTTGGATTCAAATCTTCAGTGTCTCCTCCATTGGATCATTCTAAGGATTAAATGAGTTGATCTATCCAAGTGAGTAAGGGGTGGGGGGCAAGAGGCAGAACTGAGGGGACTGCTTCTGGGAGACTTAAGCAGGAGGAAAAAGGGAGAGAGGAACGGAAAGTGATGGCCAAAATAACATTTTGGTTAGGTGCTACTGGCTATCTTCTATAGTCCTAGTTATTCAGGAGGCTGAGATCTGGGAATCCAAGTTTGAAGCCAACCTAAGCAAAAAAGACTGTGGGACTCTTATCTCCACTTAACTACCAAAAAGCCAGAAGGAGCCGTATGGCTCTAGTGGTAAAACACAAGCCTTGAGGAAAAGAGCCAAGTGAAGAGTATGGGGTTCTGAGTTGAAGCCTCAGTACCAGCACCAAAACCAAAACCAAACAAAAATTTAAACTCAGGGCAGTGGCTCACACCTGCAATCCTGGCTTCTCAGGAGACTGAGATCTGAGGATCGCAGTTCAAAGCCAATCCAGGTAGGAAGGTCCGTGAAACTCTTCCCTCAATTAAAGATCAGAAAACTGGAAGTGGCGCTGTGGCTCAAAGTAGTAGAGAGCTAGCCTTGAGCAAAAAAGCTCAAGGACAGCACCCAGGGCCTGAATTCAAACCCCATAACCGACCCCCCCTCAAAAAAAAAAAGGCTCTGTATCTAAAGATATCTAAAGAAAGTATTCCAGACCTTGATCACCGACAACACTTGAAAGTACCTTGGTGTTGGTCCAAGCAAGGCGGGGGGGGGGGGGGGGGGGAAGGTGTGTGTGTGTGTGTGTGTGTGTGTGTGTGTATGTGTGTGTGTGTGTTTGATTGTGGTGCTGGGGATTAAAACCCAGGGCCTTGTCCGTACCAATCAAGTGCCTTACCATTTAGCTATATCTTAAGCTCAGCATATTAGTTTTTTAAATTGAATGAAAATTTCCAACTTAATTTGTCTTTCTTTTATACTGTCTCCAATGTTAGCTTCAGTAATTTCCTTTTCTTCAGATAATCTTATAAAACCTTCCAGTCCATGGCCAGAATTTTAATTGGAAAAATAATACAGTAAAACAAACAAGAAAAGGAAACCTTTTTGTTCATAATCCAGTAGAATGTGCTAATATATAAAAAACAGTTAAATCATAAAACTCTAGTCTTCACCAGCCCCAAAGGAAGTGGCTCATGACACAGAACTACCATTTCTCCCTTGCCACAGAAGAAAAACATCTTTTACCCTTCCTACTTAGAAATTTTCCTTTCCCTTTTCCTTCCTTCACTTTCTTTGTTTTTTTGGTTTTGTTGGGGGAAGGGTGTTTTGTTTTTGGTTATGGGACTTGAACTCAGGGCCTAGGCTCTGTCCCTGGGCTCTTTCTGCTCAAGGATAGCACTCTACCCCTTTGAGCCACAGCACCTCTTCCAATTTTTGAGTGGTTACTTAAGAGATAACAGTCTCACGGGGACTTTTTTTGCCTGGGCTGGCTTTGAATGGTGATCCTCAGATCTCACCTCCTGAGTAGCTAGGCTTAGAGGTGTGAGCCTGGCCTTTCCTTCCCTTTCATGTCTTTTGTTGTGGTTGTTTTTGGTTTTGAGAACAGGCTTTTTGAATACAAGTACTGAATGAAGTATGTATATGAATTAATGCCATTGGCTTTGTCACCTGTAGGCTCCTGTCAGAGTTCTGAGGACCTTGGAGGTTGGTTAGGGGAAGCTCTGATATCTGATAGCTTGGGTGCATTAAATGCATTTTCGACTTGTGGAAAGATGACTTGGGTCATCTTGCATGGTCATCCCAGGCTAGTCTTGAACTCTCAATCCCCCTGCTTCATGAATAGCCAGGATTACAGGCATGCTCTACCAGGCCCAGCTGAAACCATTCATTTCTCAAGAAGGGGAAAGGAAGGAGGAGAAGGGAGAGGAAAGGGAGGGGGAGGAGGGGCGCCCGTGGAGCCAGCTTCCCACATTACAGCTGTGAGCGGTGTAGGTTGAGTGGCAGGTGGAAATGTACTCCAGAAGGACTGGAATTAAACGTGAAGATGAAGAAGCTGGCAGCTTTCTGCCATTGGTGAAAGCAATTGGAGAAAGTAGAATAGAAAGAACACAGAAGGTCAGGAGCCAGTGTCCTGCCACACAGAGAGGAAGGAGCCGCTCCACCCATCAGGACTGCAGGAAAAAATGACTGGCAGGAGATATCAGTCTCTATTATACCTCTGTTTACAGATCTGGTTCAATGAACTCTTTGATAAAGTATAGTTTATTCTATCATATTCATTTAGTCATTAACATCTAGCCCATCCATTAAAAGATTAGTCAGATCCTTTTAAAAGTCTTTATGAAGTCCTGAGTTCAAACAGATAAACTGTTTTATTGATGATACTTGAACCAAATGAATTCCAGCTCACGATAGTTGAGATTTTGATGTCAGAAGTTGGCAGACAAGATAAATGGCTCAGAGAAGTGGTTGGTCAAGGAAACTGTATCTATTAAGCTGATGTATAAATGCTCTTGACTTACAATGGGACTGCTCTCAAAAAAGCTTAGTTATTCTAAGTTGAAAATTCCACAAGTCGAAAATGCATTTATTTTTATTTTTTTTGTTTATTAATTGAACACAATCGAAAATGCATTTAATGCACCCAATCTATCAGATATCAGAGCTTCCCCTAACCAACCTCCAAGGTCCTCAGAACTCTGACAGGAGCCTACAGGTGACAAAGCCAATGGCATTAATTCATATACATACTTCATTCAGTACTTGTATTCAAAAAGCCTCGGGCCATGCAGTCCACTATGGAATATGGGATCCTCCTGACAACATTAGGAGGTCATGAAGAGAGGCAGCGGGCCCTGCTGGGTCCCTCTCCTTCATTCTCTCCCTTTCTCGTTTCCTCTCTTTCCTTCTTTCTTTCTTCCCTTCCCTCCTTTTTTTTCTCTTTTCACTTCCCTATTTCTTTCTCTTTTCTCTCTTCCTCTTTCTTCTTCCCTCCTTTCCTTTTCTTTTTTCTCTTTTCTCTGTTTTCTTTCTCTCTTCTCTTTCTCTTCCTTCCTCCCTCTCCTTCCTCTCCTTCCTCTCCTTCCTTCCTTCCTTCCTTCCTTCCTTCCTTCCTTCCTTCCTTCCTTCCTTCCTTCCTTCCTTCCTTCCTTCCTTCCTTCCTTCCTTCCTTCCTTCCTTCCTTCCTTCCTTCCTTCCTTCCCTTCCTTCCTTCCTTCCTTCCTTCCTTCCTTCCTTCCTTCCTTCCTTGTGCTGGTACTAGAGCTTGAAAATAAGGCCTGGATGCTGTCCCTTAGCTTTTCCACTCAAGGCTGGCACTATATCACTTGAGCCACAGCTCCACATCTGGCTTTTTGCTGGTTAACTGGAGACAAGAATCTCAAGGACTTTTCTGTGCAGGCTAGACTGGCTTCATACCATGATCCTCAGAATCTCAGCTGCCTGAGCAGCAAGATTATAGGTGTGAGCACTGGCACCCATCCTGATGTATCATTTCTAATACATACCACTTCCGTACCACATTGTAAACTGGAAGAAATGTAATTCCAGCACTACTGGAGTTTTTCTTACATGGTGAGTAGAACGCAGGTGGAACTTGGTTGCTCTTGTTTTACCTCTAATTCTTGTCATGGCTGTCTGTTTTTTAGGTCCAGAAATTATTTAGAAAGAATACATTCAAAGATGGGAGAAAGCCTTTTGTGTTAAACACATTGATTCCAGTGAAGAGAGACAGGTGACAGCTTGATAGCAAGTCAGAAAACCACATCAAAAGCAGTCTAAATGAGGGAGGAGGTAACAAGTTGTACAAGAAATGTACCCACTGCCTTAAGTATGAAGCTGTAACCCCTCTGTATATCACTTTGACAATAAATAATTATTCAGAAAAAAAGCAGTCTAAAGACTAAAAGCACAAAAGTGAAGAAAAGCTCCACATTCAGTGAGTCTAAAACTGGGATTGCTCAAGTATCACCTATTAACTGCCCTGCTTTGGACTAAATGACATGATATGGAAATATCAGATAGTCCCACTTTCATTTATTCACAAGGAAATGCTACATAGGACTTTATTTGCAAGAAGAATTTTGTGAAGAGTATATTAAAAATGACCACACTCTAACAGATATCAACAGAATGAAGTGTGATTCCACCATTCCCATTTTTATAGATGAGAACCTGGAGGTCAGAAACATGAAGAAGTTGATAGAAGATCACAGAGTGATGAGCAGGGGGCTGGCATTGAGAGACAGGTCTGCTGCTTAAGAGCCCATTCTTTTCACGCCATGGGATTCCCACAACGACAGATATGACACAGGCACATTAAAAGAAAGTTTATTCATCATTATTTGAGAATCTAGGGAAAGCTGGGTGCTGGTGGCTCACATCTGTAATCCTAGCTTCTCAAGGAGGCTCAAATCTGAGGATCATGATTCAAAGCCAGCCCGAGCAGGAAAGTCTGTGAGACTCTTATCTCCAATTAACTACCAAAAAAGTCGGAAATGGGTACCAGCCTCGGGCAAAAAAAGCTCAAGGACAGCCTGAATTCAAGCTCTACGATTGGCACTAAAACAACAACAAAAAACTAGAAATAACTAAAAGTATAAAACAATAGAGAAGCTGTTAAACAAAATCCTGACACCTTTCCCCACTTAATTTCCATTCCTGTAAGTTTGTAATTGTCTTGTCTTTTTCTTGGAGATGACCTCCTGCAGTCATCTCAGTGGGCAATTAGAAGAAAATCCAGTTTAGGAAGGATTTTCCCATGAGGAATCCTGAGAGTGGTACAATTTTCCAGTTTGGGTAAGGGCCCTCTCCCTCTATGTCAATGACTTTATTGAACCATGACACATTAGTAGAATTCACTTAGACACATAAATGTATGGGTTATTATTCATAAAAGTGTATGTACTTTTATAAATCATAATTTGTGGGTTTCCAAAGCAAAAAAAAAAAAAAAAAAGGAAGGAAGAGAGAAACTCTTTCACAAGATATTCCTAATGACAGTGGAGGAGGAGGAAAATAGCTGTAAATCAGTTCTGAAATCTCCTTAAAGGTAAGTGGTTACTCGGCCTTTTCAGAACGGGTGGACACGTTTATCCAGTAGGTTCATGACTGCAAGCCGACCTCATTAATCTCCATCATATCAATCTGAGTTCCTAGGAAACAGGTCAGCAGTGGCTCCTACCACAGACAGCCAGGACGTACTTCAGACAAGAATGCTCCCACTTCTAGACACACTGCGGCCAAGATAACAGGCTAGGATTTAGGAGAGCTTCGCTGGAGACACAAATAGTCTTAATAATGACAATAACTAAGGGAGAAGATCCCTGAACCAAACACACAGCTAATAAAACTACTGAGATTCAGGGTCAGGCCAGAGTTAACCGCAGACTCATCCAGAACATTACTGGTTCTATTAAAAACAAAACAAAACAAAACCAAAAAAAAGGGCAGCAGAAAACCTACGTGTTAACAAGTGGTAATGGGAGGCTCTGAGGGGAAGATGTCTGCCTGGCAGCTGGAGAGTAGATAGCATCAGGACAGGAAGGGCTCTGCTCTGCGCCTTCCAAGGAGATGTGGGAAAATCAACACAATCAACGCCATGAAGGAAAGGAAGGAGAACCCACAAGGTGGGAGAAGATATTTCCCATGTGTTGGCAACTCAATTTTAAAAGCTTTAGACTGACCTGACCAGGGCAGTGATGAGCCAGCTGCTACACTGCCATGAATCTAACCAAGTAGATGCAAATGTTTCCATTTTCAAAAACGATGTATTTATTGCAGTTCTGGGGTGTCAACTTAGAGGTTCACACAAGCCAGCACTCTACTGTTGAGCCATGTACCCAATCCTTTTTTTGCTCTTGTTAATTAATGCAGGTACCAGGGCTTGAACTCGGGGCTTTAAACTCTGGCACACAGCTGGTTTTCTTCTTGTTTTTTTGCTCATACTTTTTTGTTTTATCACTTGTTGCCTCCTGGCTAGCCTTTTGCTGGCTAATTGGAGACTGAATCTTGAGGGCTTTTCTGACCAGGCTGGCTTCAAAACACAATCCTCTGCTCTCAGCCTCCTGAGGACCCTGGGTTGCTGGTGTCCAGCTTTGCTCTGGTTATCTCTGAGATAAGTTCTCAAAATATTAATATTTATTCCCACTCTAGATGGATCAGGATCCTCTTATGCTTCCTATAATAGCTGGAATGACAGGTGGGCACCCCTGAAGCCATCTTTTTCTGTTGAGATGGGCTCTTGTGAAATTTGCTTTTGGTTGGTCGCAGGGCTTGAACTCTGAGCCTGGATGCTGTCCCTGAGCTCTTCAGCTCGAGGCTAGCGCTCTACCACTTGAGCTACATAGCCACTTCTGGTTTTCTGGTGGTTAATTGGAGATAAGACTCTCACAGTCTTTCTTGCCTTGGCTGGCTTTGAACCATGATCCTCAAATCTCAGCCTCCTGAGTAGCTAGGATTACAGGTAGCGCCCTGATTCTTGTGAACTTATTTTATTTATTTATTTATTTTGGCTTGGGCTGGAATCAAACTACAATTTTCCCAAACTTTACCTCCTGAATAACCAGGATTATAGGCATAGAGCCATTTGCACCTAGTCAGAAGTTTTCAATCTTTTAACCTTGTAAAACATGAAAAATTTGCTGGGAAATTTCAGAGTAAGCATATTCCCCTCTCCCAAATGTGTCTTCACTTACTTGTCAAATTTCTCCCAGAACTCTGTGAGCCCCTCAGGAGAAAAACCCAACATTGTATTCATCTTTATTTTCCTTACAAAGCTTAGCATGAAAACACACATACCACTACCACTACAGAGAAAGAGTTCTTTTTCTTCTCTCTTCATTAACTAATCCTCCCTTCCCTATTTTCTTGAGCCAGAGTCTTGCTACATAGCCCAGACTGGCCTCAAACTCAGAATCCTCCTGTTCAGCCTCTGGAGTGTGGAATAACAAGATTTGTACCACCCTAGACAGCTTAAACCCAAAATATGTAAGGAAAACGAAGAAACCAAGGCTTCAAAGGAAGTGAATGTGATGGGTGAGCTTTCAGATGTGAAGCTTCCTGTTTTTTTTCTCCTAAACTCTTTCCTTCCTTTCCTCCTCCCTCTTTTGTTTTCTCCCTTCCTCCTTTCCCTCCCTTTCTCCTTCCATTCTTCCCTCTCTCCCTCTTTTCCCTTCCGTTTCTTCCTCTCCTCTCCGTTTTGGTGCTTCCTGTCTGACTTGCACTAATATCCATCACAGTGCATTTTATAACAGCTTTACTGAGATACAAGTCACATGCCATATAGTTCAGCACTGTAAATGACTCTTAGTATCTTTGCAGAATTGTGCAACCACCATCGCGATCATTTTAGAACATTTCATTATCTTGAAAGAAACCCTATAGCCTGTGGCTATCACCCCCACCCCCCATTCATCACACATCCTAACCACTAGTCTGCCTGCTTATTTCTATAAGTTTATCTATTTTGGATATTTCACAGAGATGCAATCATACAATATGTAGTCTTGTGATTGTCACTTTTTTTCTTGCTAGTATTGGAATTTAAACTCAGGGGCTCACAGCTGGCCCTATAGCAGTTGAGCCATACCTCTATTTCTTTTATTGTTGTTTTTGTTTTTGGCAGTTAATTGAAGATAAGAGCATCGCAGATTTGTTTACCTGGGCTGGCTTTGAAGTGTTATCCTCAGATCTCAGCCTCTCCAGTAGCCAGGATGAAACCACCAGCACCCCCCTTGGGACTGTCTTTTGTCCCTGAGCCTGGTTTCTAGGTCATCATGCTGTACAATATATCAGTATTTCCATCCCTGCCCCCCCTCCTGGAGTTTGAACTCTGAGCTTGGTTCTGTCCCTGAGCCTGTGTTCAAGGCTAGTCCTCTACCACTTAAGTGACAGCACTACTTTGGGCCCTTTCTAAGTAGTTTATTGAAGAGTCTCACGGACTTTTCTGCATGGGCTGGTTTTGAACCGTGGTCTTCAGATCTCAGCCTCCTGAGTAGCAAGGATTACAGGCGTGAACCACTGGCACTCAGCTACTTCATCTTTTTTGTGTGTGATCAAATAATATTCCATTGTATGCATGTACTACATTTGCATGTCCATTTATCAGTGAAGAGACTTTTGAGTCATTCCTACTTTTTAGCTATTATGAATAATATTGATACAAACATCTGAGCATGATTTCAAAACTTAAGTTAAAAACGTGTGTGTGTGTGTGTGTGTGTGTGTGTGTGTGTGTGTGTGCATGCTGGGGCCCTATAGTTGCTGGAGAAGTACTTCACCACTGAACTCCACCTGCAGCCAAGTACGCATTTTCCTCTGGACATATGTTTCCATTTGTGTTGGGCAGAGACAGAGGAATTCTGGGCCATGTGTTAGCTATGGCAAGCACTTGAGGAACTGCCCAATAGTTTGCCAAAGTGGCCACGCCATTTCCACCAGCAGTGTGCAGGGGCTCCTGTTTCTCCCCAACATCAACAACCCAAATCTCACCCCGCATGGCTTTTCTGACTGACTACTCCTGGCAGGGTGTGGCTTCCCTGGTCTCAATTTCATTTCCCCAAGGGCTTCCTGATGTCACTCATCTGCTCCTGGGTTTCTTGGCTGCTTGTTAATCTTCTTTGTAGCAATCTCTATTGAGATCCTTTGCCCAACAAATACAACTGGGTTGTTTACCTTTTTGTTATTGAATTAGCAGAACTCATTATATATTCTAGCTATGAAGCCCTTCAAAGAAATGTGATTACATAGGATCCAGGCCCGTAGTTGCCTTTTAACTTCCGGGGCAGTTCCTGGAAGCACAACACTGTTCATAGTGATGAAGTCCAATTGATCTCCCTTTTCTTTGGTAGCATATACTTCTGGCATTGAATTGAAGAACAGGTTGTCAGGTCCAAGTTCAGGAAGGTTTATCCCTATGTTTTCTTGTAAGCGTGTTCCAGTTTTTAGGTCTTTGTATTTGTGAATGTGGAGTGGAATAAAAGTTTACTTCATTCTTTTCCATGTGGCTGTTCAGCTGTCCCAACTTCCTTGTGTGTAGGGAGGGGGGTGTTGTGCATGTCAGACAAGTACTTTACCCCTGAACTATATCCCTGGGTGTCTATTTCTAATTGTTTTACTTAATACTTTGTGTGTGTGTGTGTGATATTGGGGAAGGAACTTAGGGTCTGTGCTTGCTAGCAAATGCTGAACTCCCTGAGCTTGGCCTCCAGCCCCTTCGTTATTTTGTGGTGTCGTTTTTTTCCAATATTAACAATATTAAAGTTTATTATTTAAGACACTAATCAGAAAAGATGACTACAGCTTCTACAATGTGTAGATATTTGAACTGTTGTTACTTAGCTTGCATGAGAATAAAGCATGAATTCTAGTGATTAGACTATACATTATTTATAAAGCAGCTGAGTTTCAGAAGGTAGTAGGCAGTACCATGAGCCCTTGCTCAGTCACTGGCTGTCCCATTCTGGTCCAGGAGCATCTCTAACTGCTGGTTGATATTTTTCAGATGGTTTTCTGCTGCCAAAATGGTTTTCGCTTTGACTAACAGAGCTGGAAGGTGTTTCTTGTATGTTTGGTTCTTTTTCCTGGACATCTGAATAGTCTTGATAAAGCTGTTTTAAATTAGATATAAAGCACATCACTTTGCCAAGAGATGACTTTCACTCCTTAAGTTCATCATGTTTTGTTTGTAGTTGTTTCAGCTGTGGCTGTAACCGAAGCAATTCATCCTGGACTTCAATCAAATGTTGTCTTTTCCTTTCAATGTCGGTGATCACCTTAGCATTCTTCCTTTTCAGGGTTTTCAACATCTGGACTTCTTTGAGCATTCTGATGAGTTCTTCTTTAATATTAAGGTAAAATTTGGTGACAGCTTCTTTATAAACTGTAGATTCAATTCTTTGTTGATATTGCAGGAAGATTTTCTCAAATGCAGACAAAATAATATCCAACTCCATGATGTCACTGCATTTCCTTCCTTCTAGACACCAAATATGCATACTCTCAAAAACATCAGAGTCTGTGCCTTCGTTTCTTGGTTTCTTCCTTTTGCCTGGAACCACGGTCCTTTTTCTCGGAGTTTTCTGCAACTTGAAAACTCTTTGATGAGAATGTTGAGTCTCAGATGAGATTTCAGTCCTGGGTAGACCTTGATTCCATCCTTAAGTGGACCTGAGCTGAGAAGTTGGCTACCTTGAGCCCAGTCTTCTGACCAGTTGCCTTTGTGTCTTTGCCCGAGTCTTTTTGTTGACTGAGGCCTGGGTGCTGAGGGGTTTGGTACTCTCAGGAGTGACTGCCTTGGCCTGGGTGCTGAGGGGCTCGGTTCTCTTAGGAATGACTGCTTCAGCTGAATTCTCTGAAGGTTCTGAAGACTGCACAGGTGGAGTAGTATCATGGTAATTGGGCCTTATTTTTTCTACTGACTTCACTTTTCTCCTTATGTCTTATGTGCTCTCAGAGTCATCACTAATGGGCTCCAGTTTTCTTGTGGACTTTGAGGAGTCAAAGGCACCAAGATGCACAGTGTCCAAACTCATCATCAGTGTAGATGGCAGTGCTATGCAAGGGAGGGTCTGCAGGAGAGACACAGTGTCATCCAGAACCATTCAAGCTACTGTCCGAAGTTTTCATAGGCTTCTTCATCTTTGTCATTTCTGGAGATCACAGAATTCTCAGGGAAGTCAAAGATGTCAATAGGCCTGTGCTCTTGAGTGGCTTTATCTTTCAGGAAATGTGTTCTTCCTGCAGTGTTCTTTGGATTTTCTGTACACTGGCGGCACGTAGAGCTCCTGAATGTACGGACTGCGGCAGAACTACAAAACGGGTACTTGGGGCGTTCTGAGAGTCAGCCCCACTCACCCAGCTCCTCCCAAGGAACGCGGACGCCACCACGGAGCCATCCCGCCGCTCCCCGTGGAGTCTCGTTATTTTGTTTTTGAGAGTCATGAGCTTGAATGTGAGACAGATACTCTGCAAGTGAGCTAACCTCCTATACCTAGTCCTTCCAAATTGCTATTTCAAATTATTTTTTGACAGTATTAGATTTGAAACTCAGGATCTCCTGTTCACTAGGCAGGTGATCAGCCACTTGAGCCACATCTCCAGTCTTTTTTGTTTCAAATATGGTCTCACTTGTTTATTCATGATCCTCCTATCAACTGCCTCCTAATATGACAAGTACATACACCACCACACTTGACTCGTTAGTTGAAGTCAGGAGTCTTGTTAACTTTTTGCCTAGGCTGGCCTCAAACCACGGTCCTCCGGCTCTCTGTCTCACAAGTAGCTGGGAGTCACTGTGCTAGGTTCCTTAAATTACATCATTAAAAATATGTTTTCAAATTGTTTCTTTTGCAATTTTACACTGCAAGTGTATAGAGATACAATTTGTTTTTGTGTTTGTATATCCTGAAACCTTGCTAAACTTATTCATTAGGTGTGTGTGTGTGTGTGTGTGTGTGTGTGTGTATGTGTGTGTTTGTGTTCCTATACTGGGGGCTTGAACTCAGGGCTTAGGCCCTGTCCCTTGGTTTTTTGCTCATGGTTGCCTTTGTTGAGCCATACCTCCACTTCTGGCTTTTTGGTGGTTAGTTGGAGATAAAAGACTTATGATCTGTCCTGCCTAGACTGGCTTTCAACTGAAATCCTTAGGTCTCAGCCTCCCAAGTAGCTAGAATTACAGGTATGAGCTACCAGTTCCCTGCTAAGAATCTTAACATGATAGAAAAATTACCACCCAACTGGGTTCTAAATCTAGCTTTTTACTTACCAGTCTAGGAAGGTCTACTTTCCTTCTCTAAGAAGGAAATATGATGCCCTGTGTATATATAGAGGACCAGTTTCTTTTTATTCATTAGAAGAGAAATACCACAGAGAAAGAAAACCAACAACAAAGATACATCACAGAGAAGACAAAAGTTCAGACTATAAAGAGGATCAATTAAGAGGATTTTTTTTTTTTTTGCTACTTGAACTCAGGACAGACCTCACATTTATTCTGGTTGCTTACTTGCTTAACACTGTCATGTGAACCATGTCTCTAGTCCTGCTTTTTGCTGGTTATTTTGGAAACTGTGATGTTATGGACCCCATGATGGATCTGAATTATAAATCAGTTAGATAAGCTAATAGGCTAAGTTCATCCAGTATAAAAACTTCTCTGCTTCGATTTGCTCTCCAAAGCCACCAGTGACACAATATACTAGACATGAGACATCTCACAGTAGCAGCAATGTGAGCCTCAATGACACTTTTAAGGGTGTTATTTATGGCAGTGCCAGTGTTTCATGCCTGTAACCCTAGCTACTCAGGAGGCTGAGATCTGAGGATTGCAGTTCAAAGACAGCCTGGGCAGAAAAGTCTGTAAGACTCTAATACCCGATTCTTTACGAAAGCCATAGTGGAGTTGGGGCTCAAGTGGTAGAATGCCAGCCTTGAGTGAAAAAGCTCAGGGGCAGTACGTGTTCAAGCCCCAGAATCTGTATTGAAACACAAAAAAATCAAGAATTCTATTTACTCTGTTTCGTGCTACTTTCTCCCATGATGTTTCATAATTGTTTTTATAATTCCTCACAAGGTAAAACCTCGAATCTAGGTCTAAGCCACCAGTTCTTCTAAAATGTGGAGGAGGAGCCAATGACATGTGGTGTTCCAGGAAGCCTTGGTACCCACTGGGCCCTAGATCCACCCCCATATGCCTCCCATTTTAACTGCACTCTACTGGGAACCCATTTTGATTAACTTCCCTGTCTTTGGTGTGTTTGAGCTAGAGGAAAATGAGATGGATTGAAACCCAGAAGGAAAGGAGATTTAGATGCTGGTGGCTCATGTCTGTAATCCTAGCTACTCAGGAGGCTGAGATCTGAGGATCATGGTTCAAAGTCAGGCCAAAACAGAAAAAGTCCGTGAGACTTTTATTTACAATTAACCAGCAAAAGGCTGGAAGAAGAGGTGTGGCTCAAAGCTGGTAGAGCTCCAGCTATCAGTAAAAAACAAAAACAATAAAAGAAAAAAAACTAAGCAAGAGCACAAATCCCTGGGGTTCAAGCCCTAATATTGGCAATACCCCTCCTAATACACATCAGAGCATATGATATGGAAACAAATGTAGGTATAAGATCTACCACCCAGTAGAACTTAGCACAGGGTTGGAGATGGAGCTTAATTTGAACAGTACTTGGCTAGCAGGCAAGAAGCTCTGGTTTTGACCTCCAGCACCACAAAAATACAGAAGCACTTTAGCTGAGCCCTGATTCTGAGGTCTTATGAATATCTGATGTTTGCTGAGGCCACCAGCTATTGATTCTAGAAGAATGGGTAGTGCTGGTAGGTTCTCGCTCTTGAGGAAAATACCTGAACATCCTTGGCACGGGACTTCAGAGTGAGGGGAGTGGCAGGCATGGCTCTAAACATTTCAACATTTCTCTAAAGGAACTGGGCTCTCAAATATACCACAAAAATAGGGGTGCACTCTCGAATGGGGTGACAAAGAGGGCATGAAAGTTACCCTTCACTTATTCACTTTGTCTTTCCAAAAATGAAGGCTGTGCAACAAATCCACCGTCTCCCTGAGTCCAAGTGTGGGCAGTGCAGGAACGCAGTCATGGCTAATTTCTTCCTGGTAAAAATTCTACTAGAAGTCTACCAGATGCCCCATCCCGAAGAACAGCGAATTTACTAGAGAAACTGGCAGTTATTCCAAGCCTCACTGCTGGATCAGAACTCCAAACAAGAGGCAGCCCCAATGCTTTCTTTGGATCAGCCTCCAAACTTTTATTAGCTGCATTTTTTTTCCTTTCTGTTTTTCTAGGTTAAACCCTTTGGAAATTTGATTCCCTTGAAAAAGAATTCTATTTTTGTTGAGAATACAGGGTATGTGGAATAATCAAATCAGGTAATCTGTATGGCTTCCAACCAAGAATTCTCTGCCCAAGGATGCACTGTTGTGCATGGTTTGTTTGGGTTTTGTTTTTTGTGGGTTTTTTTTTTTTGCTTGAAAGGCTAGTCTAAGAAGTGGTGTGGAGAGAGCCACAAAACAATTATGATCTTTAGAAGAATAGAAATGATGTCTGAGTTAGCTTTTCAAAGAACCTCGAAAGATCCTGGTGTTGCCCTTGCTGCATGTTGCAAGCAGACAGGTGTTTCCAGAAAAAAAAAAGAAAGAAAGAAAAAGAAAGAAACGAGTCATGTTTGTCTAAGGCCAATTTGAAAGCCAATAAAAAAGCTGGATTTTTTTGGCTCGCAGTCTCTGTGTGATTTTGGATTTTTTCTCTCTACTACATTAACCACACATTCCTTAAAGAGTACTTAGAGTCCTGAGAAGGATGTAAAATGTCAACACTGAAGTAAGATCACAAAATTCCTGGAACACAGCAAGTATGTTGTTAAAGATCAAACTGAAGACGTGCAAATAAAAAACAAGACGTTCACCATTCTCTCAGCTTTTCAGTTTGTCCTAAAAACCCAGCTATTACTAATAAATAAATAAATAAATAAGTAAATAAATCCCTCCCCTTCTAGATCCTTCTCTGAAGAGCTCAAGTTCTTTCCAGACATGACTTCATTTACTTTCCCAGTAACGAGCAATGCAGGAGAGAGGATAGGCAAGAGCTGTTCTCTCTGCACCAGATTGAACCAGAAAGAAATTATGTTACAGTTGCCCAGAAGGTGAAAGAGTCCCAGGCCTCTTGTGTCTCCTAAGTTTTCAAGGCAAGGACCACAGAATTGGAAAGCTGGGAGGACACTGAGATACCATCTAGTGTGGTGGTTTCCAGTCTTCTAGATTTTATACATAAGCAAAATTTCAAAACAGGTCAGGCACTGGTGGCTCTGTATTCCTAGCTACTCAGGATGCTGAGATCTAAAAACTCACAGTTTGAAGCAGCCTGGGAAGGAAAGCCCATGAGACTCTCATCTCCAATTAACCACCAGAAGAAAAAGCCAGAAATAGAGCTGCGGCTCAAGTGGTAGAACACTAGTCTTGAACAAAGAAATCTCAAGGACAGTACCAAGGCCCTGAGTTCAAGCCCCAGGGAGGACCAACACACATGCACACTTACACACACATACATACCTACACCTACACACACACACACACACACACACATTAGAGCTCAGCTCTGGTGGCTCACACCTGTAATCCCAGCTACTCAGGAGGCTGAGATCTGAGGATCAGAATTCAAAGCCAGCCTGGGCAGGAAAACTTGTGAGACTCTTATCTTCAACTAACTATCAAAAAGCAGATATAGAGCTGTGGCATAAGTAGTAGATCACTAGCCTTGAGTGAAAAAGCTAAGCAAGAATGTGAGGCCCCAAGTTCAAGCTCCAATACTAGCACTAAAAGGAAGGGGGAAAAAGAACATTAGGAAAACATTCTTCTCTCATGACAGAAGGACATTATAATTTCAAAGAAATAGAACAAAAAAGCTCAAAATAAATGGTAATCCATCTAAAAGGACCATTTTTAACTTTCTGTCAACATGCATACACAGAGACACACTGTATTTTCCTGATTTTTCTCGTCATATCATCATGGACCAGGGCCTTAGCATAAGGATAAACATATAGGAATTTCCCTCCACCTCTATTTTACTTAGGAGAAAATTAAGACCTGGAAAAGGAAGTAGGGATGCCAGATAAAATACAGGACTCCCAGTTTAGTTTGAATCTCATGAAATACTGGAGACCTACTTATATAAGTAATAATTTGTTTTTATCTGAAATTCAAATTTAATGGGTGTCCTCCATTTTTATTTGATAAATCTGGCAACCCTGAAAGGAAGTGACTTCTAGTTTCTGGACTTCAAGTAACTGTTGCTTCATGCAGAATTAGAAGAAGTAAGTCAGTTCTGACTCCAGTGAGTCTTATTCAGAGTTTTCTTTCCTGCATCATTGTTCTGACCCAACACAAACCATCCTCCAGAATGACTCATCCCATCACTAACTTTGGGGCCATTATATTCTCTCTCTCTCTCTCTCTCTCTCTCTCTCTCTCTCTCTCTCTCTCTCTCTCTCTCTCTCTCTCTCTCTCTCTCTCTCTCTCTCTCTCACTGCCTGTCCTTGGGCTTGAACTCAGGGCCTGGGTGTTGTCCCTGCACTTTTGTGCTCAAGGCTAGCACTCTATTACTTGAGCCACAGTTTTACTCCCAGCTTTTTTGATGCTTAATTGGGAGATATGAGTCTCACAGACTTTCTTGCCTGGATTGGCTTTGAACCAAGGTCCTCAGATCTCAACCTCTTGAGTACTTAGGATTACAGGAATGATCAGCATCTGGTCATTATTCTTCATTTTATTACTCTTTTTTTACAGCTCAGAGTTTCATCATGTTTTTGTTTTTTTTGCCAGTCCTGGGCTTTGAACTCAGGGCCTGAGCACTGTCCCTGGCTTCTTTTTGCTCAAGGCTAGCACTCTACCACTTGAGCCACAGCACCACCTCTGGCTGTTTTCTATATATGTGGTGCTGGGGAATCGAACCCAGGGCAGGACTGGCAAAAAAAAAAAAAAAAGAGAGAGAGAGAGAGAGAGAGAATTCTGTCAGTATTTGCTACTGTACTAGAAACTGACTTTGAAGAGAGAAAAAAAACAGCAAAGCTACATTTATTAATTCATTTGAAAACGTTAATCAGCCTATTATCTGCTAACATGCTTTTGCTTTATTATGTTTTTGTGCAGGTACTAAGGCTAGAACTGGACTTTAATCTTTGGCCACAAATACTCCATTCGTTTTAGAAGTAATTAGCATGAATTGCTTTCATCATTGAGGAAATTCCCCAATCTGAGAAAATCTATCTTTCCTGCCAATCATTTTAAGGGAAACTTAACTTTGGGGAAGAAAGTTAGCCAGGGCCAGCTTGCTGCACCCAAGCAACTGCACGGCAATGTTCCTTGAGGTGGCATTGTATTTTGGTATGCAGCAGGCGCTTCATATGTGCACTCCCCGTTTGGTGACACAGGACTAAAGAATCCTACTGGGGTGTGGCCAGTCATAGAGTGCTCTACTGGGGCCCAGAAGGCCCCGAGTTTCAATCTCAGTACTATACATAAAAAAGTCCTGCAATATGAGTTGAGATTTAATAAAATACCAATTGTTGAAGAACAAATGCGGTTGTGCTTCTGTCTCATTTTGTGTTTGCTTTGCACGTGAGTCATGGCGGTGAGGAACACAATGACTTTAACCAGGCTGTCCTCCCATGTTCAACCCTCAGTGCAAATGTCAAAATAGGGGGAAAAAAGTGAATAATGTCTTAATATTATTAAGAAAACCAGCTTGGAAGTTCCCTGAAGCATGTGGGAGCCCCCAGTGGATGACCCCTTAAGATCTATTACTTTATGCCACCTCTGCTCACAATCAACCAAAATGCTGCCCAACAAATTCAGATGGCCAACTCTTGGGGAAGAGCAGCTCCTTCCCCTGCCTCATTTCCACCCAGCAGAGCCTGCAGGGACGCCTTCTCCTTCACTGGCCTCCCGCGAGTTACCTGGACTCGGTAAACTCACAAACACACCATGTTCTCGGGCCTAGAATGTTCCTTGATACTCCCTACCCACAACTGCTCTGCAGCCTTCAAGTTTCAACACAGGTATTACCTCCTTTGGGAAGTTCCTCAAACCTAGAAATCCTCAAATTCCCATAACACAGTTCTTCCCATTGGGACCAGGGCTAAGGGGAGGTGGGAAACAATATTTAGGGATTATTGTACTTCAGAGTGTTTTTTTTTTGGGGGGGATGGGGAGCAGGGCAGTACTGGGGCTTGAATTAGGGCCTAGGTGCTATCCTTCTGAGTTATTGTACTCAAGGCTAGTACTCTACCACTTGAGCCACAGCTGGTGGGAAGGGGGGGCGTTAATTGGAGATAAGACTCCCATTGACTTTCTTTTCCAGGCTTGTTTTGAACTGCAATTCTCAGATATCAGCCTCTTGAGTAACTAGGACTACAGGTATGAGCCACCAGTACCCGGCTACTTCAGTATCTTATAAGATACTCAATATTTATGATGAGGCTATGCTAAGAAAATAGATTAAACATAATATTTAATACTTACAAAAACCTTATGAGACAGTCTTAAAGATGAGGAAATTAGAGTTCAGACAGTTTGAACAGGCTATTTAATGAGAAGTGCTTGATTCAAAAGCACATGTACTTTTGACTTGGGTGTGGGCTAGTTTATTTTCTATTGCTCTGGGAAATTTGATTTAGTTAAAAGTTCTCTCATTTTTTTTTTTTTTTTGGCCAGTCCTGGGGCTTGGACTCAGGGCCTGAGCACTGTTCCTGGCTTCTTTTTGCTCAAGGCTAGCACTCTGCCACTTGAGCCACAGCGCCACTTCTGGCCATTTTCTGTATATGTGGTGCTGGGGAATTGAACCCAGGGCCTCATGTATACGAGGCAAGCACTCTTGCCACTAGGCCATATCCCCAGCCCCCTCATTTTTTTTTAATCTCATGTATATATGGGTTTAAATCAATTATCTCTTTTATTCCTCTTAGCATTGAATTTTAAGTTTATGGAGTGGCAGTGTAGCTCAGTTGCAGAGCCCTTGCCTGATATTTATTGAGTGTGAGTCTTAGTACTACAATGAAAACAACTAAGTGTATAATTCTTGTTTTGTTTTTTTCAGTCCTGAGGCTTGAACTCAGGGCCTGAGCACTGTACCTGGCTTCTTTTTGCTCAAGGCTAGCACTCTACCACTTGAGTCACAGCCCCACTTCTGGCTTTTTCTATATATGTGGTGCTGAGGAATCAAACCCAGGGCTTCATGTATACGAGGTGAGCACTCTACCATTAGGCCATATTCCCAGCCCCTAAGTTTATATTTAAGTTTATTCTTAACTCATTTATTAAATAACTTATGTAGAGATAAGCAATTGTTTTTACATATTTCTGGAAATTGGAGAAGCTGTAACAGAGATGGGGCAGGGAAGAAGATTGTTCTAGAAGGAACTCTGGAAAGATACTTCAGCCATGTGTGGAAATCATCAGATGGCTAGAAGCTAATGATCCAAGTCAAGTCATATTACTAGGAAAGCCAGGAATAAGTATGAGGAGTAATTTTCAAAATCCAATTCCCACAAAGTGGGAAAATTTGTCCCACCAAAAATGAAGATTTCGTTTTAAAGCAACAGTAATTAAGACACAAAAACTATGAAGAAAAGATAACATGACTCCAAACATTAAGAATCCTATTGATCCAACAACACACCCTAGCCAAGGCAAAAAGACACCCACCTATTGCTACTTAAAATCTACAAAACCAGTCTATGCCACGAGTAGCCTGGATGCGCTCATCTCATCTGAAATATGTAGAACCAACAAAAGACAGTGCTCAGGACATACCCAGAATCTTCAGAGATGTGTATGCAGCAGGCACAAACAATAGAAATTTGTTCTTCATAGAAGATGAAACCTGGGTGTTGAGAAGAAAGAAATCCTCACTCAGCCAACGGGGAGATAAGACATTGCACGTTTATCGGCCTTGTGAAGCTGAGTGTTGGTCAGATGATGATACAGAATCTGAAGACAACAGCATCATTGGCTCACCCCTCTTTGAAGAATAAATGGATAATAAACAGAAGCAGATACACAGGTATGACATGGCCTACTCACTCTACTTTTGAGATTGCCCAAAGACACTCCTGAACATGTACGCAAACTCAGAGGCACAGGAATTTTCAGAGGAGCAACTTTCCTAGTAGCGAAAGAAAGAAAGAAAGAAAGAAAGAAAGAAAGAAAGAAAGAAAGAAAGAAAGAAAGAAAGAAAGAAAGAATGAATCATCAGTCAAGAGGGAATTCATGTTTATGAGGCGAGCACTTTACCACTAGGCCATATTCCCAGCCTGGAATTCATGTGTAGATTGTGGTCAAACTATGCAATGTAGTATCACACCATGGGGAAAATTACTGAGTCAGCTCCACACACATCAATGTGGACAAATCTCAGATGCAAAATGTCGCAAGGGGGGAAAAAAAAACAAATTTCATAAGACATCATAGAGCATAACATCACTTAGATGAGGGTTTCACAAGTAGGTATTCAATCTCTGCATTGCTTAGGACTACATCCATATTGTCTAATGGATAGAAATATTTGGAAATGACTAACACCAGGTTAGAGTACTGGAGGGGCAGAAAAAAGGGCTTTGAATTTTGTTTAACTTCTGAAGTTGGACAGGGGACAGAAAGATGTTGATTCCATTCTTTTTTACACAATTTAGGGTATGCCATAATAAACAATTTTTTAGCTCAAGGAAAAAAATCTTATAATAAAAGTCATCCCTTTAGGTATATATATATTCTCCCTTCTGGGCAGCCGATAATATTTTTTCTACATTTAGAATATTGGATTTTTTTAAACAGTTGGATTATTGTCAGGCACATTTTTCAGACAAAATAACACAAAAACTCATTCTCTCCAGTTAAAGTTCACATTCTGTGCCAGTAGATTAAGATGAATGCAATACAGAATTCAGCTTATGTCACGTGAGGACCAGCGAGTGAAAGCAGGGCCGATCTTAGTTAAGTGGCATGCGTGTATGCACCATTTATTTGTTCAGGGTTGTCACAAGGAGCAAGGGAAACACGAAAATACCTGGGTCATAAATTGTCATGTAAAAGACAAAGAGAAACCCTGGCATATTATGAAACTATAAATTACTTCTGCTGAAAGGGTAGAATTTGCAGTATTCCCTTAACCCAGGTTTCACCTCCCTACATTTGACAGAATAACTCCTGTTCTTTGGAGAAAAACACATGAAATAAATGTAAAACCCGAGAGGGAAATCATCTAATATGTACACCACCTGCCTAATAAAAGGAGAATAAATTTGGTTTGGGGGCTAAGTAGATTTGCTTATGTTTTAACTTAGTTAAGAGGCACACGCCATCTAAATTACACACATGTAGAGTTTTAATTTCAAAAGCATAACACAGAGGGACAAAAAAATCATTTCAGAACATTTCAAAAGCTTTGCTTTTCAAGGCTTCCACGGTGGATGGTTGTATGATAGAGTTCCTGTTGGTAAACGAAGCCTGGCTGGGTCCAGGTTAGCGGGGAGGCATAGCCGTTTATTTGGAGAGCTAATGGGCTGGCCTGCAGGCCAGCGCCGAGACAGAGACCTGCAGAGCTGGCTTTCTGGGACATCACAGACAGGCACTCGCTCTAGAGATTGCCACATTATCGAGCTAATGGCCACAGGTACCAAACAATGACTTCCCCCAAATAAACATATCTACTCTTTTAAAACTCTTTTTCTCAAATCCTGGGAAGGCAGCAGGCCTCATGAAGAGCTACTGGCAAGCCCCTTTCTTTGAAGAAATACCCAAATGAGCCAATCCCCTGTTAAGGGATTTGCTAAAGACAAAGGTCCAGGAAGCCACGTAAAAATGATTTGTGAGCCTATTTGATGCCTGACATTTCTTTAAAAAAAAACAACAAAAAAAAAACAACCCTTCTATGCTCCATTTCAAAAAAAAAAAAAAGCATCTGTAGGCAACTTGATGGCTATTTAAGGCTATATGCTGGTCTCAGATGTATATTTGAGGCATCGTTTCAATCTGGAGTTTACTAAAGCCGAGACCTAAGCCATAAAAAGGGAGTTGGTAATGAAAATGTAGAGAAGTTTAGAGTGAGGGCCAGATCCCTCTCCTGACCCTCCAGAGATGCCCTGTGACTCTCCCTCCAATGGGACAGGCCGGGTCTTGGGGGTGTCAGGTGCTACGGTTGGAGCCTGGGTGGGATTTCAAAGACCCAATTCCACTTGTAATAATCAGTGATAGAAGCAGATACCTATTTCTCAACAATCTGTGTTCTATGTAAGAGAAAGTGCAATGAGAGCCAAGCACCTGTGGGTCACGCCTATAACCCTAGCTACTCAGAAGGCTGAGATCCCAGGACTGTGGTTTGAAGCCAGCATAGGCAGGAAAGTCTGTGAGGTGCTTATCTCCAATTAATGGAGCTGTGGCTCAAGTGGTAGAGCACCAGGCTTGCGTGAAAAAGCTAAGGGACAGTGTCTGGGCCCTAAAGTCAAGCATTAAAAAAAAAAAAAAAAAGAGGGGCTGGGAATATGGCCTAGTAGTAGAGTGCTTGCCTCTTGTATATGAAGCCCTGGGTTCGATTCCTCAGCACCACATACATAGAAAAAGCCAGAAGTGGCACTGTGGCTCAAGTGGCAGAGTGCTAGCCTTGAGCAAAAAGAAGCCAGGGACAGTGCTCAAGCCATTTGAGTTCAAGCGCCAGGACTGGCAAAAAAACAAAACAAGCACACACACACAAAAAGAGAAAAGAGTATAGGGCAACCTTTTGTTACCACTTAGGCTAATATGACTATTGAAAAGGGAAAAAAAATGAGAAGAAACTGAATTCACCAAGCATTTATGATGAAAAATAATAGCTCTGATTTTTCAAGGGCTTGCAAATTAGCCACTGTGGCTTTTCTGACATCGAATCACAAGTTCTTCTTAATATTCCTAAAGATAAGGCTCTTATCCTTGTTTTACAAATGAGGAAACTGAGTCTCTGAGAGATGTGGTGACTAGATCCAGGTCACCTGTGTTCTGAGTGGCAGATCGGGGATTTGAATTCACATGGAGTCAAACCTTAAAATCCTTATTCCGTATGTGAACTTCTAAAGATGTGAACAAAACCATCCAGGTGCTTCAATACACATCCTTAGGTTTCCCTGAACAATTATTCTTATGTTAGATAGTCAGACATTCCATTCTGCAGCGAGAATGCTAGAGAACCAGGAGCAGCACTGTAAGGGAGAGCGCTGTGGTCTAGGCCTGACCCTTTTGACTCACTGCTGTAAGAAAGTTATAAAACACCCATGCGTGACTCCTCTCATTCTACTCCTGTGTTTGATCTGACAGCAAGAGTTTACAAAACCCTCTTTGTTCCCAAACCATGTTAAATAATAGGAGGAAAAGTACATTTTTTTTCTCCCAAAATCATGCACAGATAAGTTGGCTTAAAAAAAAAGAATAAAAGTATGAGCTCTTTTTGCTCCCCAAATTAATTTATTGAAAAAGAACCATTACAGTATCTATATCCGTTCCCATCCATTTTCTCATCTGGAATTTATTTCTGAAGACACTCACTGCTCCTTACAGGTTCAATGTTACCCATTTTCACACCACTGAACTATTGAAAGCACTTGAAATTCCGGAGGATAGAAGCAGAGCCAGTGTATTCCCCCACGATGCAGCTAATGTGTCAGACTTGTAAAAGAGCTCTTAGTGGCAGGTCTCCATTTAGAGAAAGACGGAAACTAGCTTTAAATACTTAAAGCTTTAATATCTAGTCCATTATACTAAAGCAGGGTCTTGTAAAGAGTCAATTATGGGATACTTCTGATTTGATCCACATGCAAGGGAAATGGCTGCTTTGCCTTTAAATCCCTGTTGTAAGTGTCTTGTTTAAATAATTAGTGACACTTTTTCTTTGATCAAATTGATTCATATTGTTATCCTTCTATGTTAATTTAAAACTTAATCCATGCAAAACTCAAAAGCAGATTTTAATCACTCAGAAACGCAGCACTCTCTCAAAGAATAGACTTTTCCAGAAAACAGTTTTCATTTCTTTCCCCCAACACCATGAACTCATTGAAAATAAATTAATTTTCTACAGGGAAATATATGTCACAAGCCCAAAACAATACTTTTTTTGCATGTAGAATGATGTCTCTCGTATATACTCAAAATATATGATACATGCTTAGTGTGTTTAAGCAACTAATATTCTTAAGCTCCCCAAAGCTAATCAAATATAATCTCAGTTTATGATTGGAGGGCAAAAGTATATGTGTGTTTGCAACATACCATCAAAGAGTTAATGACTCCATTTTAAGTTTCATTCATAATCAAAGTATATAAATATAAATAAAAGTGAAATGCCAGATTTTACTTAAATTCAATGGGTTGTTCTTTTGTTTTTGTTTTTAAATCATCATCTCCATTGTTGGTCAGGATTCTGGGAACCTGGAAGTGGATATTTAGTAGTTGTTTTGTGAAGAACTTTTGGGAACAAATTTGAAAGGCCTGGAAAATGCACTTTATCTCTGGCTCAACAATGACAATCCTAGCAATTTGAGAAACTTGCCTCAAGAAGTATCTAGGAGATTTTATTTACACCAATATTTCATATTAAGTTTAATATTGGGGAAAATCTAAAAGTCCCAAGTAGAAAGCTGGTTAAATGCATTATACTTTTACTTCAGATTGTATCCCTAGCATTTATTGAACATGTGGAAGAATATAGAATATATATTATTTATTACTTCATATTTGTTTATTCATTTGTTTGTTTTTAGAGATTGAACCCAGGGTCATTCCCATGCTAGGCAAACCCTCCACCCCTGAGCTCTCTCCCCAGTTCCACATATACTTTTTTTGTTACTTTGTGTCAGTACTGGAGCTTGAACTCAAGGCCTGGCACTATCTATCTCTTAGCATTTTTGCTCAAGGCTGGTGCTCTACCACTTGAACCATAGCTCTACTTGTAATTTTAAGAACTTTCTTATTCAGGATGGCTTTGAACCATAATCCTTAGATCTGTCTTCTGAGTAGCTAGGATTACAGGCTTGAGCCACTAGTTCCTGGCTTGAGCTAATTTCTTATGAGTAGTGTAGAGTCTGTTCTAGATTTTCTCTGTACGTGAATACCTAGTTGTTCTAGCACCATTTACTGAAGGCTCTTCCCTGTTGTTTTGCTTTTTCCTTATCAAAAATCAGTCCAGGCCTGGGAATGTGGTTTAGTGGTAGAGTGCTTGCCTAGCATACATGAAGCCCTGGGTTCCATTCTTCAGTACCACATAAACAGCAAAGGCTGGAAGTGGTGCTGTGGCTCAAGTTGTAGAGTGCTAGCACTGAGCAAAAGAAGCTCAAGGACAACACCCAGGCCCCAGAAGTGGCAAAAGGAAAAAAAAAAAGTCAGCCAGTGACATTTATTGTGGGTCTATTTCTTGACTCTGCATCCAGTTCCACTGACAGATTTATCTCTTCTTTGCCAACACCATATCATTTTTGTTATGATAGCTTTATATTATGTCTTTTCAGTCCTCCAACTTCACTCTCCTTCAATATTATGTTGGCTCTTCTGGGGTTTTGCCTTTCCATATACATTTTAGGATCAGCTTGTAGATAGGTACTCACAAAGTAACTTGCTGGAATTTTAATTGATATTGCAATGACCATAGATCATAGATCATGTTGAGAAGAAGTGACACGATAATATTGATCTTCCTATCCATGAACACGGGATATTTCTCCATGTACTAAGTTATTTGATTTCTTAATTGTGTAGACCTGGAACATATTTTGTTAGATATATACATACTTAAATATTCTGTTGGGTGGCACTAATGGTATTGCATTTTGTGTGTGTGCTAGTTCTGGGCTTGAACTCAGGGGCTAGGCACTGTCCCTTGACTTTGCACTGAGTCATAACTTCACTTCGGGATTTCTGCTGGTTAACTGGAAATAAGAGTCTTGTGCACTTTCTTGCCTGGGCTGGGCTTTAAACCAGTACCCTCATATCTCAGTCTCCTGAGTAGCTAGGATTACAGGTGTGAGCCCATCAGTGACCAGCTTGAATGATGTTTTTATTGTCCTACTGTTTGGTGAGTTTTCCATATTTGGTAAGGCAATTTCTCCCTCAATGCTCTTTACCAACATGAAATTTATGAACAATCTGAGAATGGACAACGTTGGGTCTTGCAATCTAAAACTATGTATCTCTATTGGTTTTTCCTTTATAACTTTCATTGAAGTTCAACAGTTTACTTCCTATAGGTCATACACATTTCTTGTTAGTTTTATCCTTAGGAATGAACATATTTCATGTCATTACTGAGCCAGACAAACATTCCTTATTTTTTTTTTCCTACAGTGAGCTTCAGTGTGCTACTGATTTAGCCCATACTGTGTGGCACCACACAACACCGCAGATCAGGTAACTTTGAATGAGCAGAAATGTACTTGTTTCTTGCAAAGTCCAAGACCAAGGAGCTACAACTGGTGAAGGCCTTTCTCCTCGGTGACAGGTGATGGGGAGGAGGACATCTTTTCATCAGGAACCAGCGCCCAAAATACTGTCATCAATCCACCCAGGGGGAGAGACCTCATGACCTAATGCCTCTGCAGGGCCCCATCCCTCATCACCACTCAACAGGAACGTCAATTTCCACCCCACCAACTATAGGAAAACCAAGCAATGGCAGCTGCTTTGCAAAATTCTCCTGTTTCTTAGGGATGTTGGGTTTTTTCCTAATCAGACTTTTATAACAGTCTGATCATTTGTAGAAGTTTGAATCATCTTTGCCTTTCCTGATGTGTGTATATATATATTCATAGATGTATACATACATGTATATATATACACACACACACACACACGTTATTTGATAGTACATTTCTCTCTGAATTTGATTTGTGAATAGCTTAAGTGTCTGGATCCTTCCATAGTGGCATTTACATCTGAGTTAGGCTGCCCTTGTCTAGCTTTGTTGCTGAGTTTGAAAGCTTTAATACCCTGGCTATCTTCTGGAGCATTTTTATCTAGCAATAGAAATAGCTACTCTTCAAAGTTTTGTAGAGTTCAGAATTGATCCCTTCTTCCTATTCTTAAAATTTTTAATTACTTTCCTATATTAAATTGTTTTATCTTGTAGGTTTTAAGTATATGTTTCTAGAAGGTCTTTTATTTCAATTAGATTTTCAAGTCTAATTAGTAGGTGGGTACAACTTTAAATCTCTTCCCTTGTGGGTTTTGTGTGTTTATGATCATATTTCATGTTATAAAATGTTTTTCTGATATTAAAATGATCCTTGAGGGCTGGGAATGTGGCTTAGTGTTTGCCTAGCATGCATGAAGTCCTGGGTTTGATTCCTCAGTACCACATAAACAGAAAAGGCCAGAAGTGGTGTTGTAGCTCAAGTGGTAGAGCACTAGCCTTGAGCAAAAGAAGCTCAGGAACAGTGTCCAGGCCCTGAGTTCAAGCCCCAGGACTGACCAAAAAAATCCTTGAAATTGAATAAATGGTTGAATTTTGAAGATCTATGACTATTTATTTATTTATTTATTTATTTGGCCAGTCCTGGGCCTTGGACTCAGGGCCTGAGCACTGTCCCTGGCTTCCTTTTTGCTCAAGGCTAGCACTCTGCCACTTGAGCCACAGCGCCCCTTCTGGCCGTTTTCTGTATATGTGGTGCTGGGGAATCGAACCCAGGGCCTCATGTATATGAGGCAAGCTCTCTTGCCACTAGGCCATATCCCCAGCCCGATCTATGACTATTTAATACAAACATATTCCAACTTTGTTAGATATAATATTTTGTATGTATTTTATTTGATCAGACTTGCCTAGTTGCCCATTTAAATCCTCTATATCTTCCTGTGTGTGTGTGTGTGTGTGTGTGTGTGTGTGTGTGTGTTTGATGATCTAATATCAAGAAAGGATTGTCAAAATCTCTCACCCTAATTGTGGATTTGTCGATATATATATTTCTGGAAATTTTTACTCAATGCTGTACATTTCAAAATTTTTTAATCCATAAAAATTCCAGAATCTTATTTCTTCTTCTTGATGTATTATGCTTTCACCAAAAGGAAAAAATGCTTTTATAGTCTTTTTTTTTGTTGGTTTCCACATTTTAAGACTACAACCAGTATTTTGTCTGAAATTAATACTGCCTTGATTTTGTTTCTTAGCATTTACATGGACCATGTATTAGCATTTATTTTAAACTTTTCTTGCTGAGCGCCAATGGCTCACACCTGTAATCCTATCTATTCAAGAGGCTGTGATTTAGAGCTAAACCTAGGCAGAAAAGTCTTGTGAGAGTCTACATCCAAAAATAACCAGTAGAGGGGCTGGGGATATGGCCTAGTGGCAAGAGAGCTTGCCTCATATACATGAGGCCCTGGGTTCGATTCCCCAGCACCACATATAGAGAAAACGGCCAGAAGTGGCGCTGTGGCTCAAGTGGCAGAGTGCTAGCCTTGAGCAAAAAGAAGCCAGGGACAGTGCTCAGGCCCTGAGTCCAAGGCCCAGGACTGGCCAAAAGAAAAAAAATAAATAACCAGTAGAAAGTCAAGCTGAAGGTATGACTCAAGTGGCATAGCACTTGCTCAGACATTTGAGGTCTTGAATTAAAACCTAAAAAACAAAAAACCAAGGGGGTGGGGAAACCTTTTCTTTATCCTTTTATAGTTTAAATGTCATATAAACAGCATATTGAAAAAAGTTTTAAAAATCAATTGGATTTTTCTATCCTTTAATTGGAGAATTTAACCTACATGATCTTTGTAAGTACTAGTATATTATAGTTAACCAAGCTTTCACTTTTATGTTTTCTATTGCTCTTTTGTCTTCACTATCTTTTGATTTAGTTCTCTGTCATTCACGACTATATCCTTACAACTTTCAGCAAGTATTCTTCTACTTCCTTCTACTCATCTTTCCTTTTTCCCCTGCCATAGTAAAATCATTGGGTATTTTAGTTCCAGGTTATTGTTAGCTAATTCTCATATGCATGAGTCATTAGATTTACTTAAGGTTTTGTTTCTTTTGTTTTTTTTTTTCTTTCTAATGCTGGTCCTGGGGCTTGAACTCAGGGCCTCTTGCTTTAGCTAAGCATTTTCACTCAAGGCTGGTACTTTACCAGAGTTACACCTCCACTTCTGGCTTTTTTTCCTGGTTAATTGGAGGGAAAAGTTTCTTGGATTTGTCTCCTGAGCTGGCTTTGAGCCTCAGTCCTCAAATCTCAGACTCCTGAACAGCTAGGATTACAGGTGTGAGCCGTTGGTGCCTGGGGTCACTTTTTTTTTAATCTCATATTTCTCTGAATTTCTTTTTTTGGGGGGAGGAGACAGAGACAAGGTTTGTGGGTAACAAGTTTCCAATTCTTACTATGTTTGAACATATCTTAGTTTACAAATAACACATTTGTCTTAAATGTTAATTTGCCTGCAATAAGATTTTAGCTTTAATGTTTCCTCATAATATTGAGAGACTATTTCATCTCAGTATAAATTTGTTATTTAGTCTTACTAATGAGACATGTAATACCAATGTAGTATGTGTGCTTTTGTAAAGTATTTGCTTTTTCTTTCTTTATCCTTGGTATTCTCATGAGGCGAGCCTTTGCTCTCTGAAGGCTTCTGCCTTGCTTTGGATCTGGGAAATTTTCATTTATTATTTTATCAATTATTTCCTCCCTTTCTTTGCGTTCTCCTTCAATTCTTCAAGCTACATAATCTCATTAATTTTTTTTCTCCTGTCACATTTTTTTGACATCTTACAACACGGAATAAATGACAGCGGGAGGGAGGATCTACACAATACTGACACGCAAAGGCTGTGCTAGCCTTGCCTGAGGCTAAAGAGTTTTGTCAAGCAGATGACACACCTGGCGTGTGTGTGTGTGTGTGTGTGTGTGTGTGTGTGTGTGTGTGTGTGTGTGTGTACTGGAGCTTGTACTCAGTGCCTGGGCACTGTCCCTTAGTTTTTTGTGTTTTTTTTTCACATGAGGCTGGTGCTCTACCACTTCCAACATTGTGGTGGTTAATTGGAGCTAAGAATCTCGTGGACTTGATTCAAACCCAGATCCTCAGATCTCAGCCTCCTGAGAAGCTGGGATTATAAATGGGAGCCACCTGTGCCTGGCCTGCTCTGCATCTTAAAGGAGCAGTTAGGCACTGTGTAGATAAAACAAAAAAGAGAAGAAAGAACCACAACATTCAAAACACCAGTTTCCAGAGACAGAAAGGCTGAAAGTGTTTGATGCATTTAGGGAACACTTGATCGTTGTTGAGTGCAGCGTGTGGCTGGAACACAGAACTGAGGGCTGTGGGAAGGGAGGGGGGAGCAATAAACTGAAGGGTGGTTAGGGACAAGGGGGAAAAGGAACATGCAGGCTATGCTCAGAAATGTGTGCTTCCTGCAGTAGTAATGGCAAACCACCGGAAGTATTTTAGAAAGGTGGTTTTATAAATACCCTGTGAATAGTTATGAGAAAGAAGAGAGCGAGTGCAATTGGAGGACTGGTTAGAAGATAGTTAAAACAGATAAGTCAAGGACCCAAATTAGGACAGCAGAGACTTGAGGTGGAGCACAGCCCACACAACCCACAGGAGGCAGAGCTGATATAGTTCAGTGATGACTTATATGGACAGGAAAGACTTGGGAGGATCTAAGGACACCCTCGAGTTCTGGTGAGAGAGGGATGGGCTGGGGTGGAATTTTCTTAGTAAATTTGTACTTTCAGGAAGAGAATTCAAATACAAATTCTTGGGACAAAAAACAATCAAAACAAAACAAAAACCACAAGTATATTGTAGTTCCATAGTTGTAAACACAATAGACTGACTAAATTGACAAGTTTTTAGAAAACCAAAACTGTTCACGCTCCCTCCCAGGAATCATTGTTTTTCTCCATTATTAAAAACTTTAAAAAATCTTCTCTAAACGTTTTCTCATGGTCTTTTTATTCTAAAACTTTAAGAGAATGTGAGGTTTTTTTTCCTCCTCCCTACATATTCCACGGTTAAATCAACTCATTTTTGACACATTATTTCAGCTGTTACAAGGGAGAGATTGTGAGATTCTTTAGCCAAGTTCAGACAATGAGAACTAATTTTCCATTTACTAATGATATGAAATAGACAATTTCTACCCCTAAATGACAAGTTCTTCAAATGAGCCATAAATGTAAATAGACTAGCCAGTGGGAGAATTGGTCCACATCTTCCCTAAGCACTGTGGTACTGAGGACGCCTTGTGGTGAGAATATGAATAGCTCCACTGTGAAGATTAAATATTCTGAAAAACGTGAAGCAGGCACAGCAATCTTGACCTGCCCCAAAGCTGGGGAGTGATTTTCAGGGGCACAGATGGCCGAGTTCCTGGATCGTAGACAGAAGGGCTTATAAGGCATGACTTGGACTCCTTGCACCTCTGGGCCATGCTTAGAACAGATGTTGGGTATGGCTGTCTCCTTGCTTAAGTCTGAATGGTATGAATTGGTATTTTTCGTCTACCCAGATTCTCAAATGTTGACAAATCATTTTACTCTCTAAAATCAGTTTACTCCCTCATAAAGTCTGTATGCAAAGAAGGTTTGATCGGCCATATCCTAAGGTGAAAGACACACTTTCTCCTTGAGTTTTACAGTTAGCTCGGAAGACATTTAAGCAGTATATATATTCTCTTTCTTTTCTTTTCTTTCTTCTTCTTTGTGCCAGTCCTGGGGCTTGAACTCAGGGACTGGACACTGTCCTCCCTTAGCTTTTTCGCTATAGGCTGGTGCTCACCAGTTGAGCCATAACTTCACTTCCAATTTTTTGGTGGTTAATTAGAGATAAGAATCTCATGGACTTTCCTTTCCTGGACTAGCTTGAAACCATGATCCTCAGATTGCAGATTCCTGAGTAGCTAGGATTGGTATGAGCCAGCAGCACCAACTTATAGTTACCCAAGGTAAGGTCTGTGGGAGAAACTTTTCTTAAATGCCCTGAGATCTAGGGTTGGGGAAATCTTACTTGGTGCTTTTATATAATAGCTGATACTATCTATAGTAAGAAATGCCTCATAAGGGAGACTGAAGCCTAGTTTCCTTGACCCTCATTAATAGCAATTACACTGACCCAAGGCCCTCTCCAAGTGTAGCTTGGCCAATAACTGTCAGACACTCTAGGGCTTCAATCTGGGCCCTACTCTTTATTAGTTTGATACTTAACCTCATTGTTTTCTTCTGTTCACAAAGGGGACATAATGTCTCTCTTCATGGTTTTGAGGTTTGTGAAAGCATATAACATCCAGATAGCACAAAATGAATGCTCAGAGCAGCTAGGGTTCTCTTCCTTTGCTTTCCCTTCCCTTTATAAAGAATGCATTAAATAATCAAAGTGAGAAATATCTTGCTTAGAAATAGGCTTGCGTGGGGTCCCTTGTCAATAACATATATTCATGCCAAAAGTGAGTCAAACCAAATGCTTGTCTTTATCAGGCTGTGTTTTTAACAAAGAAAAGACACTGATTTAGAGTAGGTGCCGACCAGAGGTGCTAAGGTCTTGGCTGGGTACCAAATACCAATGACATAACCTGTTTTGTATGAGGAATTCTCTAGAATTACAAATGAGTTAAGTCAACTAAATGATCATACCTATGTGAACTGTGAGAATTGCTACAGGGGGCTGATAAAAGATGCTTTGGAGAAACAGATGCTGGTGTATGATGAAGGCCCCACCTCTCCAACACTAGCCAGACACAGCATGCAATGCACATATGGACAAAGTCCAACAGCTCCCACGCCTCACCTTTGAGGACTCAAAACTTAGATCACAGAATGATAAAAGGGGTGACATCCATCAAGATACATTGTATTCTTAAACTGGTTTGTTGAACAGCAGCTCTTTTGTTCAACTACTTAAGGGCAATAAAATATAATAAAAATAAAGGAGCGGTCAATTTTGATATTGTATTGTTGTTAAGAAAAGATACTTAAAATATACGTGGAGGCTCATTTCCTTTATCACAAATTCAAGCTAATACATAGACGTAGTTTCTTATTGCCAAGAGATTGTGTTATTATAATACTTGGAGTGACAAATAAAAACAAGGCCAGTCATGATGGAGTGTTCTTTTAATCCCAGTTAAATGGGAGATAAAGACAGAGGATCAAGGTCCAGTCCACCCATGAATAAAGATGGAAAGCCCTATCTGAAAAACAATCAAAGCAAAAAAAATGGCTAGGAAATAGCTCAAGTGATAGAACATTTGCTTGGCAAATGTGAAGCCCTGAGTTCAAATCCTAGTACCCTCCAAGAAAGATAAAGTGAGGGTTCTTATTCCCTGTGAACCAAGAAGCGAGAGCAGCATCTGATTGAAGGAATCGAGGGTGAAGGAACAGAAATCAGATCAGGAGCTGGGTGTGCTGGTGGTTCAAACCTGTAATCCCAGCTACTCAGGAGGCTGCGTTCTGAGGATCATGGCTCAAAGCCAACCAGGGCAGGAAAGTTTGTGAGACTTTCACCTCCATAACCAACAGCCATAACTGGAGGTTATTAAGTGGAGGTCTTAAGTGGTAGAGCACCAACCAAAGCCAGAGTTCAAGCCTTACTTGTGTGCCTTACTGGCACAAAGTTGAAAGAAAGAAAATAAAAGGAAGGAAAGAAAGGATGCCTCTTAACAATAAGTCAGCTTTGTTCTTCAAAGGCAGGAAAAGAACACACTTGCTGGGCACTCTTGACTCATGCCTATAAACCTAGGTACTCAAGAGGCAAAGATCTAGGGATGATGGTTCAAAGCCAGCTTGGGCAGAAAAGTCTGTGAAGACTCTTATCTCCAATAAACTACTCAGAAAAGGCTGAAGTGGTGAGGTGGCTCAAGTGGTAGAGCGCTGGCCTTGAGCACAAAGAGGCTGGGGAATAGTGTTCTGAGTTCATGTCCCAGGACCAATAAAAAATGACAACAAAAACATTATACTCTTCCAAGCACCAGTATCACATAAACCTAGTCACATGACCATGAGCACACTGGCAGGACAGGGCTGCAGGCAGGGAGGGAGGAGGGGAGGCAGGAAGCAGCACCTTAAAGACAGCCAGCTACTTATCACATCAAATCCCTCCAGCATATCAGGTAAGAAACAATTGAGAGACACATCAACTGTAGTCCAGGCAACACTCCTGACTGGGGGCAGTGACTGCAAGGAAGGATGCTTACCTGACTAAGGAACTGACTTGTAAACTGGGGCTTTGAAAACCCATCCTGAACTAGTGGTTCATGCCTGTAATCCTAGCTACTCAGGAGGCTGAGATCTGAGGATCATGGATCAAAGCCAGGCTGGGCAGGAAAGTCCATGAGACCCTTATGTCCAATTAACCAGCACAAAGAGGGAAGTGGCCCTGTGGCTCAAGTGGTAGCATGCTAACCTTGAGCAAAACAGTTCAGGGACAGTGCCCAGGCTCTGAGTTCAAGTCTTCCTCTCCCCCACAAATGCCATCCCAAATCTAGACTGTTAACTCTTAGGAGACCTCATATCTATGCTGATCTGAGTTGGAGACTGGTAACGCAGCTCCCTGGTAGAAGGACTCAGTCACTAACACAGGTAAGAAAGGTAAGGAAAGAGGATGAGCAGACAACCCTGATTGTCATCCCAAGGGCTTAATTACACAGATGCCAAAACATGAAGTGTCACTGCATGTCAGGACATTAAACACTGACAATAATAACACCAGAGCTCACCCGCTCACACACCTATTGCACAAGAAAAAGTGACTAGACTTTTCTGGAGATATTCTTATGGTTCTTTTTCATAAGAGAAAAACTTAAGGTAAGAAGAAGGCTTAAGCTTAAGAAGAAGGGAGAAAGTAGATCAGATCCAACTCTGAATACTAATGAATAAACAATATACTTCTAAAGGAAACAAATGAGAGACTTACTTTAACTAAAATAAAAAGTATGAGCAGCTAGGCACTAGTGGCTCACACCTGTGATCCTAGCTAGATACTTAGGAGGTTGAGATCTAAGGATCATAGGTTCAAAGCCAGCCCAGAGAGAAAAGTCTGAGAGACTATTACCTCCAATTAACCACCAGAAAACCAGAAGTGGAGCTGTGGCTCAAAGTGGTAGAGCACTAGCCTTGAGCAACTGCTATTTTTTTACACAAAATAAGACAATACATTTAATTTGAATCCAGATTTCCTTCTTTAATCTTACAATCTTTAGACATATTTCTTATAAGGAACCTCTAGCCTTTGAAAGCCCTAGTGTATGAGGCTGTTATTTCAACATTGTTGTATCCGCCAGACGCCCGTGGCTCACATCTGAAAACCTTGCTACTCAGGAGGCTGAGCTCTGAGGATCATGGTTTGAAGCCAACCTGGGCAGGCGAGTCTGTGAACAGTTATCTCCAATTAACTACCCAAAAGCTGCAAGTGGAGCTGTGGCTCAAGTGGTAGAGTTAGCAGCCTTGAGTGACAAAGGCCAGAGCCACCAGTGCCTCGCAGAGAAATTTTTTTTCAAAATATCTCCCTGAATTCAAGCCTCTATATGGTGTGCGCGTGCGCACACACACACACACACACACACACACAATCAACACCACCACCAACAAAACCTCACCGATTTAAAAAAAAAAAAAAAGACATGTGTAAATCACTTCGACGTTTGGGGAAATATTAGTGAAAAAGTAGCAAACTGTCTTCTGAGAATAATTTACCATTTATAAACAGGGCTAATCTAAAAAAAAAAAAAAAACCCAAACCTTAAAACTTTTCTCTAAGTCATTTTCAACGAGCTAAGTGTTCACGAGAGTTAACTGTAGACAGAATCCCATTTTTCCTCTCACAATGGACAAGGACAGCCAGCCGGTCCCGAGCTGCTGGCGCATGCGCGCACCCGCGCCTGCAGAAGCACGGGGAGTGGACGGGGCGCCGAACCACCGGGGCTGAGCGCCGCCCTGTTCCACGCATTCCAGGAGAAGGAAGAAAGCGTTCCGGGCACAAACCGAGCCCGTGACAAAAGCTGCAAGAGCCTTTGACTCAATTAAAAGCTTACATTTATAGAACTTTAGAGAGCAGCGCCGTTGCAGCTTGGCTTTGCCAAAAATCACCGAGCGGAACGAAGCAAAACAAACACGGACGCAACAAGCCGGCCGCTCTGGTTTTCATTTGCTGCCCATTGCAGCCGGCCGGGTTGGGCCTGCTAGGGCCACACGCTCACAAACCGCTTTCAAGTGCCCAGGAATGATGTTTCATCTTACATTTAACTCTTGCAGGAAAAAGGGTGTTTTCCTTGTGTGAAGATCTGAACGTTATCAAAGTGGTCTGACCCATTAGGGGGGAGGGGGGGGGAAAGATGCCCAAACTCATCAAAAGCCATTTTTCACAGAGGAAGTCCCCCCCACCCCCCCCCCCCAAAAAAAGATTGAGCTCTGGGGGCTGTCTTTAAATCTTCTAAATGAAAACTGATTTACAATTAAGCTATGAAAATGTGAACGCCCTCAAGTCTGGAAAGTTTCAGTCTGAATCTAAGTATCCTAAATCAATGCAAAGGACTCTCCACCCCATAGAACCAAATGTTAGAAAACTCCAAGCTACAAGCTGGGATCTTGTTAATAAATTACAAAGGAGTCACACGGGCTGTTTAAATTCAGCTGGTCCCAGCAGAGGCGCTATCCATTATTTCCCTGTAATGTACCAGAACAGGAATGAGAGCGCTTACAAGTCAACATAAAATAGCACAAAGTGCTCAGAAATTGTGGTGTAAGGATCATTTTCTCTAAGAGAAAAAAAAATTACGTTTCTAAATAATTTGATACATTGGAAGTATGAGATCAATTTTATCAGGGCCTGTGGAAGACTTCTTCAAGTTAGTGTGCGTGTGTGTGTGCATGTGTGTGTAGGCACACCATCAGCTTTCTTTCTCAAGGCTGGCACTCCACCACTGAGTCATGCCTCCACCTCCAGCTTTTTGCTAGTTAATTAGAGATAACAGTCTCAAGGGTTTGTCTGCCCTGGCTGGCACCAAACCTCACTCCTCAGCTCTCAGCCTCCTGGGTAGCTAGTATTACAGGCATGAGCCACTGATGCCGGGCAGCCTCCATTTTGATAATCAGAATTCTCCAATTAATCCAGTTAGGATGATCAAGTTTGGGAAGCAAATTTTCCCAAAGACTGTGGTATCCCTTCTCAGCACTCAGCCTGTGTCTCGATCCTAGGCCAGCCCTTTTTCTGTGCCCAGAACATTAAGCAGTCCAATGTAGTAGAGAGACCATGGCTAGAATCCTTAGATCCATGCTGGCTCCCAATTGTAGCTAGTTGCCTTTTCATTTTCCCTGCTTTATAACAATGGAGCTACCAGGTCTCTCAAGAAAGTATTCCAGTTTAAGCTTCCCTGAATTCTTGGCAATGAGGACTGAGAGGAGACTGGGGCTTAAATTCAGGGCCTGGGTGCCATCCCTGAGTTTTGTCACTCAAAGTTAGCCTTGCACATGGCCTGGGCGCTATCCCTGAGCTCTTCAGCTCGAGGCTAGCACTCTACCAGTTGAGCAATAGCTTCCCTTCTGGTTTTCTGGTGGTTCATTGGAGACAAGAGTCTCACAGACTTTCCTGCCTGGTCTGGCTTGTAACTGTGATCCTCAGATCTCAGCCTCCTGAGTAGCTACGATGTCAGGTGCGAGCCACCAATGCCCTGCTAGAGATCTTCATGTTTGTAAATCAACTTGGTTAAATGAAGCAAAGCATTCTCCAGGGATGACAGACCCACTTGGTGCATTGTGGGAAGATCTGATGAAGAGGTTTCGAGCTGTCAAATGTTCCACGAAGAACGCAGCGGGGCCAGCAGTATTTTGCGGCATGTTACAATGCTGAGTTTACTTGCTGAGAGTTCCAGCACTGCTACCATCACCAGCACATACTTCCTAAGCAAATGGCCTAAAAGTTACACATCCCAGCTAACAACGAGGGAACCGGAGAAACAGACCGGCAGGCATAAAGGGTCTCCACAGTGGGGACAAGGCACAGACAGAAGGATGAATCTTCCTAGTCTGAAGACCTTTGGGTTCAAAACATATTCACGTGCCAACCACGTGCAAGGCTCCCTGTTCATTTCTTGAGCATAAAGAATAAGTTATTGCCTGCCCCAGCAGCTTACAATGAATTTGAGAGACTGACAAATATCCACTATGTATTATGCTACTCAGGATGCAATTTGACAAGGGCGGAACACCCATGGCTCATGTCTGTAATCCTAGCTACTCATAAGGACAGTTTGAAGCCAGTCCAGCAGAAAAGTCCACGAGACTCTTATCGCCAAGGAACCACTAAAAAGCCAGAAGCCCAAGTGGTAGAGCTCTAACCTTGAGCAAAATAAGCTCAGGGACAATGCCCAGGTACTGAGTTCAAGCCCCAGTATTGGTATGTGCGCGCGCACACACACACAGGTAGTTGTGTTTTTATGAAAACACAGAATGGAAGGTAGATTTCTTTTTGAGAACAACAGAGGTGGGGAATAGAGAAGATATTTTGTAAGAGATGATACAGTTTGAAAGCTGGCAAGAGTTTTTCTTTATCCACACATTTCCAGTTTTAATTGGTATTCTGAAATTAGCTTCAAGGTAACATTACCTACAAGTGAAGTTGTAGCTCAAGTGGTAGAGCTCCAGCCCTGAGCAAAATAAGCACAGGGACAGTTGCCAGGCTCTGAGATCAAGCCCCAGGAGCAGCAAAAGAAAAAAAGAAAAGAAACTCTAAATTGGGATTCACAGCTTAGTGGAAATAGGGAGACATGAACCCCAAATGCCCTGAAGTTTGGAAGAATTCAGTGAGAAAATAGAGTGTTCCATTGTGGACTAGTGTTTAACATTTAATTTCCCTTTATAAAAATAATTTGAGCCAGGCACTGGTGGATCAAGTGGTAGAATACTGGACTTGAGTAGAAAAAGCTAAGGGACAGAGCCCAGGCCCTGAGTTCCAGTCTTAGTACTGGCACCAAAGTAAATTAATTTTAAAAATCCCAGAAAATGCAATTTCCAGAGAATAAAGATACATGTTTAAAAAGAATTATTGAAACACATCTGAAAAAAGAAAACCTTTTTGGAAACATGATCAAAGGACTCCTGTGTCCAGTGTACAAAGACATATACACACCTGCTGAAATATTTGCTTTTATTGATGTTTACATGGCACCGACTTCTGTCTTCATTATTTTTGCTTACATTGGGTGGGAAGTTGATTAAAAGTGATTTCTTTGTTACCTTTTGAAAATTCTTACATTTATCCTAGGGCTGAAACCTCTTTCTCCCCATTCCTTTGTTCTACGGAATAGGAGGTTGGGTTTTCATGTAAGTGACTCACTACTGATGTAACTTGTGAAAAGTTCAGAGTAACTGGTAATTAAAGGCAGGCATCTGAGAAAACATTACAACTTTTGTGTTAATGGGTGTAACCCAAAAGACGGGCCTGGTGACTATTTTATATCTCTACCACATTAAAACCAGATGATAAGTAAACACTGAAGACACTTTAAAGTGCAAGGTATTATCTAGCAGAATCATTCATCCTGTACCTGACATGGGAACAATGATCCATTTACAGTGCTCCCTGCCAGGAGTACAGACAGCATAGAATGAATGGACCACATCCTACACATGCAGGCATTGTTTGAGCTCATTCAAAACAAAAACTTTCAAATACCTTAAGCTTCTGCTCCTTAGAAACAATTCTGGCTAGGAACTATTGTTTCTGTGAACCAACAATGAAAAGAAAACAAGCCCAGAAGTTCCTTAACAAACACCTGTTTTTCTACAGAGCCGAGGAGGTTGGGTACTTAAAAGAACTTTAAAGCTAAAGGCGAAACGGAGGGACAAAGGGTGAACAAATACAGCCATGGGACTCACTAGACACTGTGTTGAAAATGAACTAGACAACTTGTGAGTGGGGTTGGGAGGGAAAAACTGAGAGGGAGTGAGGAAAGGGGT
Source organism: Perognathus longimembris pacificus (assembly GCF_023159225.1). Lineage (NCBI taxonomy): Eukaryota > Metazoa > Chordata > Mammalia > Rodentia > Heteromyidae > Perognathus > Perognathus longimembris. The sequence continues at coordinate 26,647,335 of NC_063177.1, forward strand.
GACATTGTCCAAAAAGAAATGTACCCATGACCTGGCTTACATAGCTGTAACCCTCTGTACATCACCTTTATAATAACAGTAACTTTTTTTTTAAATAAAAAGCTAAAAGCCATTTTCAGACAGGTAACAAAATTGACTTCTCCACCCCTTTGTGTGGATCTAATGTGAATTAGATCTAGCTGTGAACAAGGTTAGATTTCAATGAAAAGTTCAAAGAGGAGACACACTTGGCAAAGTACTATACACTAAGCTATTTTGGTGGTTAATTATTCTTTTTTTTTTTTTTTGGCCAGTCCTGGGCCTTGGACTCCGGGCCTGAGCACTGTCCCTGGCTTCTTCCCGCTCAAGGCTAGCACTCCGCCACTTGAGCCACAGCGCCGCTTCTGGCCGTTTTCTGTATATGTGGTGCTGGGGAATCGAACCTAGGGCCTCGTGTATCCGAGGCAGGCACTCTTGCCACTAGGCTATATCCCCAGCCCGTTAATTATTCTTGAGATCTATTAGGTAACTTCCTTTTCTTTTTCTTCTTCTTCCTCTTCTTTTTCCACCTCCTCCTTCTCTTCTTCTTCCTTTTTTGTTTTTTTGCCAGTCCTGAGGCTTGAACTTAGGGCCTGAGCACTGTCCCTGACTTTTCTACCACTTGAGCCACAGCACCACTTCTGGCTTTTTCTATATACGTGGTGTTGGGGAATTGAACTCAGGGATTCATGCATATGAGGCAAGTACTCTACCACTAGGCCATATTCCCCGTCCCTCTTCTTCTTTTTTAAATTGTGCCAGTAGTAGGGCTTGAACTCAGGACCTTGTACTCTTAGTTTTTTGTTTTTTTAAGACTGGCACTTTACCACTTTAGCCATGACTCCACATCTGGCTTTTGCTGGTTGGTAGGAGGTAAGAGTCTCCACAGTTTGTCTGCATGGTCTGGCTTTGAACTTCAATCCTCAGATCTCAGCTTTCAAGTAGCTAGGAATACAGGCCAGAGGCATTAACTTTGTTTCTTTTAAGTGTATTTTTGTTACTCAAAAGCCAAGCTTTCTTTTAGAGGCCTTGAGCTTTTTATGGGAAGCATTTCCCACCTAACTCTTAGGCAATATGCACATATATATATACACACATATATATATACACACACATACATTCGTATATATTCACATATGTGTGTCTGATATATCACAGAGAGAGGGAGAGAGAAAGCACTTTAGATTCAATACCCACCATGAAAAAGAAGTGAGAAAGAAATACTAGAAACATGCAAGTCACTTACTGTAAACACGGAAATAGAATGTTTCTACAGGTTCAGATTCAGCTCGTTCATCTCCCATGTTTACCTAGTCAACCACACCTATGTTGATGTAGTGATTCATAGAGAGAAATACGAACCCCGTGGAGATCAATAACCAAAAATATTGTGCCACCCAGGAAGATACAGTTACTGAGTGAGCTCAGGAAGAGCACTGGGCCAGAAAGACTCATACATGAATTGCCAACCTATGTATTGGTCCCAGTGTGCCAGGGGATATTAACTCCTGCCAAACCTCTAGCTTACCTCTGAGCACTGATGGCTGACAATGTGAGCACAGAGGGAGAATAGCACAAGGCCGAAGAGGACCCGGGACAAGTATCACATGCCAGGACAGAGCAAATGCCTATCCTGAGTCAAAGGAGAGGTTGCTTTTGTTACATACAGAGGTTATAAAAAGGAAAGAGAGGGCTGGGAATATGGCTTAGTGGTAGAGTGCTTGCCTTGTACACGTGAAACCCTAGGTTCAATTCCTCAGCACCACATATATAGAAAAAGCCAGAAGTGGTGCTGTGGCTCAAGTGGTAGAGTGCTAGCCTTAAGCAAAAAGAAGCCACAGACAGTGCTCAGGCCCTGAGTTCAAGGCCCAGGACTGGCCAATAAATAAATAAGTAAATAAAAAGTAAAAAGACTGTGGTTGGGCAGGTTAGGGTCCGAGGACCTAAAGAAAGTAAAAAGCCATGAAACATGGAAGCTGATAAAATTAGTATCTCAAATACAGTCAAAGGGTAAGAATTGGTCTGAAAATATGAATATTTCCAGCTGGGAAAGCTATGTATAGATGCCAAATATGATATGACCATGATGCAGCCTATACTTTTAACATTATAGGTTATCTATACAGTTTTATTCCCCTGTTAAATAGCTGGAATGCACTTGTATTTCTCAATAGTGTTAATTTTGATAGAATAATTTGATTATATATATATATACATATATATATGCAGTTGAACGTTCTCCAGAATTTGGAATATAATTAAACAAAGATTTCTGAGTACTGACTGTTATCTTGTGATCATGATTTGGTTTCCTCTAAATGTTTTGCACATTAACAGGTAAACTTGTTACATGTTACACCGTAAACTCTGCAATTCTAATTATAACAGAAAATGCCTAGAAGACAGTGAGACTATATTTTTGTAGTACTGATGACTTTTTATTTGGTGCTAGGACTTAAACTCAAGGCCTGAGCACTGTCCCTGAGCCTTTTTGTTCAAGGCTAGCACTCTACCACTCAAGCTACTTCTGGGTTTTTCTGTGATTAATTGGAGATCAAAGACTCACAGACTTTCCTACTTTGGCTGGCTTTAAATCGCAACCCTCAGATCTCAGCCTCCTAAGTAGCTAGGATTACAGGTGTGAGCCACCAGTGACTGATGGCTTACATTTTTTTTTTAAACAAAGTAACCACCACAGGGACTGGGAATATAGCCTAGTGGCAAGAGTGCTCACCTCGTATACATGAAGCCCTGGGTTCGATTCCCCAGCACCACATATATAGAAAATGGCCAGAAGTGGCGCTGTGGCTCAAGTGGCAGGGTGCTAGCCTTGAGCGGGAAGAAGCCAGGGACAGTGCTCAGGCCCTGAGTCCAAGGCCCAGGACTGGCAAAAAAAAAAAAAAAAAGTAACCACCACACATGCCAAGCGTTTGCAGATAGTGTACATATCATGGCCTTTTATCTCTCCCCATGCCTCACCAGTTGCCCCTTTCCTCACAGAAGCAGCTGGGATCAAGTGGCCATGAAGGAATTCATCTTACAATTTGAAAATCTGCATTTCAGCCAGGGGCTGGTGGCTGAGGACTTAGACTCAAAGGCAGCCGAGGCAGGAATGCCTGTGAGACTCTTATCTCCAATTAACCAGCACAACGGTGAAAATAGTAGAGCACCAACCCTGAGCAAAAAAGCTATGCAACAGCAAGAGGCTCAAGTTCAAGTTCCAGTACTGTCCTGGGTGGGACAGGAAGACTGCATTTCAGCCTGGCTCTACCACAGTGAACTCTGAGACTTTGGGCAGATCAGTGAATTCCCTTGGCTTCTTCATGGGCTAACTAAGAATAATGAGACCTTAGCATGGGGAAAATGAAGACAGTCATAAAAGAGCCTCACATGTTCTCTGTCGTGAGTTTTCCTCATGTGTTGGTCATTATTTCTTTTTGTTATAAATTTAAGTTAGAAAATAGCTGGAAATGAAAGAGGACTGTTCACGAAAACCTTAGATCTGTCATGCAATTAGCACAGATGCTTTCATTCACCCAGAGAACTTTGTTAAATGGCTTTTTATTTTAGGCTACACTGTTATCGCTAGCACCAGAATGAACCTGTTAACCAAAATAAAACAAAGTAAAACACTCCGGGCCTCAAAGTCACTGCCAGTCATAAATAACCTGAGAGTTATTTAAATGAAGATATATTGCCTCTATAATGGGGTGCTGTCTATAAATCAGGAAGAAAAACAAACAAATAAAAGACCCATTAATGTGAAATGCTGACAAATCCGTTCTCCAAGTCCTGCTGTTGGTGTTTTCCAAAGCCTTCAGTCAGCACACATGTCTGGTGTGTCCCCCAAACCTCAGCTGGGGACCCAAGGCAGGCTGTCACCATGACTCTAAAGATGGTGGCCGGAAAGTCCGACAGAGCTTTCACTCAGCAAACAAGAGTATGGGGGCAGGGCAGCCAGTAAGTAGCTCATGGCTGGAATCCTAGCTACTCAGGAGGCTGAGATCTGAGGATCACAGTTTGAAGCCAGCCCAGGCAGACAAATCTGAGAGACTCATAGCTCCAATTAACCAGCAAAAAGGCAGAAGGGAAGGCATGGCTAAAGTGGTAGAGTGCTAAGCAAAGAACACAAAGCCCTGAGTTCAAGCTCCAGTATCAGCACCCAAACATAAAAGAGTATGGTTGTCTTTCTAGTCAATGGACAGAGTATGCCAGGCCCCAAAGAAGCCTTTAGCATCTTTCTCACCAGTTGGCCATGGGCGGTTTAGAAAGGATACCTAGGTGTGATACTGCCATCTACAGCCTTGATAAAATAATGACACATTAATTTAAAAAAAAAAGTGCAGGCTCATCCATGAACACAGAGTTTTAAAATTTCAAATTGCTTCACTGAGCTTCAAAGGAGGTGGTCATTAGTTCCAAAAGGAGTCTTGGAGGCTGGGACTTCTTTTTTTTTTTTTTTTTTTTTTGGCCAGTCCTGGGCCTTGGACTCCGGGCCTGAGCACTGTCCCTGGCTTCTTCCCGCTCAAGGCTAACACTCTGCCACTTGAGCCACAGCGCCGCTTCTGGCCGTTTTCTGTATATGTGGTGCTGAGGAATCGAACCTAGGGCCTCGTGTATCCGAGGCAGGCACTCTTGCCACTAGGCTATATCCCTGAGGCTGGGACTTCTTATGACTATCAATGGAACCCATTTTGGTTTCATTTTAAGGGCAATTAACTATAGCACAGTGGTGTTGCTACAAACACCACCTTGATGTTTATGCATTGAATGGCGAGGGAAGTGGTCCTCGTCATCCACAGGTGGGTCTTTTCTACCTTGGCTCTTCCCTCCCATCTTAACAGAAGCCAGAGGAGAGAGAGAATAGCCGGAGGCCTCAGTCATGTTTCTAGAAGACAATGCTACCTCAGCAACTAGTACCCAACCAGTACATAAAGCAGAGTCCAGACTGCTAACCATGACATCATGGAACTTTACAGATTAATATGTAAGTCACATTATAAGCTGGGTGATGATGGCTCATACTTGTAAAGCTACTCAGAAGGCTGAGACCTAAGGATCATGGTTCAAAGCCAGCCTAGGCAGGAAAGTCCATAAGACTCTTATCTCTATCCACCAAAACAAACAAACAAACAAAACAAAAACCAGAAGTGGAGCTGTGGCTCAAGTAGTAGAATGTCAGTCTTGAGTGAAAAAACTCATGGACAGAGTCCTGGCTCTCTGTTCACGCCTCAGTACTCAGTACTTTTTAAATCACATTATAAATCAAAGTCTTTAAAAAATAACCAACCAATTTTACAAAAATTAAAATCAAGCCTACCATTTTTACTTTCTCATGGTTCTCATTTTTCCTTCTCTCAGCTGTCTGACTTCTGCTACTGTCACAAACTACCCCCCCATTTGTTCTGGGTCTCACTATGAATTATCTATCCTCTAAGAGTTTGCTACTCATATCTCAATGCTCACTGAAAACAAAAATAACAAAATTCATTTTTTATAATCACTTCAAAAATTCACAAAGTTGGCATTATTAATTTTTTTCATTATATAAATGACTGGCAGATAAGACGCTGTAAGATGGTCAATTTCAAATTAAACTAAAACTGTACCTGTACACACATTTGATTTTTTTTTTGCCAGTCCTGGAGCTTGAGCTCAGGGTCTGAGCACTGTCCCTAGCTTCTTTTTGCTCAAGGAGCACTCTACCACTTGAGCCACAGTGCCACTTCTGGCTTTTTCTGTTTATGTGATGCTGAGGAATCGAGCCCAGGGTTTCATGTATGGTAGGCAAGCACTGTACCACTAAGTCACATTCCCAGCCCCATTCAATTATTTTATTAATTCTGAATAGTTTAAATTCACACACTCAAAGTCTTAAATAAAAAACAAATTTTATTTAGAATGATAAATCCAATAAACAGAACTTGGCATACTGTTTAGACATTTTCATTTTATGTTTTGACTTTTTTTTGGCCAGTCCTGGGCCTTGGACTCAGGGCCTGAGCACTGTCCCTGGCTTCCTTTTGCTCAAGGCTAGCACTCTGCCACTTGAGCCACAGCGCCACTTCTGGCCGTTTTCTGTATATGTGGTGCTGGGGAATCGAACCCAGGGCCTCAAGCTCTCTTGCCACTAGGCCATATCCCCAGCCCCTTGACTTTTTTTTTGGGTCAGTTGTGGGGCTTGAACTCTGGGCCTGGGCGCTGTCCCTGAGCTCTCAGGCTCAAGGCTAGCACTCTAGCCACGGCACCACTTCCTCATTTTATGTTTTAACAATACATGTATGGGGGCTGGGAATATGGCCTAGTGGTAGAGTTCTTGCCTTGTATACATGAAGCCCTGGATTCTATTCCTCAGCATCACATATCTAGAAAAAGCCAGAAGTGGTGCTGTTGTTTAAGTGGCAGAGTGCTAGCCTTGAGCAAAAAGAAGCCAGGGACAGTGCTCAGGCCAAGTTCAAGCCCCAGGACTGGCAAAACAAAACAAAACAAAAAAATATATGGTGATGGTTCTACAACTCTGAATAAGTTAACAGGCCCTAAACCACACAGAAAGAGAGAGAAGGAGAGAGAGGAAAAAAAGGGTGACGTTTATGGCAAGTGAATTGTATCTCAATAAGACTATTTTTAAAGACATATCTAACCAGTCAGTATGAAAATCCTTCTAGGAAATAATATATGTTTTTCCCCCCTCGCTAGCCCCATAGTTTAGAGTATATGCAGGCTGGGTGCTGGTGGTTCATGCCTGTAATCCTAGCTACTCAGGAGGCTGAGATCTGAGGATCACAGTTCAAAGATGGCCGGAGTAGGAAAGTCTGTAAACTACTCAGAAAAAGCCAGGAGTGGCACTGTGGCTCAAGTGGTAGAGTGCTAGCCTTGAACCCAAAGAGATTCAGGGACAGCTCCCAGGCCCAGAGTTCACACCTCAGGACCAGCAAACAAACAAACAAACAATGAGTATACACAAAAGCAAAGTAAATAAAATGTTCTTGTAGCATAGATAATTATGATGTCATCTGCTTATAGTATTCTCTGGGCCATAATTGTAAGACTCAGATTCTGATTTCCCTTGTGCTTAACTGCGGGGGGAGTGGTCAGCAGGACCTAGTCCACTTAGGATGTAAACCAGATGGATAAAGAGTCTTTAGAGGGGCTGGGGATGTGGCCTAGTGGCAAGAGTGCTTGCCTCGTATACATGAGGCCCTGGGTTCAATTCCCCAGCACCACATATGCAGAAAATGGCCAGAAGTGGTGCTGTGGCTCAAGTGGCAGAGTGCTAGCCTTGAGCAAGAAGAAGCCAGGGACAGTGCTCAGGCCCTGAGACCAAGCCCCAGGACTGCCAAAAAAAAAAAAAAAAAAAAGAGTCTTTAGAAAAACTCAATCCCCTAGCAAAATTGGGGCCCATGAAGACATAGAGGGGGTCCACAAGGACGTAGAGAGGAGGTAAAAGGTGGAAGGCATCCCAGTCCACATGAGGTCTCTCTGGCTGAGAGTCAAATTCTCGATGTAGGCATCTCCAAAAGGAGAAGAGACTGCCCCAAAGGCGTAGGGATTCCCTCTGGCATGGTGCCACGACCAACGAGAGAGGGACGAAGAGAGGGCCCAGAGACAGGAGTCACTCACCTGACTAGACAGGAGATCATGTGGTAAATCTGTGGCCAGCAATGGTAAAGGTGAGCGGTCCAGCTTGGGGTTCCTTCAGCAGTTTGGGTTCGAGGAGGGGCAGCAGGAGGCAGCTCGACCCTCAGAAAGAGAGGGGGGGATCCAGCGTCTCCTAACACAAACCCCTCTTGGGCCTCAGCAACAGATATAGGGGTTGCTGAAAGGAGATCAATTCAGGCAGAAGAGAGCTTACTAGGAGAACCAGGCCACTGGCCTGCACAAGATGGAGAGAGAACGGACGCTGGAAAGAGATTATATAGAGGAGGGTGAGCAGGCATGGCCAAAGCGGATGCGGAAGTGACCTCAGAGCCTGGGGGAACTCTCAGTGTCTGGAGGAGGCATGACCAGGGTGGGAGAGGAAGTGACCTCAGAGGATGAGGAGGTGACCTCAGAGCCTGGAGTCCTTTTGCTGACTCACAGCCAGGTGATCTACAGTTACAGGTGATTGACAATCAGGTGATTGTTTGACAGTTACAGGTGAGTGTTTGGGGCAGGTGATTTCTGGTAAGGCTATGTGCTATCCTTTGTGAAGAGGAGTGGGGAAAAGGGCTGTTCTCTCAAGCAGACTTAGCAAAAGGTTTCTGTGAAATTCCTACTGAGATCATTATACTATAAGGCTTAGGGTGTGATTTGATGCATTCTTCCCTGTATTCCTATTTTAAAGGATTCCATGTTACACCTTTCATCTGTTTTTATTTACTTGCTAAAAGGAGCAGGTTACACTCTCAACATGATATTTCTTTAAAGTAATCTGGATAGAAATATAAAAGTTACCCCAGGACCACAAGATAGATTTGAACTTGCTGATGGCTTTTGGAAATAAATATTGCAGGCACCTGCCACTTAGATTTCAAAGTAGTAGTTAGAAGAGCCATTTTTTGTCTGGGGGGTGGGGAGGGAAGATCCTAATAGCATCAAAGAATCTTAAAGTCAGAGATAATCTCATTAAACCCATTGTCTTTCCTGATGAAGAAACCAGAGCTCCACAGAGGTTAAACTGTTTGCCCAGGGTCACACAGCAAGTTAGTGAAAGCACCAGGTAAAGAGTAAGTCTCCTGACTCCCTCGCCAGTCCTCTCTCCTAGACTATTTTATCATTCCAAGGAGAAAAGTCTGTTAGATATTCTCAATTCAAAGAAAAGTTTGTAAAGAGCATAACCCACATCTAGCAGGTGATAAGAAATATTTAAAATAGATTTATTTGCTTTTTATTATTTCCCCCTTCACACAATAGCTTTGTGAGGTATTTGTAAATTAATCTTACAATGAAAATATAGGAAGGATCAAGGAGGGACAAACAGCAGCCACGTCGCCTCCCAGACTCTGGGCCTCAGGAAATCATCCACAAGAATGAGCCAGGAAGGGCACTGGACTGCACTCAGCCTGTGAACGGAAGCAGCCATTCCAGGAAGCACGTTGACACTCTCATCAAAAGCCTTTAAGAGAAGAAGTCTTATGTCTGGGAGCCAATTACATCAATAGGAACTAAATCCAGAGACACGCTTTTACGGAGCAATGTTCACTGCCATATTTCCTGTCATGATTATGAAGGGAATGGTGAATGGCATAGTGTATCTGTTTGATGACCATCCTTGTAGCTAGTCAAAGAAAATTTAAAAGAATTCAATGCAGAACATTCCATGTGATATAGTATGATGTTTTAGGAGCAGAGCACAAAATTATATGTTTGTATATGTACGTATGCATTTTTTGTATACCTTTAAACAATTAAGATATAAATTAAAAAATAAAATGTGCACCTGGGCACCAGTGGCTCATGCCTGTAATCCTACTCGGGAGGCTGAAATCTGAGGATCACAGTTCAAAGCCAGCCTGGGCAGAAAAGTCAGTGAGACTCTTATCTCCAATAAGCCACTCAGAAAACCAGTAGTGGTGCTGTAGCGTAGAGCGCTAGCTGAAGAACTGAAGAGCTTAGGGACAGGCCTACACCCAGAGTTCAAGCCCCATGACAGACAAAAAAAATTTTTAAGTGCATAGAGAAATATAGTGATTATCTTTGGGTAGTAAAATAGGAGTGTTTTTTTTTCTTATTATAATAACAAGGAGCTGGGAATATGGCCTAGTGGCAAGAGTGCTTACCTCCCATACATGAAGCCCTGGGTTCAATTCCCCAGCACCACATATGTAGAAAATGGCCAGAAGTGGTGCTGTGGCTCAAGTGGTAGAGTGCTAGCCTTGTGCAAAAAGAAGCCAGGGACAGTGCTCAGACCCTGAGTCCAAGCCCCAGGACTGGCAGAATAATAATAATAAATAAATAACAAGGAAATTGTTTGCTAATTTTCCATGTTTTTAGTAGTGGAAAACAGATCTTTGCTCATATAGTAGGAAAAAAAGTATAATAAATCTTATTAAAGCAAACAGAAAAAAAGAGCCAATTTAAAAAATGCCAAATATGGAATGAAGTCGAGAAAGGTTCTGGATTCAGATCTTCCCAGCTCCATCACCTTCTCTAAGTGCTGTCATTTCTCGTATTTCTTTATAGAATCACGTCCAATTAGTATCTAACGCAAACTGTAGCTCTTTGATGGTCAAAAAAGCACTATTCATTCCAGAGCTTATACATCCTTCCTTCCTTTGATTTGCTTGACCAGATGGCACCAGTTAGAAAGGAAACCACATAGGTGTCTGGACTTAAGGTGGAGAGAGCAGCTCCTCAGGCTACTTCTGGTGGATCCTCCTATTTTACTCTGTCCTTTCACAACGCATGCAAAGCCATGCCTTCTCTTTGTACTGTGGCAGCCCCTGAAGTGGCACAGCCGCAGGAAGGGCTCTTAATCCCTCAACCCACCACCTCCCAAATGAAGATCTGAAATATTTCCAAGGTAACAGCAACCCTCTAAAATAAGAAAACAGTGTTTGGAACAAGAAAACAGGTCCGGGTGAACTAGGAGGTCAACATGTTCTTCACTGAAGAGGAGGATTTGTTAAGAGGACTTCAACATTCCCAAGTCTCACCTTCAGAGAATTTCCCCCCTGTTGCTTATATTTGGAACAAGCAACCCGGAGAGAAGAATGCATCAGCCTCCTGTCAGCGTGATTCATGCTGCCACATTTGAAATGCAGAGGATCCTTTCGGACCTGATCTGAAGAAGACAACCACGAAGGCAAGCTGACGGGCCTGTGCTTCTACTGTCAGAGATTTGCACATCAATCAATGAGACTCCACATGGCATCTGTTTTCAGTGATCACGTCACTTGCCATCAATATCACATTCAATCCTTGCAGTGAAAAATGGGCTCTTTTCCCTCATATTCACAAGCACATGATCTCTCTCTGCTCTTCCCTGGGCTTCCCACATCAGGAAGAAAAACAGTGCAACAGTGTCTCCTGCTGCCCAGCGGCGTGGTGACACCAGCACAGGGGAGGGGCCGCTCTGCACACAGGAAGGAACACTTCATCCTTGGCAGAATTCAACTTCATGACAGTGTACACTCTCTCTACATTTAATTGAAATGTGCTGTGATTTTTTTTTGCGTGTGTGTGTGTGTGTGTGTGTGTGTGTGTGTGTGTGTGTGATTACAAGCATGAGCCACTGGCACCCTGCTGTCTCTGAGGGTTTTTTTGTTTTGTTTTTTGTTCAAGTCTAATGCCATAGCACTTAAGCAACTGCTCCTCTTCTGGCTTTGAACTGTGATCTTTAGATCTCAGCTTCCTGAGTAGCTAGGGTTACAGGTGTGAGCCACCGGCACCTGGCTTGCATTGCTCCTGTGAAGTGTAAGAATATCATTATTTCTGGTATTGAAACTTTGTTTATTAAACAGTGTCAAAAAATTTGTTGGTGCTGGTGCTAGAGCTTGAACTCAGGGACTCATACTCTGCTTTATCTTTTTCACTTAAGGCTGGTCCTCTAATATTTAAGCCACAGCTCATTTCTGGCTTTTGGCTGGTTAATTGGAGATAAAAGTCTCACGGACTTTTCTGCCCAGGTTGGCTTTGAACCTTGATCCTCAGATCTCTGCCTCCTGAGTAGCTAGGATTACACAATAAGCCGCTGGCACCTGGCTTCTCCTGTCCTTTTTTTTCTTTTCTTTTTTTTTTTTGGCCAGTCCTGGGGCTTGGACTCAGGGCCTCAGCACTGTCCCTGGCTTCTTTTTGCTCAAGGCTAGCACTCTGTCACTTGAGCCACAGCACCACTTCTGGCCATTTTCTATATATGTGGTGCTGGGGAATTGAACCCAGGGCCTCATGTATATGAGGCAAGCACTCTTGTCACTAGGCCATATCCCCAGCCCCTTCTCCTGTCCTTTTGACTTTTTATAGGTTTACTCCCATGCTCGCCCTGCACCATTCGCATCCTCATCAGTACAAGACAGCTAGTTAAGTCTGTTGTAGTGACAGAAGGGCCCACAATAGAAGGGCTCACAATAGAGAGGCCCAAGAGAGGCTGACTGGTGTCAGGATATATTCTTATTGTTTCATTGAAACAATTTACTCTGGTAGAATGCCACTGAAACCCACAAGCATATTTGTTTCCTTTTTGGTATCATGTCAGATCCTTGATGGAGGGGAAAATGCATGCCTGGGAGTAATTGCATTCGGCATAGATGCAATTTTGTGAACCCCAATGATAAAAAGAAGTGGTGACTTTTGACATGACTGAATCAATTCTGAGGTACAATTCGGATCAATCAGTTACTACGTCCCCCCAGATAAATCCAGTATGCTTATATGCTTACCATATGTCAAAAGAATGCTTTGGAAATCTTCTGAGTGAGCTAATTAGTTTCTTTAAAAAAATTGAGGAAGGGGGAAATACCTGTGGAAAAGTGGATGTTTGCTCTGAAGCTCTTGCTCTCTCTTCTCTCCCAAAGTTCTGGTCATTTATTTCATTATGATGATCTGCTCTTGAGGAATGGCTGGATTTTCTTGTCTCATGGCAGGGCTGCGCCCATCTGAGTTGTTCAGATAACTGCCTTTGTGTACACAGATAGCGGGTTGTATGTAAGCTCAGGTAGTGGAAACAATGAAATCCAAGTCCACTAATGCTTCCTGGATTCTGGATTTATCTGTGATCTATACCATCCATGTTCTATTGTGCCCCAGTCTTGAATCATTCCCAGATTGCTGCAGAAATGCTTATCTCATCCCTATATTAGAACTTTCCTCTGTGTGTGTGTGTGTGTGTGTGTGTGTGTGTGTGTGTGTGTGTGTGTGTATACACCTGGCCATACTGGGGTTTGAACTCTGGGCTGCACATTCTTGCTTAGCTTTTTTGTTCAAGGTTAGTACTCTATCATTTGAGACATCTCCACTTCTGTCTTTTTTTTTTAACTAATTAATTGAAGATAAATCTCTCAGATTTATCTCCTGGGGCCAGTTTTGAACCAGGATCAGATCTCAGCCTCCTGAGTAGCCAGGATTACAGGTGTGAGCCACCAATGCCCAGCTCAGATTGGAACATTCTTGCTATAGGCCTTCCAGCCCAGTGTACCTTCCTTGAAATGATTGAAAATTTCTCCCTTGATGCCAGACATCTGAGCAACAACAGTAACAAGTTATATAGAGTGTTGTAAAAATCATTTTGTTAATATTTTTGTAGCACTTCAGAAAGTCAAAGCTCTTTAGAGCATTGCAGTGGATAGCAACTTCTAAGACAGTCAACCTTTTCTAACTTCAATTTGTGTAAGTACAGACTTGTTTTCCTTCTGGGTATTTTATTTTTCCTTTTATTGGCTTAAGCATAATACTAAAAGTTTTGATGACTCAATTTGAATAAAAGAAAAAGAGATACTTTTTGTTTGGATAAGAATTATCATTCCATTTAGCAGGGCCATTTTTCTATCAGTAGACAATTTTTTTTTACATTTTAACATGCTGTTTTTATGCTTTGAGTAAGAAGACTGCTAAAGGTAAACACTGGAGCTCATTTCTAGTTTATGAAAGCATTTGATCACTGCTTGATTTTTGCCTTCAACAAAACCACTCTAGTAAGACAAGCAGCCCTTCTAGAGTAGAAAGTGCTATTTCTCTTGTATGTACAGTTAAACCTTCCATTATTTTCCTATCAATAATTGTATTTGTTTTTGTGGTGTTGCACCATCTCCGGATCTCTAAGCTCCTATTAGAATCCTTCATAAATAACATTCAAGTTCCCCAAAGGCCCATTGGCAAAGACCATTCCCCTCCCTTTCCCTAGTACTCCAGGATTATAAAATTATTTTAAAGCAAAAGTTAGAATGGGGGCTGGGGATATGGCCTAGTGGAAAAGAGTACTTGCCCCGTATACATGAAGCCCTAGTTCAATTCCCCAGCACCACATATATGGAAAATGGCCAGAAGTGGCGCTGTGGCTCAAGTGGCAGAGTGCTAGCCTTGAGCAAAAACAAGCCAGGGACAGTGCTCAGGCCCTGAGTCCAAGCCCAGGACTGGCAAAAAAAAAAAAAAAAAGTTAGAATGGAAAGATGGATGCCAGTGGCTCACACCTATAATCCTAACTACTCAGGAAGTTGAGATCTGAGGATCAATTTTCAAAGCCAGTCCAGGCAGAAAAGTCTGTGAGACTCCTATTTCTAATTAACCAGCAAAAGTGGCTGGGCACTGGTGGCTCACGCCTGTAATCCTAGCTACGCAGGAGACAGAGATCTGAGGATGGCAGTTCAAAGCCAGTCTGGACAGAAAAGTTGGTGAGACTCTTATCTCCAATTAATCACCAGAAAACCAGAAGTGATGCTGTGGCTCAAGTGGTAAGAGTGCAGGTCTTGAGCAAAAGAACGCAGGGACAGCTCCCAGGCTCCGAGTTCAAGCCCCAGGCCCCCCTCCAAAAAAGAAAGAAAGAAAAAGAACACAAATTGGAGGTGTAGCTCAAGTAGCAGAGCACCAGACTTAGTTTAAACTACATTTAAGACAGAGAGTAGAAAGTAATAAGATAGTAACTTGAAATCAGTAATAGAACTGCAACAGAGAAAATAATTTGAAATAAACTGATTTTTTTTTAAATGAGATGTTTTAGCATTTGGAGACATGGCTCACATGGTAGAGTATCAGCCAATGAATGAAAGTGTCAGGTCAAGAGCTTGAATCTGGGTCTGGGACAAAATAAGTCTCATTTACTTTGCTGAATATGAGGTTTAATGCTATCATTACTATTGTTGGAAAGGGAGCGTTCATTCCATTTTTCTATCCTCAGTGCTAGACACAAAGCCTGGACAATGCAGGTCACTCAATACAGATGGGAGAGTGAAAAATTTAGTATACACTTTACCACTGACATTATGACTATATACTTTACCACTGACATTAAGTTTACAGACCTGTCCAAAACAAAAATGTAAAGGAAAGTGTCAACAATCAGAATCAAACATCTTTAGTTCCTTGAAATAATCTTGGACGTCACTTGGGAACCTGTTGGGGAGGTGGGGAGGGGTCAGTTGAACAAGTTATTATGGAAGAGAGGAAAAGAGAGTATTTAAGTAGTTAGAAGGTATGAATAGATTCTTCAGTTAACATTGGTGAGCTTTATGCCAATTGTTGAACTTTTACTTTAAATAACTTCTAACATTTTATTTTATAAACCCCATTCATTCTTATATTTCATGCAAATGCTACTTACAGGTAAAAAGATCCTATTCTTTCTCTAATGTGCATTTGACTTTAAAAAAAAAACAAAAAACAAACCATAACCATGGTGAAGGAGGAACCACAAAGGAAGCTGATCTTCTTGCTGAGAGGAAACACATTTGAAGTTCTCGCTGAGATCCGGGGCAAGCCTGTGCCCAGCAGTGTGTTTATGGAAAGCCATACAGAAAAGCTTGGCATATGGGATCAATTTGGAAACAAGGACGAGTATCTGCATTGGCATCGGGCAATTTGTTTAGACCCAGAGGCAAGGTTCTAAGCGATGTACAAACAAGACAAAAGTAAGAAAAGCCATTGGAAAAGTACATCATCATTAGACTCTGAGTAAAAGCACCACCCCAGGTTTCTGTGTACATAAAACAGCCCACCTTGTGGAATGAAAGATAAATGCTTTTCTGTGTTCTGCCACTTGCCAATGACGTCACCCCTGCGATTACAAGAAGAAGAAACTACTGAGCTCCAGATGGCGACCAGCCCTGCCCCCTGGATGCGCCAGCATTCATAAGTGAGTATAAAATTGTTTGTTCAATTCAATTGTATAAAAGCACATTGCCCTTTTCACTGATATGGGTGGGTGAGCACACTGCTTTATCTTATTATTCTCTTCGGTCTTTGTTAATGTGTTTTTCTGGGTGATTTATTCTTTTAGAATGCTGTTCACAAGCTTTGCCTAAATAACCAGAATGGACCCTTTAGGAACCTCATTTCTGAGAGAGGTCAGAGATTTTTGTTTTGTTTTTAAAACTTTATTAAACTTTCTGGCATTCAAAGATACTGCTTTCTTTCTACCCACACAACACTCATGAACTAATTCCTACCTACTAATTAGCACAGAATGAAGAGTGGAGAAGTCTTGTTTCTTGAAATTTGTATACTGCGTAAGTTATCTCAAAACTACTCCTCAAGATATTTTACGATTTAGAAACCATGTGGCTCAATGCCTTCATTTTTAAAATTAGGAAATCGAGGTCTAGAAAGGTCAATCAAATCGCCTAAAGTTACACCATCCTGTGACTGCTGAGCTCAGACCAAATCCCAGGCCTTTTCTGCCTCCCCGTGTACTTTTCTAATATATGACACAATATGGTTCAAAAGTAGAGTGAATTTTAAATGGGCTTTCCAGATGGTAAAGTTTGTTATGGTTCCATTACTTGCTCAAAATCTATGAATTCTCCTCATGATTTTTCTATATCGTATCTTGAAAGTGACACTACAAGTTTCACTCTGATGAAAATAAAGCTATTTTATCCACTTCCGAAATGGGGTTATTTTTAAAACATGCATTCAACTTTGAGATTTGCTCTGTTGTATATGTCTTCTTAAAACCCAGATTATGGAAACACTTCTGATTTTTCCATCAGCTATAAAAGCAATGCATTTGCTTCAAGATGAGAAAACAATCTATGTATTTAATCTGTTGCACATATGAATTCTGCCAGATATTTGGCAGGCACACAATACAAAAGGTTGATGACAGCTATCTTGCAATTTCTAATTGAGGGAGCTTTAAGTAATTGTGCTAAAGCCATGTTCAGTATGTAGAGCAATGAAGAAGCCCAGATCCTGGGGTAGAATCTTTCACTGAGGCTGTTAATAGCATCCAAATTCTCATTTGTAAAGCAGCCAGCTGCAGCCCAGTTGTAGAATGCCATATGAAAAAGAACACATGACTTTGATACAAATGATTTATTTGAGAAAGCAGAAATCTGCTATTTAAGATTCATGCTAGCTGATTTTTTTATTTAAAAAAGCAAATACATCTTTGCTTTTGTGCTATCACACAGTAAAATAGGAACAAGCAACCGAGACAGAAACTTTGCAATGTTGAGCACGTATAACTTCCTTTTTAAAAAAAATGGAATTAGAATACCATTTGGATCTTTTCCTTTGTTTTAAAATGTATATATAAAATTCAGAAAACATGTTTCTCCTATGAATCATAGATAGTAAACAAAAGATTCTACATTCCCAGTTGAGTTTTATAATAAAAAATGAATTTAAACACACTAAGTTTCTTTCAAAGATAATGAATATGTTAGTGAAGAAAAAAAATATCACATTAAATCTCTGTCTTAGTAAAGTTGTCTTGGTCCAGCCAATGTCATTATTAATGTATGCTTTTAAAGTCTGTATATGATTTAAAACAGAAGTTGGTGTACGTGTGTGCATCCGTGTGCATGAGCATGTGTGCGTGCGTGTGTGTATTTGTACTGGGAATTGAACTCAGGGTCTTTCACTCTCACTTGGCTCTTTCATTCAAGGTTGGCACTCTACCATTTAAGCTACACCTCCACTTCTGGCTTTTTGCTGGTTAAATGGACATAAGAGTCTCACAGACTTTCTTCCCAGGTTGGCTTTGAACCTCAATCCTCAGATCTCAGTCTTCAGAGAAGCTAAGATTATAAGTGTGAGCCACTAGAGCTTGGCTAAAGCAGGAATTTCCAACTATGAATTTTGACCCATTTATTAGGACCTTACCAGAACGTGTGTGTGTGTGTGTGTGTGTGTGTGTGTGTGTGTGTGTGTGTGTGTGTGTGTTTGTCCTACGGCTTGAACTGAGGACCTAGGTGTTGTCCCTGAGCTTCTTTATGCTCAAGGCTAGTCAGTGCTCTACTACTTGAGCCACAGCGCCACTTCCAGCTTTTTCTGAGTAGTTTATTGGTGATAAGAGACTCATGGACTTTCCTGCCCAGACTGGCTTTGAACCACAATCCACAGATCTCAGCCTCTTGAGTACCTAGGGTTACAGGTATGAGCTACTAGCATCCAGCTGTAAACAGAATTTTAAGAAACGAAATAGACATGCTAGAGGCATCACTTAGCAAATAGGTCCTTGAGTTCAATTCCCACTGCTGCAAAAAAAAGAGGTGGGGGGGGAGAGAGGGAGAGAGTTAGGAGGGAAAGAGAAATAAATTATTAAGGATATATTACATTTTTATGTGATGGCTATGAGTCTTTTTTTATAAGAAGGTATCTACTTTGAATTTAGAGATTAAAATGTATTTGCTATGGTGATTTATGATTAAAAATTTGAAGGATACAACTTTAAGATAACAATAATTATGAATCCAGGCACTGGTGACTCATACCTATAATTCTAGCTATTTAATAGGCTGAGATCTGAGGATCAAGGTTAAAGCCAGACCAGGCAGGAATGTCTGTTGAGGCTCTTAACTCCAATTAACCACTAGAACACCAGAAGTAGAGCCATGGCTTAAGTGATAGAGTGCCAGCCATGAGTGAAAAGTCTGAGACAGCACTCAGACCCTGAGTTCAAATCCCAATACTGGCACAAAAGAAAAAAAAAAACTACAGTGAAACAGTTGGGCACTTCAGTGTGCCATCTTTACATGTGCTGACACTTTGCTTCTAGTTCACGAAGTACAAAGAACACAACACTGGGCAATTGCACACTTTGCGCTGTCAGTCTGGCTCTGCTCCACTTGCTGTAGGTCCATGGACCTACACATCAAGGAGCCTCTCTTAGCTTTGGTTTCAAAATAGAAAAACAACACTTGCATATTAAGTGCTTCAGTGGAGCGTAATATCTGGCACATAGCAAACGATCTAAATGAGATCTATTCTTGTTGCTCTTAATAGGGAAGACAGATTTATTTCTCTAGTTCTGTGTTTGACCATCATGTCCCTGAGCAATAACACATGATTTTGTGATGTCTGAGCAGTGCAAAGGCACATCTGTGCCCTGAACGGGGGACTTGCTCACTTCAATAAACGGAGCCAACTCAATCTCACAGTGGCTGCTATCCTAGAGACCTCCACGGGCAAAGAATTAGTCTATATTTCATAACATTTTTGTTTGGGGAGGTATTTGAAGCAAGTGGGGCTAAAGTAACTCGGCTTTGTGGTGAGTGATAGGTAGTGGTCAAATGATGGTGAGGATTAATTTGAAAAGTATGGTACACATTTTTTACCATGTGCTCACTCTAAGGATGGTGCTAAATAGCCTTTACTTCTAATTGCTAGGCTTTATCTGGAAGCTTTGAGAAAAAGTTCAAGTGTCCCTTGAAAATGGTGTCTAAAGGACACAAGAAGTTTTTCAGCAAATGGTGTGACTTGTGTTCATCTAACTGAGCAGTGCCCCCTGCAAAGAAATTCCCTCGGGCAGCTATACAAACAGGCTAACAATTCTGCCATCACAGAGAAACATTTTTGGAACTCTTCTATTAGAATTGCCCTATGACCCAGTTTATGAGCCATACCAAAAAAAAAAATCCAGACTCATTAATTTATAGTAACACATAAATTTTCACCTTTCATAGTATGGCCTAGCTTGGTCACCCAGTTTGCCTTTGAATGGCATTTCTACTTAAATAAAACAAAGTCCAATCCCAAAATGTGACTATTTGCCACTATCTTGGGTGTTTCAGGGAGGAAAAAAAAAATCACATGTTTCGAAGACAATCCCACAGAAAATTCCAGAATTTCAGGTGCTAGAATAACATCCTTCGTGGCAATGGGCTTGCTGAAGGCATCTGTCTTCTGGAGGGTAAACTGAGGTATATTTGGCTGTAAGCCTGTCCATTCCATAGCAGTTACTGAGAAGTAATGATTTGCAATTTGTTCATTCATCCATTTGTTCAGTGACCTACTACTTGAAAGTCTGAGAATCCCTCAGCAAATAGGACAGACATTCCACAAGACTTCATCCAGAGAGAAGGCCAAATATTAAGTAATGGTAGTACAGACAGCTGGAGCTGGAGGTGTGGCTCAGTGGTTAAGCACCTGCCTAGCAAGTACAAAGCTCTGAGTTCAAACCCCAGTAAGGATGTGTGAGTGTGTGAGAGAGCTGGCACGTGGGAGAGCAAGAAACAGTGTGCTGTAGTGAGAGCACATTTTACTTCAGGAGACCTATGCTAGCTTAGTGATCAGAGGAAACTATTGTAAAGCTGAGATTTGAAAGAGGACTGCAACTCTTACAGGTAGAGGGCAAGGAGCATCGTGTTGCAGAAACAGAAGGAAGTATAATGGATGCCAAGAGTGTTTGGGAGAGTAACTGAAGACTGGCAGAGAGCAGACTACACACAACAGGTGAAAATATTTAAATAGTTCAGGGCTGGGAATGTGGCTTAGTGGTAGAGTGCTTGCCTAGCATGCATGAAGCCCTGGGTTCAATTCCTCAGTATCACATTAACAACAACAACAAAAGCTGGAAGTGGTTCTGTGGCTCAAGTGGCAGAGCACTACTAGCCTTGAACACAGAGTGGCTCAGGGACAATGCCCAGGCCCCGAGTTCAAGCCCCAGGTGGCTCAAATGCATGTACTGAACTATTTAAAGAACAGATAAGCAGCCAGGTCCCTGTTGCTCACACCTATAACTCTAGCTACTCAGGAGGCTGGGATCTAGGGAATCACAGTTCTAAGCCAGTGGGAAGACAAATATGTGAGACTCTTACCACCAATTAACCCTCAAAAAGCCAGAAGTAGATCTGTGGCTCAAAGGTAGAGTACCAGCCTGGAGCTTTAAAAAGCTAAGGGAGGGACTGAGAATGTGGCTTGTTGGTAGAGTGCTTGCCTAGCATGCATGAAGCCCTGGGTTCGATTCCTCAGAACACAGAAAGAGAGACAGAAGTGGGGCTGTGGTTCAAGTGGTAGAGCTCTAGCCTTGAGCCCAGAGAGGCTCAGGGACAGAGCCCAGGCCATGAGTTCAAGTCCCAGGACGGGGGGGGGGGGGGGGAGAGTGCGGGACGGGGAGAAATCTAAGGGAGAACTGGGAATGTGGCTTAGTGGTAGAGTGCTTGCCTAGCATCCATGAAGCCCTGGGTTCCATTCCTTAGTACCACATAGAAAAGGCTGGAAGTGGCGCTGTGGCTCATGAGTAGAGAAGGCGGGCAAGGCCAGGCACTGGTGGCTTCAGCCTGTAATCCTAGCTACTCAGGAGGCTGTGGTGTGAGGATCATGGTTTGAAGCCAGCCTGAGCAGGAAAGATGGTGAAGGTCTTATCCTCAACCATCAGAAAACCAGAAGTGGCACTGTGGCTCAAGGTGGTAGAGGAGTAGCCTTGATAGAGTGAAAAAGCTCAGAGACAACTCCCAGGCCCTGAGTTCAAGCCCCATGACTAATAAAAAAAAAAAAAAGAAAGAAAGAAAGAAGGAAGCAAGCAAGCAGGCAGGCAAGGTGCAACACACCTGTAGTCCTGTTAGAGGATCCGGGGGTGGGGTGGGGGGGAGGTTCCATGTCCCCTCAAGAGTCCACCACTCGGAGACAGTCTCAAGCAAAAAGATGGGTTTTAGGGGGAAGCAAAAAAAGCAAACTGCCCAGCCAGGGTCGTAGCACAGACTCGGAAGCTGAAACTATGCCCCTGAAAAGCGGGCTGACTGGCCAGGGACACAGTGCAGACACAGGAGCTGCCACCGTGCCCCCGAGCAGTCCTCAAATTGGGGTTTTTAAAGGTAAAAGCGTAGCACAGATGTCGGGACTTGACCCAGGGGGTAGAGCACGCAAAAGTTCACAGGTGTAGGAGGTTGATGCAAGAGGTAGAGCACGCAACAAAGCAAGTGTGGCACAGATGTAGGAGGTTGACACAGGGGTTAGAGCAAATAACAAGTTAAGCAAGCCATTTACAGAAGCAGAATTTTGGGGTCAGGTTGACCTAATCTACTCCCCCCCAACATTTCCTACCATGTTTCCTTAATCAAAACGGAGTCAGCTCTGCTCCCTACTGAGGCAGGAGGATTGTGAGTTCAAGGTGATCTTGGCTATGTAGGAAGACTTTGTCATAAAACAGTATCCAGTACTAGTGGCTCATGCCTATAAACAGAAAGCAGAAATCAGGAGGATCTTGGTTCCACATAGGTCCAGGCAAAAGAATTCATAAGAACCCCCACCTTCACCCCATCTCAACAGAAAAAGCTAACTGTGATGGGGTACCATTAAGTGGGTATGAGGAGTGAGAACACAAAGCTTGGGAAAGCCCTCTGAGATACACTGATATTTTAAGAGCTGAGCAGAAGAAAAGACCACAAAGGAAAAGGAAGGGTAAGCGCACCGGGAGAGGTGTCAAGACAGGGTAGTGGCATGGAGACCACAGGAAGAATGCATTTCAGCAGTGACAAGAGCTGCCTACCGGATGAGAGAACAGGAGCCAAGTGGGACTTGTGACTCAATAGTTAGCTCATTTAAAAGACAATCCAAAGAGCCAGAAGTGAGGGAAAAGCCAAGCAAAAGTGTCAGGCCCTGAGTTCAAGCCCCAATATCAGCACATACAAAGTTTCTTCTGAAGTATCTTTCTTGGGCCTGGGAATGTGGTTTCGTGGTAGAGTGCTTGCTTAGCATGCATGGAGCCCTATGCTCGATTCCTCAGCACCACATAGACAGAAAAAGCCGAAGTGGCGCTGTGGCTCAAGTGGTAGAGTGCTAGCCTTGAGCAAAAGAAGCTTAGGGACAGTGCTCAGGACCTGAGTCTCAAGCCCCAGCACTGGCAAAAAAGAAAAGATCCAATTGAAGAATCGTTTTAAAAAAATATTTTGTTAACATATTTTAACCTAAAACAACTGGTTTTTGTGCATGAAGCACGCCATTCAATGCACTGTTAGTAGTTCCCTGTTTCTGTATTTTTTTTTAGTAGATCCAGAACTTTGGGCTGGGGATATAGCCTAGTGGCAAGAGTGCCTGCCTCGGATACACGAGGCCCTAGGTTCGATTCCCCAGCACCACCTATACAGAAAACGGCCAGAAGCGGCGCTGTGGCTCAAGTGGCAGAGTGCTAAGCCTTGAGCGGGAAGAAGCCAGGGACAGTGCTCAGGCCCTGAGTCCTAGGCCCAGGACTGGCCAAAAAAAAAAAAAAAAAAAAAAAACAGAACTTTGAGGTTGATGGGCAGCAGGGCCTCATGTCTGTAATCCTAGCTACTCAGGAGGCTGAGATCTTGGAATCATAGATAAAAATCAACCTGGGCTGACAACTCCAAGCGACTCATTTCCAGCTAACCAGCAAAAAGCTGGAAATGGAGGTGTGGCTCAAATGGTCGAGCTCCAGCCTTGAGCACAAAGGCTAAACAAGAGCATACGGCCTCAAGTTCAAGCCCCAAGACTGTTAAAATAATAACAACTGGTTGTGAAGCATCTGAGTACATAATCCTAGGTAGGCAAAATCCCCCCAATCTTTTCTTACTCAGTCCAAATTCAATAGAAACATTTAAAGCCACTTTTCTTTTTAAAATTCTTCCAAAGCATTTAATTTTCATAAAAACAGCCATTTCATTTTCCTATTGGTATTTCAGGTAATGTTATGATGATTTGCATAGTAATGAATTTAATTGTGTGATTACAAGTATACCTTCACCAAAACAAGTTGGAAAAAAAAGTATTGAAAAACCACTTTGGAATGATGTCTAATGACAGCAAACGTCCACGAATGCACTAGGCAGGAACATACTAGTTGTATGTGTTCAGTGTGTTGTAGGCTGCAGCTGGTGCATTTCATTAAAGACGCAGTCTCACTCTATAGCCCAAATTGGCTTTGAACTTGAAATCCTGCCTCAGCTTCTTGAGGGCTGGGATTATAGGCATATATCATGCCCATCTGAGTTAGTGTGCTTTACAGAAGAGAGAGAATCAGTTGGTTAAATAGAAGTGGATTACAAGAGGTTTTACTTGAGGAGGTGTTCTGGAAGGAAGTTATATCACTGTGGGTTGAGAATAGGTAAGAGTTGACAAAAATAGGTGACTATAAAAGAAGCATAACTGAGCAAGAAAGAGGAGAGTGAGCCAAGTGGAGACACAAGTGTAGCTGGAGGGTAGTAAATTCATTCTTCTTAGTAGAGAAGAGACTTGAGCAAGCTTGGCTTCCAGAAGTAGAACGATAGGAGGGAAAGAGGAAAGATGAACATTCAAAATTCCAAAAGCAGCTGGGTGCTGGTGGCTCACGTCTGTAATCCTAGTTACTCAGGAGGCTGAGGTCTGAGATCTCAAAGCCAGACCCGGCAGGATAGTCCATGAGACTCTGATCTCCACTAAACCACTCCAAAACAGGAAGTGGTGCTGTGGCTCAAGTGGTAGAGTGCTAGCCTTAAGCACAAAGATAGTCAGGGACGGTGCCCAGGCCCTGAGTTCAAGCCCTACAATTAACCCCCCCTCGCAAAAAAAAATTCCATAAGCAGTCAGGAATGAACAACAATTCATCTTGGATCATAGAGAAGGCATCTTTCTCATGTAGAGCAGACAAGATTGGAAGTAGCTGTTGGCAGAGGAAGAAGAAAATTCTGGTGGTAGGGTGATCATTCAATGATGAGGTCCCACCTGGGATAGGTCAGCACTGGGCTGGCCAGGTGAATGGGAGGAGAATGCAAAGGTAACAGAGTCCCTGGGATTCAAATGCGAGGGAGGCATAAACAAACTACTTTCAAAGACTAGAATCCAATTGTGGAATATTGTGAAAAGACAGAAGGTAGAGCTACACACAGCCAACAGGAATGCATCTTACACACTTCACAGCAATACTACTGGTATATTCCTACATGCAAACTTATCAAACATTTACATTAAATGTATACAGTTTTTGTGTATTACACTTCCATAGAACTAAAAGCCAATTAACTCTCACAGGCCTCACAAATTAATATATTACTTTTTATCAGTTCAAAACAATAGCAACAAAAATCCCAGCATCTCCAACACTTAATGTTGAGTGGTTTGAGATAAGTAATCTCATCTATGCCAAGTTCAAAAACAGATACAAAGGAAATGACTTATTTTAGGATGACTTATTTTATGTACATAGATGGAATAAAATCATCAGGGAGAGCAAGAGAGTGGTTGCTATGGCAGCGGGCCCATGGTTCCCTCTGCAGAGAGGAGGGAGAGGAGGAGGAGAAGGAGGAGGAGGAGGGGGAGGAAGAAGAGGGGGAGGAGGAGGAGGGTGGGAAAGACAGCCGCAGGCCACTTCTGCGGTGCTGAAAATATTCTATTTCTCAATCTAGGATGCTGGTGTATTTCATCAGAACTTCATCAGGGACACACGCTGTCTAGGCCCAGGGGAGGGTGTTCGTTGTAGGAAGGTCTTAGAGCATGGTAGGAGGAGATGGAGAATTTCCCTCAGAGGGAGGTTGAAGGTCACTGGAGTCAGCAGTCATGGGCTGAGAGGGCAAGAGCTCCAGCTGCTAAAACAGCTGCAAAAGCCTAAGACCTCACTAGTGGAGGAGCGGAAGCTGCTGTCTCTGTGGGTGTTCAGACAAACATTCCATCATGAGCCTGGGGCTGCCGCCTGACCCAGCTCCGCATCTCTGCGTCCTAGCTACTCCGGAGGCTGAGCTTTGAGGATCGTGGTTCAAAGACAATCTGCAGACAAAGCTCCAGGAAGCTAACTTCCAATTACCCAGCTAAAACACCTGTAAGCAGAGGTGGGGTTCAAGTGGTAGAGAACCAGCCTTAGGCAAAAAAGCCAAGAGAGAGTGCATGGCCTTGAGTTCAAGCCTTACTATGGGCATATCAGCAGTACCATCAGTGATGATGATGATGATGATGATGATAATGAATTGATCAGTCAAGGACCAGATCTGTCCATTTCAAATGTCCTGTCTGACAGGCCCCGCTGTGCTACGGAATGTGAGGACAAGGACAATTCTGGCTGAAGACACCAGGAAGAGATTCACAGAGAAGGAAACACAAATGAATGGCCAGCCATTGACTGCCTACCATGGATCAGACTTTCATTGGCTTTCACCTTACCATTTTGCGTCACTCCCACAACTCTATTGAACTATTCTACTTTTCCGTTTTCAGATGCAGAAACCAAGGTACAGAGAAATCAACTGACTTTCCTAAATGTCGCATTAGCCACAGAGCAGTCATTTGGATCTACCTCTGATATACTCCCATCACTTATTATTGTTTATCATCATCATCACCAGAGTTAAACCTCAGGACCTCATGCTTGCTAGGCTGGTGCCTCTACAACTTGAGCCACGCCTCTAGCCCTGTGTTTTGTTAGCTACTCTTTGAGATAGGGTCTTATTTACCACCCAGACTTCCTCTTGCTGCTAGGATCACAGGCGCACACCACTGTCTCCAGCTGCCCTCCATGGAGAGGGAATCCCTGGGACTTTGCTGCTCAGCTGTCCTCATGCAGCAATCCTCCAGATCTCAGCCTCCCAAGCTGCTAACATTCATAGGCTGGAACCACTGGTGCCTGGATCACAACAACTTTTAACCACATTCTATGACCTTCCATTTGGGTCTTATCAGAAAATATACCTGGTAGGCAGAGCAAACAAAGGACATGAACGAGAACTGGCAATGTGGAGGGATGGGGTTTACTTGCCAGACATGGAGAAGGTCCGTGTGGCTGTTGAATGTCAGAGGGGGGTGATAGTAAGAGACAAGCTGCAAAGTTTGTGGCTTGTCTTGTTCTTTTAGATGTTTCTAACTTGTAGAGATGAATAAACAGATGAAATGCACTGGAGAAGGCGGCCATGACTGAAGAGAGGCACTGAGAAGCAAGGTCCCTTACTGTTCATGTTCTGCCTGGTGTGAACAGGGTGTATCACTGATTCAATTCTTCCTTTTGCCAGAGATGAATAATGAATAAAAATGACTACCACTCACTAGTTATGTGTACCTTTGTATGTAGAGGTAAGCCTTCGCACCTGTACTCTGTTCTGCATGGAGTCCTGTGAAGACCTTCCAATCACATGATTTGTTTTCAGTTCTCACAATCAGTCTGTGAAGAATTCAGGTGAGGAACCTCAGTCCCCATTCTAAGAACTTGAAATCAGACTCACAGGCTGGCAAAGCACCAGGAGCTGGGTTCAATCCCCAGCACCAAAACAAAATAAAACACAAATCAGCTGAGGCTGGATAAGGTTACATACATTACCCACCCACAGACAGACAGTGTGGCTCGTGCCTAAAATCCTAGCTAGTCAGGAGGCTAAGACCTGAGGATCAAGATTCCAAGCCAGCCTAGGCAGGAAAGTCTGTGAGGCTCTTACCTCCAATTAACCACCAAAAAGTTACAAGTGGCCCTGTGGCTCAAGAGGTAGAGTGCTAGCCTTGAGCAGAAAGCTCAGGGACAGTGCCCGGGCCCTGAGTTCAAGCATGGTTAGTTGGTGCACAATGCTGTCTGACTCCTTGTTTTCTCTTCTTCCTGCTAATTCTGTAGAACCTGAGCCAGGCAAATGTGAAAGTGTAAAGGGGAGCAAAATGGGTTCACATCCTTAAGTGATTTCTAGTGAGCTGAAGCCAGACCCAGTGAATTTTTTATTTCTTGATTTCTAGGAGCTAGGAGCTAATTGGCATCATCATCCCTGAGAAATTAAATTTTAGTCATGGAATTTGTACTCGAACTAAAGTGACATGACTCAGAGATATATTTTGATTTAAGCATAATGACAGCAAATTGGCTGCTAGTAGTACTATAGTAATTTTGGATAAACATAAATTTTATGTTTTACAGAGAAACCAAGTCTTCTAATTGCAGTGAACAAGAGAATGTAATTAGTCCCAATTGCCAATCCCGAAATAGTGCCAGGAATTTTTTGGGGAAAAAAAAAAGACCCAAGTAGTATTCAACATGAATGCCAGGGAAAGAATGAACTCCCAGAATCCCCTCGGCATTCAAGTCCTTCAGCTCTTCAAATCGCGGCATCTCCCACCGTTCCTGGGCTCTCTGGCAATTCCCTCCACATCATTGTTCCTGCTCTGCTATTCAGTTTTCCTTCACTGAAACTGTCATTGTTCTAAAACTACTACTCAACTTAGAAGGTCTGATTTTACAAAGGTCTTGAGAATTTTGTTTCCCAGTGGTATCAAACATTTCCTTTTCATGCAGCCAGTGAGAAGGTAAAGAAAGGATGTGGTAGCCTATCCCCTGGCATTTCTCTCTCCCGGCTCTTCCCTCCCCCTGCCCACCTCTTTCTCCCTCTCTTCCCTTTCCCCTCTCTCCCTCTCATCCCTTAATGGTCTTCTGCCTTATCTCCTGGAGCTCTGATTAAGGAAAGGGCACCAGTTCTGACCTGAGAACCTGCTGGATCTGGAAAGTGGCTCTGATGTGAAATTCCCCCCATTCCCAGCATGACTGCTTTGAAATTCAAGATTTTACCCCTCCCCCTCCCCCTTTTCCCCCCAAATGCATCACCCTTCCAAGGTCAATATGCAAGCCTCACTTTCTCAGGAGGAGCAAGAGAAGGATGCCCTCCTGGGCCTCCGTCAGTTCCAATTTGTATTTTGTATTCAGAATTGGCTTTTCAGCTACTTTAAACATGTGCATTCATATTATCTGTCTTTGTAAAATTATTTTGTCTGAATGCTTAGAGACAGCTGGGTGTGGTAGCTCAGGCCTGTAATCCTAAGTAGTTAGGAGGCTGAGATCAGGGAAGATCACACTTGGAGGCCGGCCTGAGCAAGATGCTTGCAAAATTATAGCTCAACCAATAAAAAGCTGGGCACAGTGGACCAAGCCTATCACCTCAGCTATGCTAAGACACAAACCCAGGAGTATTGTGGTCCAGATCAAAAAGAAAGGGAGAATCCATTCAAAACTAATGAAAGGGGCTGAGGATATGGCCTAGTGGCAAGAGTGCTTGCCTCCTATACATGAGGCCCTGGGTTCAATTCCCCAGCACCACATATATAGAAAACGGCCAGAAGTGGCGCTGTGGCTCAAGTAGTAGAGTGCTAGCCTTGAGCAAAAAGAAGCCAGGGACAGTGCTCAGGCCCTGAGTCCAAGCCCCAGGACTGGCAAAAAAAAAACTAATGAAAGCCTTTGGAGCTGGCAGTGTGATTCAGTGCCTCCCTAGTACACACACACACACACACACACACACACACACACACACACACACACACACACACACACAAAGGAAGAAGTCATCATAAATATCTTTTCAGGCAATAAAAAATTTGAGGTTAGATATCAAAACATTGCGATTGATTGGGTTTTATTTTTCTCCCACAAAAGCTTTTTTCTCTTTCATTAATCTCACTTGGCTTGAAAGATATTGCTTTATACTCAGCCAAAAAATATGAAAAGATTCCAATAGTAAGCATTTAAGTATTGAGTATATTTCAGTCTGTGATGCTGGCTTCACCAGCCTGTTGGCTCCAACACAAGAATTCAAACTGGAAAGTGTACCTCATGAAGGCTTAGACATAACTTCTGGGAAACTTCTTTGGGTTTAATTTTTTTTTTTGTTTTAGAATTTAACCCTATTAGTCATTTCATATAAGTGGTCCCAGAGAGATCTCCGTAAGTGGCCAGCTTTAAATTATATACCTTATGGATCCCCAGCACTGGAAATGCAAGGGCTGGCCCTGGTTTTCAAATGACAGCTTGCTTAGTCACAGGCAGGATACAGACATCTAAAATTAACCACAATTAACTGAGCCCAACGTCCTACCTCGGCAAGGTTATTCTAACCGCATTTGATCAAATACATTAGTTGAATTAGATTTAATCTACTGTTCAATACACATTTCCTTAGGAACATTAGACATATTGTCTCAGTGTCCTGCCTTCTCTCCACGTATAAATGAGGCGATGCTCTGGCAATGCGGTCATGAACTAGGGACGTCGCATCTTGGCTCTCCATGAGCCGTGGACTTTTTCCTGGGTTGGGGGCTTGTTTGTGTCTCTGGCGAAAGTCCCTCAAAAGACTTAATCACACAGAACATGAACAATAAGGGACCTTGCTTCGGAGTGCCTTTCTTCAGTCATGGCTGCCTTCCCCAGTGCATCTCGTGTGGGTTCTCTTCTGGAGGGTGTGAGCAGGGTGTATCACTCGTTCAATTCTTCCTTTTGCCAGATGAGAATGAATGTGTGTTTTGCACCAGTACCGGGGCTTGAACTCAGGCTATCACGCACTCCCTTGGCTTTGTCACTCACGGCTGGTGATTTCCCCCTTGGAGCTCCAGCTTCACAGCCAGCTTTTTGGTGGTGAATTGAAGAGTCTCTGGTTTTCCTGCGTGGGCTGACATTGAACCTTGATCCTCAGATCTCAGCCTCCTGAGTAGCTTGGATTATAGACATCACCCACCATTGCCCAGCAAAAGTAAAGTTACCGGGGCTGGGAATATGGCCTAGTGGCAAGAGTGCTTGACTCGCATACATGAAGCCCTGGGTTCGATTCCTCAGCACCACATACACAGAAAAATTAGTTGATGAGTTAGACAAATTAAAGTTGTATTAGGGATGAGAATGTGGCTTAGCAGTAGAGTGCTTACCTAGGATGCACAAAGCCCTGGTTTCGATTCCTCAGCAACACATAAACAGAAAATGTTGGCACTGTGGCTCAAGAGGTAGAGTGCTAGCCTGAGCAAAAAAGAAGCCAGGGACAGTGCTCAGGCCCTGAGTTCAAGTCCCAGAACTGGCAAAAAAATATCAAGCAAGTTGCTGGGCACAGTAGCACATGTCTGTAGTCACAGCACTTGGGACTTGCAAAGGCAAGAGGGCTGATGAATACAGTGAGGCCTTGCCTCAAAACACAACAACAAGGAAACCACTATGCTATCTTAAGTAGGAAGGGCAAGTATTTGCACATTAGTTCTGTCCTCAGGAGGTTAAAAGATGTCAGTTTACATGAGTAGTTCCCATTTGCCCAGATTCATCTTCTTCATGAAGCTGTGTCCAGCTACTAAAGTGATTGTGTCCACGAGGACCAAAGATGAAATCATCACTTCTTAGAGACCCAGTCCAGTGGCCTAGAGATGACAGCATCTTCCCCACGACACTTGTTCTCTGGAACCTGTCATGGCGGGGTGCTGGAGCAGAGACTCGGTACCACCCCCTTCATGCTCACAAAGCAGAACAGCAGGTGTGTGGGCCTGCAGGTGCCTATGGTGGGTGCTAAGCCTGCACGTCAGCCCTGGCCACGGAACTCCCTAAGCACTGGATGGCTCGGCCCTCACATTCCACAGCGCTGCCCACTTGGATTAGAGAAAGAAGGAAAGAAGCAAGGGGAGGAGGAGGATGTGGCGTAGGAGGAAAGTTTGGTGAAGCAGAGAACAGAAACCGTGTGGAATGAGAGGTCACTGGAAAGCTGATTTCGTTTTGTGGGTAGTAGAGCTTGGTCTCAGGGTCTAGGTGGGTGCTCTCCCTTGACTTTTCTTTTTCTCAAGGCTAGTACTCTCCCACCTGACCCACAGCTCCACATCTAGCTTTTTGCTTGTTGATTAGAGATGAGACTCTGACCGATTTATCTGCCCAGGCTGCTCTGAACTGTGATCTCTGCCTTCTGAGTAGCTAGGATTACAGGCGTGAGCCACCAGCACTCAGCTCTGAAGTGAATAGTTTTGATAACAAGAGGAACTGACAAAAACATTTTTTGCAGAGTGTAAGAGAGTTAAAGAAGCCCCCAGGGTGGGGGAGGGGTAGCTCAGTGGCAGAGCGCTTTCCTCATAGGTAAGAAGGCCTGTGTTTGAGTCCTATTACTACATTTTTAAAGTACTTGACTCTCACCCATTATTAGTATGCCCTAATTGTCCTCAAATTTACTTCTTCTGGGGCTGGGAATGTGGCTTAGTGGTAGAGTGCTTGCCTAGCATGCATGAAGCCCTGGGTTCGATTCCTCAGCATCACATACACAGAAAAAGCCAGAAGTGGCTCTGTGGCTCAAGTGGTAGAGTGCTAGCCTTGAGCAAAAAGAAGCCAGGGACAGTGCTCAGGCCCTGAGTCCAAACCCCAGGATTGGCAAAAAAAAAAAAAAAAAAAAAAAAAATCACTTCTTTTCCATTTGTAAATATGGACCCTTGACAATTTCTTTTAAGCTAAAAAGTCCCAAGGAGTTCAAGCCCTTGAGTGAGGAGTCCTTTCATGTTCCCATCATTTGGACTCTCTAAACTCTTGGAGTCCAACCATCTGTGGGCTTATTTTTGGCAATCCTGTGGTTAGTGTTTGCCAGACAGGGATTGTACCCTTGACTCACACCCTCGGCACTTCCTGACTCCATTATTTGCTTTAAGTAGAGTCTCATTTGTTTGCTAGACCTGAACCCCCATGACCCTCCCATTTACATTTCCTGAGTGGCCCAGTTCATTTGCTAGTCCAGGAGATCTTCAGATCTCAGCCTCCTGAGTAGCTAAGATTATAAACTCGCAGCTTCCATAAGGGTAAATTTTATGTGTGAGAAACTTTTAAAATATATACATATAATATGTAAGATATATAACTAAATATATGCATTACCTAATACATATACATCTTCTGTCTTGTAAGTACCGCGTGCTAACCGATTGCACAACTGGAGCTCCCATATACATCTTCTGTACAATGTGTTTCTTGCCTTAAGATTATGGTAAAGCCATGTACCCATGGCTCATGCCTCTAATCCTGGCTATCAGGAGGTTGAGATGTGAGCATCGTGGCTTGAAGCCAGCCAGGGCAGAAAAGTCCCTGTGAGACGCTAAGCTCCAATGGACCACTCAAAAACCAGAAGTGGTGCTGTGGTTCAAGTGGTACAGTGCTAGCCTTGAGCACAAACAGGCTCAGGGACAGTTCCCAGGCCCTGAGTTCAAGCCCCACAAACAAACAAAAAAACCAAAGAGATTATAGTAAAAACATATTTTCAAACCACTGCTCTTCTAACTATAACGTAGAAGATGCGAGATCAGTGGATCTGCCCCACATCAGTTCACAGGGAGGTGAAGTCTTCATCTGGATGCTCAAACCTACATGCAATGAATTTGCATGCTTGTTCTGCTTATTTGGCTGCTTGTTCTTTAAGGCTCAAGTCATTTAAATTCCCCGTGGAGCTATAGCAATGCTAAGTGCTTACATATCCAGCAACAGACCTAAAAAAATACATGAAAACAATCTGACACAGCAGAAAGAAGTAGACAAGCTCAGGACACTTCAAAGCCTCTCTCAGTAATCCGTGTCACAAACTGACCATCAATAAAGGTACCTGTGGCTGGAATAACATCATCAATCAACTCTCGAGGTGGATGGTCTGCTAGATTCACGTAACTCTTAAGTGTCCCACAGACAACACATTCTGGCTTATATAACTAGTCACAAGGAATTCCAAACAATTTAGCACACATACTGTGTATTTTTGAATGCAACAAAATTTAGTTAGAAAGTTGTAACAGAAAGCTACTTTTTAAATCCCCAGATATTTGGAAACTAAATAATATACTTCTAAGTAACCCATGGGTCAACAGAAGAGAACATGAGGAAATGACAAAGTATTTTAAATAGGGAGAAAATTTTGTTCTAATAGTATTAGGAAAGAAGAAAGTTCTTAAACAATTGATTTAAACCTTAAGAAACTAGAAAAGGAAGAGTGGGTTAAACTTAAAAGTAAGACGCAAACAGGAAATAATAAGGAACAGAATAGAAATTAATAAGAGTAATAGAGAAAAATCAATACAGCCAAAAGTTGGTACTTTGTGGAGCCTGTATTGTTGATAAAAGCATAGACAACTTGATCAAGACAACACAAATACCAGTAACAAGAATCAAAGAAGGTATATTATGATATATCCTATGGACATTGAAAGGGAAATAAAAATATGAAACTTGGGGAAATTTTATGCCCATACATTTGAAAGCTTAAAATGAAACAACAATAAAACAAAACCTTGAAAATGCAATTTACTAAAGTTTATTTTTTTTTTAAAGGATGGCTGGGCTCAGTTGTTCACACCTGGAATCCCAGCTACTTCAGATGTGAAGATTGGGAGAATCACAGTTTGAGACCAGCACAGGCAAAAAGTTTCCATCTCAATCTACCAGCTATGCATGATGGCACACGCCTGTGACCCCAGCTTTGCAGGAGACATAAGTAAGAGGACTGAGGTTCCAGCTGACCTGGGTAAAAGTATCCTATCTGAAAAATAACCTTACAACAAAAAATGCTTAAGTGGTGCAAGGTTTTTTAAGTTCAAGCACAGTACTACCAACAGAGGCGAAGGAGGAGGAGGAAGAGAAATAATAGATAACCAGAATGGTCCTGTGTCCATGAAATTAAAACCATTTTAAACAATCCCACAATGGACACTCCACTGTAAATTCTAATATTTGAGGAAAATAAAATCAATTCTGTCTATATGCTTCTAGAAAAGTATAAAACCTGTTTGCAAACTCATTCTCTCAGAGTCTCATCTTAGCACTTAGCCATCAAACATACTACAGTAAAAGAAAACTTTATATTAACATTCTCAATAAACATCAATAAAGATCTTAAAAAGCACTGATAAAAATCCACTATATAATCATAGCTACTCAGGAAGCTGAGATCTGATATCATGGTTCAAAGCTAGCTCAGGCAGAAAAATCCCTGTGAGACACTTATCTCCACCAAAAAACTGGAAGTGGCATTGTGGCTCAAGTGGTAGAGCATTAGCCTTGAGCAAAAATTGCTCAGGGACAGCCCAGGCCCTGAGTTTAAGACCCATGACTAGCCAAGTGCCAGTGGCTCACATCTGTAATTCTAGCTACACAGGAGGCTGAGATATGAGGATTACAATATGAAGCCAGCCCAGGCAGAAAAGTCCTTAAGATTCTTATCCTTCAGTTAACCACTGAAAAGCTGAAATGCATCTGTGTCTCCAGTGTTAGAGATAGCCTGGAGTAAAAAAGCTCAGGGTCAGTGACCAAGCCCTGGGTTTTAGCCCCAGGATTGACACAAAAGCAACAAAACATGTCTGGGTGTCTCCTCACCATGCCTACCAGACACTGAGCTGGTGGATTTAGTCAGCTCAAGTGAACAGTGTCATTTGTCCTTTTATTCCTTCCCCTCGCCCATGCATGTAGTCATCTGTGGGATGATGTCAATCAGTGTAACAGAGACATCATTTGCATACAGTAAACTTTACACAGTCTCGGTGTGTAAGTAGGTGAGTCTCAATAAAAGTCTAATCCTGGAATTATCCCCGCCACCATTGTGCAGACATATGGCTGGTACATTTTGTAACAGTCAAAGTCATTAGGGAAATGCACATTTAAAATCACCATAAAATGCTACTCCACATTCACTAGGATGGCTAATCATTACAGATGGACCATATCAAGTGTGGACAAAAAAATGGGGAGGAAGTTAAACTTTTGTACTCTCCCAGTAAGTATGTAAAATGGTGCAACTACTTTGTAAAGATTTTCAAAATGTTTGTCATAGATTTACCAAGTGATGCAGACCCCATGCCATGCTGTCATTCAAGAGAAAGGAAAGCGGATGTCCATACAAAAACTTGTGTGGGGGTGTAAACCATTTATTTGTAATAGCCCCAAACAGAAAATAACTTGTGCTTACTTATCCTGTGAATCAACAAATTCTGGCTTGTTCATAAATGGAATAGGATGTGCCAGAAAGATGCTATGAAATGTTGTTACACATAGCCTGGCTTCCATCTCCAGTGATTATGCAGAATAAAAGTGATCAAATAAAAGGAACCCACACTGTATAATTTGTATTATTCCATTTATATAGAATTCTAGAAAGTTACATTAATTTACAGCTACATAAAGTTAATCAGTGGTTATTTAGAGACAGAGATGAGGGAACTGGGAAAAAATGGAGGAGAGAGACAAGGAAGGTCGAGACCACATTGGGAGCTGTTGGATTTGTTTGTTATCTTGATTGAGTTGATGGTTTATCCAGGTGTAAATATGCAAATTTGAGAAATTATATACTGGTCTTCAGTGATACATACACAAAGTAAAGATAAATGAATAAAACTTGAAATTTATGTTATGCTATCATAGATTAAGTGAATATAAAGTTCTATGTATGAATTTGAAAAGTATTTTGTAAAATAAAATCCTGGAAGATGGGGTAGACAGAATGCTTTTTTTTTTTTCCTCTAGAAGATGAGATTATGGGTGGAATTTCAACTTTTGAAATTCTTGTATTGCATGATTTTCTTTCGTTAGTTTGTTGTGGGGCTTGAACTCAGGGTCTGGGCGCTATGCCTGAACTCCTGTGCTCAAGGCTAGAGCTCTACCACTTTGAGCCACAGAGCCACTTCCAGTATTTTGAGTGGTTAATTGGGGATAAGAGTCTCATGGGGACTTTTCTACCTGGGCTGGCTTCAAACTGCGATCCTCAGATTTCAGCCTCCTGAGTAAGTAGGATTGCAGGTGTGAGTCACCAGGACTCCACATATTGCATGACTCTTATTTAAGGCAATTGTTTATTTTTATTTTTTAGAAGTGAAAAATTAATAATCTCATCTAATATTTGACAAAACATTTGTCAAAATGAAACATCTTTTTATGCAAAATACCCAATTAACTAGAAACAGAGCACCCAAACATTACAAAAGCTACATTTGAACAACCTAGCTAACGTCCTAGTCAATGATGAAAATCAAACATTGTCCCCCTTAAGGTAAGGAAGAAGACAGGATCACCAATATAACCATTTCTATTATTTTTTCTTTTTCAGCTGTATCCAGAAAGGATACAAAAAGGAGCTTTTCCATCTCATCTCTGGGTTTTATGGAATCTAATGTTATTTAAGTGTGAAAAATTCATTAAATGGTTTACATTAATATATTGTACTTTCCATTACTTAGTGCAAATGTAAAACATATCTAAAAATACAGTCTAAAATATTCACTAAAATTATCAATAAAATTCATTCATACCTAGGGTTTAAAATGTTCTACTTTTTCATTGAAAGCTTCTAGAAAGTGTTTTTCTATTGTAAGATCACGAACAGTTTTCTTGAATGGTGATTTTTTTTTTTTGGCCAGTCCTGGGCCTTGGACTCAGGGCCTGAGCACTGTCCCTGGCTTCTTCCCGCTCAAGGCTAGCACTCTGCCACTTGAGCCACAGTGCCGCTTCTGGCCGTTTTCTGTATATGTGGTGCTGGGGAATCGAACCTAGGGCCTCATGTATCCGAGGCAGGCACTCTTGCCACTAGGCTATATCCCCAGCCCCTGAATGGTGATTTTTTAAAAAAAAACTTTATAGGCAATGGTTCCTAACCAATAGTTTTGAGCATAAAATGTACAAGATGTTGGACGCCGAGTAAAATACATCTTTCATCACTTCATGAGATGACTTCCCACTAAACAAACACCTGGGCTAAGAAAATTAATGGATAAACCAATATTGCAAGCCTGGGCTACATTCATATATATTGGATTAGTTTACATTCACATCATTACTTCTTGTTGAAAAGTATTCCATTTAAATAGGTTAAAAATTTGCTTTTCCCAATATATGGTCACATTTAAACACAGACTGAAAACATTCTGGATAAAAGTTTCGGAGCCCTGGAATTGTTTTTAAAAGATACGGTAAAATAATGGACTTAGATATAGAAAAACCTTAAAGCACTTTTTGAGAAACCTTAGGTGTCTCAAAGTGAATCATCTTCAATACTTCACAATCCACATCAAGAAATGGTGGCAAGTTCGAGGCCCAATTAAAGATACGAAGTTATATTTAAAGCATAAATTGCATCATTTCTCAGCACCAAATTGTATCACGGCTGCCTATGACAATTTAACCCCCCCCCCAACACATTATAAATCACAAGCCCTCCCCACACTCTGAAGTAAAACACCTACCAAGTACACAATCAAATTAAAACCATGGGAC
This sequence comes from Perognathus longimembris pacificus, assembly GCF_023159225.1. Taxonomy (NCBI): domain Eukaryota; kingdom Metazoa; phylum Chordata; class Mammalia; order Rodentia; family Heteromyidae; genus Perognathus; species Perognathus longimembris. Next base: position 26,685,106 of record NC_063177.1, read on the forward strand.
AGATTTATTAGCTTGTAGATGTTCCTAATTATTTGAAAAACTTGTCTTAGGTTCAATCACAACCACTTTTGAGAGCACATTTCAGTCCTATGGAAGGAAAGCAAGTTACCAAGCAAGTGAAAAATCAGGCCACGTTCATCAGGTCAACATCCCAAGGCTAAGCAAACTTGGGTCAGGTCTGATGCCTTCCCAGCGCCCACAACCACGCTCACCCTCCTTCCTATCCTCAAGGATGGCCACACTTAGAAGATGCAAGAATACCGAAGGTAAACTGGGAAATGGGCAAGTCCCAGGGAAAAGAGGTGGGGAAGATTTATTACTTTCAATTATTTTTGTTAAAAAAAAAAAACTTTCCTCAGGGCACAGACACATAATATATTGTACTTTCCATTACTTAGTGCAAATGTAAAACATATCTAAAAAACACATTTCATCCTCCTAACATATTAAAATAACAAGTACGATGTCATGACGTTCATTTGACAGATGGACTGTCATTTAGCAATGTCGGACAACATTAGTTAACAGCAAATTAATATCATCGGACCTAATTTTTATTGAACATCTAAAAACAATGGAATTGGGGAAAGAATTGTATGCTTGTTTACTAATCTAATAGGGCAAAACAGAGAGGGAGAAATAGGCAAATAGTCTGCATGTAATTTTTATAATAGTTAATTTTTTTAACTAATGGTAGACTAATCCAAACACTTTGATCTCAGAACCTTGCCCTCTTCATCAGATTTATCCTTCGCTAAAGTATTGAATTTTTTTGACAAGTTCTCATGTACATTATGAATTGGCTCATAAAAATTTTCAGCATATTGTACTGGGTTTATTATTACCATCTTTGCTATATATTACCACCAGTATCTTTTCATCAACATCAGCTGCTAAGTAAACTCAAGTGACAAAGTAAATTCATGATTAGTTCATAGAAAAGAAAGCAACAAGAGAGCAACATAAATTTAATTTCATTACACTTTGGCATCGAAAGCCACATTTTATACCCCAGTGACCACAAATGACCTGTTTTTGTTTTTGTTGTTTTTTGCTGTGTATGTGTGTGCATGTGTGTGCGTGTGTGTGTGTATATGTGTGTGTATGTGTTGGTCCTGGGTTTGATTTCAGGATCTGGGTGCCATCCCTGAGATTTGTTGCTTTAGACTAGTGCTCTATCACTTGAGCCACAGAATTTCTGGCTTTTTGTTGGTTAAGTGAAGATAAGAGTCTCACAGACTTTCCTGCCTGGGAAAGTCTGTTTTGTTTTGTTTTCTGGTCCTGGGACTTGAACTCAGGGCCTGAGCACTGTCCCTGGCTTCTCTTGCTCAAGGCTAGCACTCTACCCCTTAAGCCACAGTGCCACTTCTGGCTTTTTCTATATATGTGGTGCTGAGGAATTGAACCCAGGGGTTCATGTATATGAGGCAGGCACTTTACCGCTAAGCCATATTCCCAACCCCTGGGCTGACTTTGAACCACAATCCCTGGGTGTCAGCCTCCTGAGTACCTAGGATTATAAGCATGAGCCACCAGGGCCCAGTTCTGAAACAATTTTAATAGTATTATTTCTTGCAATTTTATTCTGATTGATAATTTAAGAGATTTTATAGATCCTTTCTGTTAATGCTTTTTTTCTTTCTGTAGTGTATAAAGACGAGGCAAAATGGGAAGGAAAATTGCAACATCATTTTTTATTTCTTTACATCATTTCTTGATTTCTTCTCATGATAATGTTAGCAATCTTATTCCTGCCCAATGCTCAGCTATTTCTAGACTGTGGAATTTTGAGATCTCTGATTTGGGGCAGGAAGTTACATCTAGTAAAAAAAAAAAATGGAGACTTAGAACTTTCAAATTCCAAATTCAGTTCCTACTTTCACAGCAATTAACAATGGCATGGTTTCTCTAGCTGAAAGGCATGGATTGTATCACTCACTATTAATAAGGTAGTCTATTATGCCAATTGTAGTAATTAACAAAAGATAATTAAAAACCTGGCAATGTGATATATATTTCAACCATTGTTTTACTATACTATTACTTGTACAAAATATTTTAGAGGAAATTTTACTGCTGTGATTTGAACCACATAACTGATAAACACTTTGGACACAGGCTCAAAGAAGAGTCAGTATTCAGATCTGAGCTTCTGGCTGTGTTAGTCAGCTTTCTGTCATGATAGCAAAATACCAGAGTTGACTAAGTTATAAAGAGGAAAAATTAATTTTGGCTCACAGTTTTGGAGGTTCCAGTCCATAAATGGTTGGCTCTTTTTTGGGCTTGTGGTGATACACATATCCTGGCGTCTAGAATGAAGCAAACCATCTCCTAGACAGGAGGCAAAGACGAAAAGGAAGGGAATAGGATCCCATGATCGCCCTCAGAGCTCATCCCCAGGGACCTGAGGACCTTCCCCTGGGACCTAGTTCGCCCTGATTGAGAACCAAGCCTTTGACAGACTTTTAGGGGACATTAGCACTCCAAACAATAGACTTGGCACTAGCAATGTGTACCAGAATAAACTGATCTTTATACATATATTATATATTTTATTTAATATACATATTATATAATATATACTATATAATATTACATAGTATATAATATGTATATAATATATAATATAGTATATTGTATTATATAATATTATAATAATTATACAATAATATACAATAATAATATGTATAATATAATATACTATATACTATATTATATACATATAATATACTATCTAATATTATATAGTAATATATTATTATATATAGTATATATACTATATAGCATTATATAGTACATATGCTATATTATATAGTATATATACATTATATAGTATATATACTATATAATATAGCATATGTACTATATTATATAGTATATGTATACTATATAACATATAGTATATATACATATATACATCATATGTTACATATATTATCTATATTACATATAGCAGCATATATTATATGACATGCATATATAATATAGATAGTATACATATGTATTATTATATATGTATATTACCCATATTATATGTAACATACAACATTGATCATATATGTAAAATTATATAGTATATGTGACTATATAATGCATTATGTTATTTTATAATATATAATATACATATAATGTGTAATATATACTATATAATATCTAGTACATACTATATAATATTTACTACATGATGTATTACATAATACATACTATATAATATGTACATATTAACAAACTCCAGTTAGTTCATAATACAAATAGTTTTGGTGGGAAGAAACTGTATATTTCAAATATGCTGAATGATATTTGATGTCCTTTCATTTAAAGTTTTGTAAAATATAAGTTGGGAAATCATAATGTCCTTTATGATCCAAAATAAGCCACCAGTTTTGACAGGTCTTTAAACCTAGATTCTTTTTTTTTTTCTTTTGTACTGGGCTTTTCTTTTGTCCTTGGGCTTGAATTTAGGGCCTGGGAACTTTTCTTGAGTGATTTGCTCTACCATTTGAAACACAGCTCCATGTCTAACTTTTTGGTAGTTAGTTGGAGATAAGATTCTCACAGACTTTTCTGCCCAGGCTGGCTTTGAACCATAATCCTCAGGTCTCAGCCTCCTGAGTAGCTAGGATTACAGCCATGAGCCACCAATTAAACCTATTTAGCTTTTATTCATATTATTATTACTATCTGCAGTTTTGAAGATTGAGCCTAGGTCCTTGAAAGGCAAGCAAACTACCTCTAAACTACACGACACCCAGCCCCTAAGACTATTTGAAATGTAGATAGAAAAAACAAGTACAACTCTCATAAGAGACGTATCCAGTATGAACTGCCATTCAGTTACTTATGACCACAGCCTGTGAATTCCCTCGAATCATCTCTCTAAATATATTATGTTTTCCCAAAATGCCAACAGGTGTTGGTAATTATAACGATGGTGAAGGTCAGCTGTGTGGTGGAGTGTGTGAGAGATGACCTTTGTGCCTGGTGCCTGGCACACATAGACACACGTGGAATGGCTTGTGGTAGAATGCTCCTGCTCAGAACGGACACTGGCCACCACAGAGATGAAGGGCTTCATTAAAAAGTACAAGCTTGGGCTGAGAATATGGCCTACTGGTAGAGTGCTCGCCTCGTATACATGAAGCCCTGGCGTTCGATTCCTCAGCACTACAGTATACACAGAAAAAGCCACAAGTGGCACTGTGCTAGCCTTGAGCAAAAGGAAGCCAGGGACAGTGCTCAGGCCCTGAGTCCAAGGCCCAGGAGTGGAAAAAAAAAAAGTACGAGCTTAAATTTTTAAATAGTTGGAAGTAGCTGAGAGCTGGCGGCTCACACTTGTAATCCTAGTTATTCAGGAGGCTGAGAATTGCAGTTTGAAGCCAGCCTGGGCAGGAAAATACATATACATACATACACACACACACACGTTAAAGCTTTGTACCAGCCCAACAGCGGGTAGTAGATGCCGGAGATTTCAGCTGGGTGACGCATGATAACTGGGTTACAGTTACGAAGTGACTCCTGGCCCCCCCACACTCCACCCGGGCTACCATGCCCTGCCACCACAGGGACAGAAGCTGCTGGGTTCACAAGCCTCCTACACTTGATGGAACAGCTTCCCTGTCCTCACTGTTCACTTGTGTCCTTTGAAGTGAAACAGTTGACTTTAAATGTAGTGCTTCCCTGATATCTGCGGGTCATTCTTCACACAATGACACAGGCGCGTCACTGGAAGTCCCAGTTGCAGTTGGCTGGTTTCCCCTAAGGATTTAACTATCCTCCCACCTTGGACTAGGGGCCAGGACTCAGCAGCAGAGTGCCTGCCTAGCTAGCTGAGGCCCTGAGTTCAAATCCTACTCCAACTAAAACCAAAAAGAAATTCACTTTCCTTCCTCAGGGAAGACCTACCGACCCAACTCCCAGTGCAATGGACTATGCAGAATTGTCCTTTTAGTCAAACCAGTAACTTCCAGAATAGACCACCTTCCCCCTAGACCCAACATTAGATCTGCACAGCCCCAGGGACCCACCTAGGAGACTGGTTTTACTGTCTTGCCCTGGACTCCGATAAACTTAAAGTACTTCCATTACCAGGACGGAGTCTGCTACTGAAGTCATCCACAAGCTTCTAAACTGGGTACCCGTGGCTCACACCTGTAATCCTAGCTACGCAGGAGGCTGAGATCTGAGGATTGTGGTTCAAAGCCAACTTGGGCAAAAAAAGACCCCATAGACTCTTATCTCCAACTAACCACTCAAAAACTGGAAGTGGTGCTATGGCTCAAGTGGTAGAACGCTAGCCTTGAGTACAAAGAGGCTCAGGGACAGTGCCCAGGCCCAGAGTTCAAGCCCCACAGCTGACCAGAGAGTGAGAGAAAACATCCTAAGCCTCAGGAGCTACACCTGGGCTGCATCATTCACTAGTGAAAAGGGCAGCAGGCCCCCCACTGGAGGACCAATCACTCAGAAGAAACCTCTGATAGCTGTGAACCCATATCAGCCCTCAACATACTGTTCAAAAGAAATTTCAAGCCTGGAACACAGGCAAATGACAGTGTTGGGTTTGTGCCCTTTCTCTAGAACATGGAAAGTCACACTATTGCTTTCTTCTATTGTTGTCCTGACTTGTCACCAGTGAGGACTTCTATCCTGAACTGTTCTTGAAAATTCTTAAGCAATAAGAAAAAAAAGTGAAGAAATGGGTGGGTAGGGGAGGTGTGTATGAGAGTATTGAAAGGGGTGATATTGACCAGGACATATTGTATTATAAACTGTTTGTTAAATGGCAACTCCTTTGTACAACTAAAGATAATGAAAATTCTCTTAGGCCAAGCGTGACAATACATGCCCATTATCCCATCTACTCTGGAGGTGGAGGCAGAAAGATCAGGTTTGAAGCCAATTTGGACAACATTAGAGACCTTGCTTCAAAACAAAAAACCATGCTGTGGGCATGGCTCTCGTGGCAGAGTCCTTGCCAAGTTGGGCTCAATGCCCAGTGCAAATAAATAGACAAACCAACCTTTTGTTAGGACTATGCTTATGGCATTAATGGTAAAAGCCATACCTAAATTTTAATTTTTATTATTTATTTATTGTCAGTCCTGGGGCTTGAACTCAGGGTCTGGGCTCTGTCTCTGAGCCTCTCTGTGCTCAAAGCTAGCCCTCTACCACTTTAGCCACAGTATCACTTCTGCCTTTTTCTGTTTATGTGGTACTGAGGAATTGAACCCAGGGCTTCATGCATGCTAGGCAAGCACTCTACCACTAAACCACATTCCCAGCCCCCATTTTTTTTGCTGGTCCTGGAGCTTGGACTCAGGGCCTGAGCACTGTCCCTGGCTTCTTTTTGCTCAAGGCTAGCACTCTACCACTTGAACCACAGCACCACTTCCAGATTTTTTCTGTGTATGTGGTGCTGAGGAATCAAACCCAGGGCTTCATGCATGCTAGGCAAGCACTCTACCACTAAGCCACATTCCCAGCCCCAGCCCCAATTTTTATATTTTTATTGTTGGTTGTGGAGCTTGAATTCAGGGCCTGGACACTGTCCCTGAGCTCTTCAGCTCAAAGCTAACACTCTACCACTTGAGCCACAGCACCACTTCCAGTTTTCTGGTGGTTAACTGGAGATAAGAGGCTCATTGACTTTCCCGCCCAGGCTGGCTTTGAACTGAGCTCCTCAGATCTCAGCCTCCTGAGACAGGATTACAGGCATGAGCCACCAGCACCTGGCTCCTCATTTTATTTTACTCCAGTAGATTTTATATTAATCATCTAAGAGACATTCTAGTGAATCTGCCGTGCCTTGGCTAACAATGTGCCTAAAATGAACACATTCAGCTATAGACTTATGACAATCACAGCTACAGAAAGGTTTTGATCTTTCCCACAGGAAACATGGTAACTCCCAAACCTGACTGGAAATAGTTCTAGAAGGCAGACCAGAACTTCTCAACAGCTCTTGAGAATGAGGCGTCCTCAGTGGGACTCCATCTTGCCCCTCTCTTCTCTGGAGCACAGTTCAGTTGTCTCTATCTGCCTCGCTCACTCCTGTGGGCCTGCCACACCCATGGAGTTTCAGTGGACACGGGCACAAAACCCCTGAGTCCCAGAGTTATGTCTTTGTTTGTGAGCTAAAGGCTGACAAAGATGATCACCTTAAAGCAAACGATGATGAAAGTGAACTCCAGTGACCACAAAGAACAGTTCAGTCAGGAGGATTCCTTCGAAGGATGAGGACTTGCCATCCTCAAAGCTAGGAAATAGCATCACCTGGGCTCTTCAGCAGACGTGGCTCAGAGTCTGCACTTAGAAGGCAGTGCTTAGCAGGTGTAGATGAGGAAGGTACAGACTGAGAACATGAAGAGGAGGAAGTAAAACTCAAGTATATCTGGATAGCAACTTGCCCCTGGAAGTGCAAGATTCCATAGAAGAAAAGTAAAACTTGGTGATGCTATCAAAGATGATAATGGGTTTTATGAGGAGAAAAGTGAAGACAAAGCTTCAGCAAAAAAAAATCTAATTTGAAATGCTCCAGCCAAGTCTGCAAAAATCAAACCAAATGAAAAAAGACTCCAAACCATCAATGTCCAAATCAAAAGGTCAAGACACAGAAAAAAAAATTTTTTCTCCTAAAACACCAAAAGGACCCAGTGCTATTGAAGCCATGAAAGTAAAAATGCAAGCAAGTATTGAAAAAGCACATTCAACAGGCCTGAGCGCAACTGGTAAATGAAGCCCAAAGATGGGGAAAGGAAGAGGGTAAACAGAGGGTAAACATGTGACCTACCAGCCACCCTTCCCTAGGCCTGAAGCAGCCTCCTTTAGTCCCTTCCCTGCTGTGGCTCAGCAGCCCTCCCCACTGCTTTCTGTTACCTGTGCACAGGATCTGGGTTCCAACCACCTTCATATCCCCCTAGCCACCTAAAAACTACCGGAGTGAACAACAGAAAGAAGGGAAGTGGCGTATCCATCACCAGGTATGAGTCCCTCAAATGACTAAAATCACCTGCTGGTTTGCCACTCTGTTTACTCACAGAGGGTGCTTATTGTAGACAGGACTGGGGCTGGAGTGATTCCACCTGCAAACCACCAAGCCAGCACACATTTCCCACCACCCCTAGAGGGAGGGGTCTCAGCTGGCTCAGTCTGATTCAGACACCATGTTGACACTTCAGATAACCTTGGACTCATTTTGCTCTTGTTATAATGCTTAAAAGACCCTAAAACATCCCAATCCTACATATGGCCAGATGCAACTATGCCCTAATTGTGGGAGCTCTGATAATGGAATGTATTCCACAGCAGTGCTGGTACTGGAACTTGAACTCAGGGTCTAGATGCTGTCCCGTAGCCTTTTTGCTCAAGGCTGACCAGTTGTAAGCCATAGCTCTACTTCCATTTTTTTGCTGACTAATTGAAGATATGAGTCTCACAGACTTTTCTATTCAGGCTGACTTCAAATCATAATCCTCAGATCTCAACCCCCTGAGTTCGCTAGGATTACAGATGTGAACCACTAATGCCCAACTACTCTCAAAGTTTATCGAGTAGGAAAAGAACCTGCAGATACAGCAACAGCATAAGGACTGAATTCAATCTGAGAACACCCAGTGACATTACACAATTGGGTGTTGAAACATGCCAACAAACACTTTTCACCTTAAGAATTGTAAGCATAGATTTACTTCCATTCTGCCCCTTGCAATACGTAATTAAACCATTTCAGTGGTCTTTAGAGATATCAGTTATATCACAGCCCTTACACCAGTTATTTTTTCTAAATGTTATTCTCATTTTAGCAATAAACAACAAAAAGTCCAATTATTATCTATTAATACATATGTAGAATACACTGGACATGAAAAGTAGAGGCATTGTATACATATTCTGTGAACTTTATTAGAATAGTTTTCACGGAGATCAAAAGTGAAGTCAGGCCGGTGTACTGACGAACTCCTATGATCTCAGGAGGCAGAAGGATCAAGAATTTGAGGCCTGGGCTGGGGATATGGCCTAGTGGCAAGAGTGCCTGCTTCATATACATGAGGCCCTGGGTTCGATTCCCCAGCACCACATATACAGAAAATGGCCAGAAGTGGCGCTGTGGCTCAAGTGGCAGAGTGCTAGCCTTGAGCAAAAAGAAGCCAGGGACAGTGCTCAGGCCCTGAGTCCAAGCCCCAGGACTGGCCAAAAAAAAAAAAAAAAAAAAAAGAATTTGAGGCCAGATCAAGCAAAGTTAGTAAGACTCGGCCTCAAAAAACAAAATACAAACAAAAGAGGTGGGGGTATAGCTCAAGTGATAGTGCACTGGTCTAGCATATGCAAGGCCCTGGATTCAATCCTCAGTACTATGGGGGAAAACTGAAGACCAATAGACTATGATTTAATAAAGCAAAAACCAAATGCCCCAAACACTAGAGAATTTAAACTATGATGTCCTTATTAAAAAAAAAAACAACTTTTTTTAACTATACAATAGTACTTAAATGCTATTTTTAGTATTTTAATATCAATTAGTATTTAATGCTATTAAAAATAGAACTTGTATTAAAACAGATAAGATACATTGTGCTACTTTCTGATCTTCCAATCATGAATATAGTCAGTGTATTAAAAGATTGTACACTCATTAAAAATAAGACTATGTCAAGAATTAAAAATCTTTGTAGACACCAGTTGAATGCCACGTGTCTTGAAGAATTATCAATTTTAGAGACTGATGCAAAACAGATGAGGTACACAGTAAAGTTGCCCCAAGGGCCAGATAAAAGTCCTGGCCACTATTTTTACAAACATTTAATAGTCAACAGTTCTAAAACATACACTAAATGCACTTAGTAGAAACTGAGGGATGTGATAATTACTTATAAAGAAGAAACGCTTTAAATTCAGGGCAAAATAAACATGCATCTATTTTTTTGATAGAATGCATTTCACAATTAAAATAATTCATCTGGTGGTAAAATCCGAAAAATACATTTACCTGTCCACTTTATCCTCTTATCCTACTATGAGAAAGTAAGTGGATTTTCAATTTGGTGATTTAACCTATAGCTTTAAACCTTCAATAAACAAACTTGAAATTGCAACCTTTAATAAATGAAAAGGCCGTAACTGAAATGATGTCAACCCTGGATATGAATCTCAGGGCGACATGATGAAAGCCCCACTGGCGGAGCTGCGCTTCTGGTCAGCAGCTGCATTTTTGTTTTAATAAAAGCAGAAAGGGTGCCAGCACACCAGCACGATCCAAGACATGGCTGCTACATGAGCAGAAGGATTAATTGCTTTTCCAGAAAGCTGGAGTAAGCTCTCCCTGCACTGTCCCATCAGGATAGGTTTCCATAAAATGAGTGTAATAAGATAATGTATTACATACGGCAGTAACTCCTACCAAGCAGCATCTAGCTGAACAAAGCCGTGCATATTTAAATTGATCAATAAAAACTTCATTGCCATAGATAGATCTCCGACATCACATCTTAGTGATGTCTTTAAGGAGGAGGGGATAAGATAAGCAATAAAGAAGCAAACGTGCATTTCCTTAGTCTCTGAAGAATATGTCCATCTTTCGTCTAATGTTTTCTGTTATTGAGATGAGGACCAAAGAAATATATATTAGGGATTGGGGGAAAATAACTCCACCAATAGGATCTGATACACAGGCTGGTGGGTGTGTACACACACACACACTTATTTGTAGATGTTTTAATCTACATCTCAAATGCTCAATGAATCGTTTCATGGGGAAAATTATTTGATTATCTTATATATGGTCATAAGAAATTTTATTTAGGTTCAAGTACCGTGAGGATTTCTTTTTTGTTTTTGTTGTTAGCCATGGGGCTTGGACTCTGGGCTTGGGCTCTGTCCTGAGCTCTTCAGCTCAAAGCTAATGCTCTACCACTTGATCCACAGCACCACTTCAGTTTTCTGGTGTTCAATTGGAAATAAGAGTCTCATGGACTTTCCTGCTCAGGCTTTGAACCGTGATCCTCAGATATCAGCCTCCTGAGTAGCTAGGATTACAGGCGTGAGCCAGCAGTGCCCAGCCCACAAGGACTTCATAAGCTCACATCATCTTTTGGAAACAAACCTGAGGGAAAAAGTCATCTCTAAATTTAAGAGTAACACTGAAGAAAGACTGACAAAGGTCACCTCGAACCAGAAAAAGAACTAGTTTCTTTTGGTTCCATAGTCTGAAGCTTTTTCACTAAATCATTTGGATTTCCAGACCACAACCGAAATATAACTTTTCACAGTTATATACAGGATAATCAAATGATTTCTCCATCCATCATTTTGGAGACTATTGGAAAGTCTAAAAAAAAAAAAACATAGATGCAGGTTCATTTTACAGGTACAAAAGTCTTGAAAGTACAAAAGTCTCACACTGAAATTCTAGCTCACTTACAAATGCGGTATAGTATACTGTGCTAGAAACCAAAGGCTTTCCCCAGAGATTAAAAGAAATGATTCTTCCTCTTTAGGAGAGGAGATGGATTGTTGCTGTCCAAAGCAATCTAAACCAAACTTAAGACCTCTTTACTCAAATGGGCACTATTTGTTGAAATGCAAAGAGGAATCATTTAGGTTTCTGCTTCGAATTGGTACAAACAAAAATAAAATGATAAAGTAAAAAATTTTAGTCTTAACCTGGTGTGTGTGTGTGTGTGTGCACATGTGCACGTGCACACATGCACACATGCACGTACAAAATTGAAAATGGGTAAAAAGGAAAAAAATTTTCATTTGGAAATATTTCAGGATGGCTTTAGGAACAATGATATGTAGAATATTGTTACTTTCAAAGTAAGTGACCAGTTACTTAATGTTTTAGGAATATTGACCTTGCATTTGCTAAATTCTTAATAAGATTATTTTGTGCTATAGTCTTTAGCCTGAGAGAAAAACATACAATACTATTCATCCTTTATTATGATGTCTCTGATGGTTTCCAAATGTTTCTTTGCTATGCAGCAGAAGTATATGATTTCTGATCCAGATGCTTTAAAAAGCAATCCTAACAAAGAAACTTAATCTGAGCTGAACTTGGCACAGATTCCAAAAAAAACCTATAGGATGATGTTTTGGAAGCTGCTCAAACAAAAGCTAAAACAGAAATATGCATACACAACCATAGATCCCTGCCTGTTAGTAATAAATGAAGGACACAGACCTTTTCCATAAGTGTGGGTGAATAGAAGTTAATGCTTATAAAATACAGTTTAGATGCAAGAACAGTATTTGAAAATGATGCTTCTTTTTTTCTTTAAAGCAAAAGCATCCATTTAATTCACAAGAAGGTAAAAGTCAAAGAAAAATATATGCTTATTCTTTGAAAGTTAATCAGACATTTGATGTTCATCCTTAAGTAGGGATTATTTTATGGCATGCAATACATTTATGCTACAACAGTCTAAAATATTAAGATAGACAAGGGTCCTTGGAGTTAGTTTGTTCCAATGAACATGGAGGAAGTTGTACACAAAGTTTTAAGATTCATTTTGGAGTCCCAGAAGGAAAAGAAAATGTGGATATGACAGGAGCAGTATTTGAAGAGATAACACTTGAAAATTTCTGGACACTCACAGAAGATAGCAAGTTCACATATTCAAGAAGTGCTACATGCCCCAGGAATAACAACTAAAATGTAAAATTCACTAGGAACATCATGGTTAAATACTGAAAACCTATGACAAAGAGAAACTACAAAGCAGCCAGAAAAGGACATATGACATTGCAATTAAAACAATGGGAATCAGCAGACAATAGATTTCCAGTCATTAAATAACTTCAACCTACACTTCTATAGTTATTGAAAAAAGACTTCAGAATAAATTTTAAAAAACTATTTTAGGGGCTGGAGATATAGCCTAGTGGCAAGAGTGCCTGCCTCGGATACGCGAGGCCCTAGGTTCGATTCCCCAGCACCACATATACAGAAAACGGCCAGAAGCGGCACTGTGGCTCAAGTGGCAGAGTGCTAGCCTTGAGCGGGAAGAAGCCAGGGACAGTGCTCAGGCCCTGAGTCCAAGGCCCAGGACTGGCCAAAAAAAAAAAAAAAAAAAACTATTTTAGACAAGTGAACATCAAAAATAATTCATTACCAGCAGACCAATACTAAAATAAATACTATAGAAATAAATACTATAGAAAACTTATTTTTGTACTTTGATCTCGTACCCTGAAACCTTGTTAAACACACTGATTAGTTCTAATAGACTTCTTTTCATAAATTTTGATTTTTGATATAGGTGGTCATATTGTGTGTGAATATAAAAGCTATGTATTACTTTCTTGCATGCTATTATTTTTATTTTTCTTCCCTCGTTGCACTGATAAGGACATTCCGTACAATGTTGAAGTGATAATAACACCTGTTATTTTGTTTCCAATCTGATGAAGAAATATTATATTTCCCCATATTTAAGCATGTTTTTAGAGGAAGGTTTTACATAGATAATCTTTTCCAACATGTTTGGTTTTTTTTGCCAGTCCTGGGCTTGAACTCAGGGCCTGGGCACTGTCCCTGAGCTTCTTTTGCTCACAGCTAGCACTCTACCACTTGAGCCACAGTGCCACTACATTTTTTCTGTTTATGTGGTACTGAGGATTGGAACCCAGGGCTTCATGCATACTAGGCAAGCACTTTACCACTAAGCCACATTCCCAGCCCATTTCTAGTGTGTTTGTTCTAATAAGCAGATGGTTGGGCTGGGAATATGGCCTAGTGGCAAGAGTGCTTGCCTTGTATACATGAAGCCCCAGGTTCGATTCCCCAGCACCACATATACAGAAAATGGCCAGAAGTGGCACTATGGCTCAAGTGGCAGAGTGCTAGCCCTGAGCAAAAAGAAGCCAGGGAAGGCCCAGGGATGGCCAAAAAAAAAAAAAAAAAAAAAAGGGTAGATGGTGTATTTTCTGAATGTTGGTACCAAATTTAAAAAAAAAAAAAAAAACTCTTTAAACTTAAAAAATTAATAGCAGATTTAAAGAAATTGCAAAGTTAGCAGACAATAGTCCTATGTGTCTGCTTTGCTTATTAGTTACATTTATATAATTAGAATACAATATTGCTATAGTTTGGATCTAGAATTCCCTCCAAAGGACCATGTGTTAAGGACTTGGTCCCTAGCTTGGTAATTGGAGATGGTGGCATCTTTAAAAGACAGTACAGTGGGAGGTCTCTCGGTCATTGGAGGCATACCTTTGAAAAGACTGTGGAACTCCTGCCCTTTCTTCCCTATTCCTTTTGCTTCCTGGCCATGAAGTGAACAGTTTTGCTCTTCCATGCACTTCTGACATAATGTGCCACATCACCACAGGTCCCAATGCGATGGAGTCAACTCAGGGACTGGAATCTCCAAAGCTGTGAGCCGAGTAAACTTTTCCTTATCAAAAGAAATAATGATTATCTCAAGTATTTCTTATGGTGACCCAAGAGCTGACTAGCAGATATCAAAACCAGAACGTTGGCATTGGTATAAAGTGTGTTATAGTTCTCTGAAATTTTTCCATAAATTCATATAATTACCACACAATAAATGCCGGGGTCCCTGCACCCCGGGTGCTCTCCCAACCAACAGGAGAGGCAAGGAAGTGCACCCCGCCAAGGGTGAACCCAGAATAGGTAACGAGCCGCGAGTCGCTTGCAGGCAGCCCAACCTTTCTGCCGCAGTTAAACAGTAAGTCGACTCGGGAGAAGTTCAAGACTGCTCAGTTTTGTGGTGCGGACTGGATCTTAAGTATGGGCAATGGCAGGAAGAGGAGGGTGTAACATACCTAGCCAGGGGCTATGATTGGCGGTCCGAGCAGTCAGTCAAGGGCAGAAGGCCATGGGACCTCCCTAAGGGGCGGTCTAAGTACTAGCAGGACCGCTCCCAGTTTACTGCCGGCAGCCATCTTGCTGCACCCTGTGGTCTTAAGGCTGGGAGGCGTAAGTACTAGCAGGACCGTCCCCAGGTTACTGCCGGCAGCCATCTTGCTGCACATGGTCTTAAGGCTGGGAGGCACGGCCAGCTAGAGCTGCCTTTCCAGTTCCGGACCCGGAAGGCAGGCGGGGCTAACCGGGATCCCTCTTCAGGGAGGCGGTGCAAACAAGCACACCCCCAGGGACTGAGGCAGGCGGGGCTCTTTGGGCCTCACTCCCGCCAGCACAACAGCCACACAACTCCACATACCTCTGGGGCACGGACAGGTGGGGCCAGTTGGTGCGCCCCACAAATAAAGATACAGAGCTATTCTATTACTGTAACCATCTCCCTCACTTTACCTCTTTATAGCCATGCCCACTTTCCTCCTTGCTATTATTTCTATAATTGTGTCATGTCAAACATGTTATAGAAATAGAATCACACAGTGTGTGTGTGTGTGTGTGTGTGTGTGTGTGTGTGTGTGTGTGTGTGTGTGTTTATCGGGTTTTACAGGGAGAGAGAACCAATAGAATATAGATACACAGAGAAAAATAAAAAGGGATTTAGTAGACATTTGGCTCACTTGATCATAAAGGCTGAGAAGTCCCATAATATGTTTTCTGATAGCTAGAAAACATTGTAGAGTGGTTCAATTCAAGTCTGAGGATCTCAGAACCAAGATAGCATGCAGTACAACAATCAGTCTTGAGTCTTCTGAGTCCCCAAAGCTTGGAAGGGTCACTGGTGTAGGCCCCAGAATTCAAGGGCCAAAGAACATGGAGTTCTGAGGTCCAAGGTTCAGAAGGGAGAACTTGTCTTTTCTCCTTTTTGTCCAATCTTGGCATCAGCCAGTTGGCAGATGGGTCTTCCCTACTCAGTCCTCTGACTTATGAGCTAAATTCACTCACAGACCCACAGAGACAGGGTGTTCCATCCACTGATACTTAACATATCTCCACCCAGCTTTCTCCTTCAGCAGAAGAGATACTGAAACACTGAGAATAAATAATGCCTAGTCAACAATCTAATGACCCATTATCTGGCCAGCCTGACATTTGAAATCAACCTTCACAGTCCATTTCTTGTCATCTTAGTGCCCATATGCATCTATACTTACACTCTGAACAAGGAAAATAACACCATTGTTGCACTTGGCATGATATCTCATGTACCACCAGAAATGTACCAATTCCTTTTCTGGAAGAGAATATAAAGTCTTAGAGTGACATTTACTTTCTGATAGCCCATAACTTAGTATTATCATGTAAAATTAACACTACTTAAATAGCAATAAAACTCTATATATCAATGCAAATAATACGAAGGAGAAAGCCCACATATAGTTGCTTAATACACACACACACATACACACACACATAGATATACACACACAAACAAACATATCTTTAACATAAGAGAGAAAATACAGCCCTGTGCCTGGGCATATGGTCTTCGACCTTCTTCCTCTATGCTCGTAGAATTCCCTGGATCTCAGCAAGCATATAATATGTTTTACTTGATAGAGTGACCCAAACCATCATTCTTGAAGTAATTTCCGTGTGTGTGTGTGTGTGTGTGTGTGTGTGTGAGAGAGAGAGAGAGAGAGAGAGAGAGAGAGAGAGAGAGAATATCCTGGGGCTTGCGGACTGTCCCTCAGCTTTTGTGATCAAGTCTATCTACCACTTGAGCCACAGTTCTACTTCCAGCTTCTTGGTGGTGAATTGAAGATGAGTCTCACAGACTTTCCTTCCCAGGTTGGCTTTGAACCCTGATCCTCAGATCTCAGCCTCCTGAGTAGGATTACAGGTACGAGACACTGGCACCAAAAAATTTTCTACTGATTTTAAGGGATGACTATGGCTTCAAAAGGCACCACAAGCCCTGAGCTTGTCCAGCATTTGAAAGAGTCCTCTGTGTCTCCCAGCATTGGGAGTCCTCTCCCAAGCTTTGGACTCAATGAAAACAAAGTTTGGGGCAGCCAAATAACACTAAAACTAAAGCCACTATGATCACAGAGAAATCAAATTTCCAAATTACATATCACTTATAAAAGTTGTATGATTTGGACATAATCCTTTCATTCATGTTTTGAATTCATTCATACAAAGTCAGATAACGTGCCAATAACAAAGAAGTTACTGACATTTTGTTATTCCTGAGAGAACATAACACAATAAACAGAAAATATAGTCCCATTTTAAGAATTATTAGAATATGCAAAAATTCAGTCCTTGTTTTTGTCTAGGCTTTTTTTTTTTTGGAGACAGGATCTTACTATGAGATTGGATCTTACCTAGTCTGGCATAAAACCCATGATCCTCCTAGCTCAGCCTTTGGTGTGCTGGGATTATAGGCTTGTACCACCACCACATCTGGGCATTGAACCCGGGGCCTTCCTTGTGTTGGATAAGTGCACTGCTCTGAGCTACACACTCAACCTGTGAAAGACTCTTGAAGCACTCTTGTTGTGAGCTGCATGTGACCCTTTGATTCATATAGGATAAAATTTTAAAACAAAACATTCTTCCTTCCTTTAGCATTGCATCATACCATAATTTCAGATGGTATTATGCAGCAAAATACATCTGCTTTACTTTCATTCAGTTCACAGGAAAAATATTTGTAAATGAATTTATAATGATTGAAGCCAAATAGTGGCTAAAAAATATAGTTAGCTAAAAAATATGGATGTACATTCATATGTAAAACTTTTCAGAGCTGGGAATATAGCCTAGTGGTAGAGTGCTTGCCTCGCATGCATGAAGCCCTGGGTTTGATTCCTCAGCACCACATATATAGAAAAAGCCAGAAGTGGCATTGTGGTTCAAGTGGTAGAGTGCTAGCCTTGAGCAAAAAGAAGCCAGGGACCTGAGTTCAAGCCCCAAGCCAAAAAAACCCAAAAAACTTTTCAGTCCATGGGCATGATCAAAGAAGATGCATACACATTCAGTTTACACAATGTAATATTATCTAATCTAGAAATTCCAAATAAATTGACCATCTATAAAATCATAGCTGATTTAAAGTTTAAAGGGCATTGACTTAATGGTGATGGGACACTGGGAATACTACTGAACATTTCACCACCTCAATTTCTTCATATGTCATTGTTTTGCTCATGATAATTTCCTGTTGTGAGGAACAAATTAAATATGCACAGAGTGAGCATATGTCTTTTGGCCAGAACCTAATGTTTATAACCATGATCCTACCAATAAAATCTCTGATCTGGGCATAAAGCTTCCACTTGATATGACACTTCTCACACTATGTGTAATTTAGTACTTATTGAGACACAGCAAATCTGGCCAGCTCTAGTTTACAGATGACAAAATTAAGGCATATGCTCTATCATTTGAACCATACCCCCAGTCCTTTTGCTTTTGGTTTTTTAGATAGGTATTAGGCTACCTGAATTCTGACCTTCCTGCCTCCTCAGGAACAGCTGGGCTTCTAGGCATGTATGACCATGCCTGGCCCTGACGCATATGATCTTTGTTTAGAAAAATATTTTTTATCACATTGGAGAATAAAAACTGAGATTACAAGAACACAGGGAGCTGGAGACAGCTAAACTGTTCTAGCTTGGAGACAAGCAGGAGGTGTGGCTCAAGTGGTAGGGTGCCAACCCAGTGTTCAAACTCTAATACCAGGGGAAAAATCAGGGTCTGGTAACATCTACTTATTGTCTGATAAGTATTAGCCACTAAATTGTACTCCTTATGATCAACTAAAATTATTTGAACACTCCGTGTACATTGTACATATACATTTCCACTAACACCTGTTTTGGCATATACACATAAGAGAAAATATCTTACAAAGCAAAATGTAGATGCAATGGCATGGGCCTGTGGCCAGCTTTTCAGGAAGCTGAGAAGGATGGTTATTTGGGCAAGGGGTTTGAAGTCAGCCTAAGTATCACAGAGAAACCCATTCTTTTTTTTTTTATCTTTGTCTTTTTTTTTATTGATTGGACATAAATTTTTTACAAGGTGTTGTGCAAAGAGGGTGCAGTTACATAGTAGGGCAGTGTGTACATTTCTTGTGATATCTTACGACCTGTTTTTCTATCCCTTGTCTAGGTCAGGTTGACATATATGCAATATACAATGTATCAAGAACATATACAGTATTCACAGACTTAGTCTCTACTGTCTCTCCGTCTCCCTTTGTTAACAGTCATATATCAGGGAGATCATGCCCCTTTGTTTTCTGTGTTCTAGGCTTGTCTCACTCAACATTATTTCTTCAAGTTCTGAGCATTTCCCTGCGAATAACAGTATTTCACCATTCCTAATCGCTATGTAGTATTCCATTGTGTATAAGTACATATTTTTTGGATCCATTCGTCTGTGGAGGGGCATCTGGGTTGTTTCCATATTTTGGCTATTGTGAATTGTGCCGCGATAAACATGGAAGTATAAATGCCTTTTTGATATCTTGGATTTTGCTGTTTAGGATAGATGCCTAGGAGTGGTATGGCTGGGTCATAGGGTAGGTCTATATTGAGCTTTTTGAGAAACCTCCATACTGTTCTCCAAAGTGGTTGTACTAATTTGCACTCCCACCAACAATGGAGAAGGGTTCCTCTTTCCCCACAGCCCCTCCAGCATTTGTTGTTTCCTGAGTTCAGAGTATAGGCCATTCTAACTGGGGTGAGGTGGTATCTCAGGGTTGGTTTTATTTGCATTTCCTTTACTAGCAGGGATGTTGAGCATTTCCTCATATGTTTCTTTGCCATTTTTATATCTTCTCTTGTGAAGTCTCTCTTTAGCTCTTTTGCCCATTTCCTAATAGGTTTATTGGGCTTGGAGGGGCTTAGTTTTTTGAGTTCTCTGTAGATGACAGATATCAGGCCTTTGTCTGTTGCTGTGCTGGTAAATATCCTTTCCCATATCGTTGGCTGCCTTTCTATTTTGGTGGCTATGTCCTTAGCTGTGCAGAAACTTTTTAATTTGTAGTAGTCCCATTTGTCGAGTCTTTCCCCTATTTGTTGTGCCCCTGGGACTCTATTCAGGAAGTTCCTTCCTGTGCCTATAAGTTCTAGTGTCTTTCCTACTCTGTCCTTCAGTAGTTTCAAGGATTCAGGTCTGATGTTGAGGTCCTTGATCCATTTTGAGTTGATCTTGGTGCATGGTGATAGGCTTGGGTCTACTTTGAATTTTCTGCATATGGTTGCCCAGTTCTCCCAGCACCAGTAGTTGAAGAGGCTATGTTTATTCCATTGTATGTCTTTAGCTCCTTTGTCGAATATCAGTTGGCTGTAAGAGTGCGGTTTTATTTCTGGGTCTTCAATTCTAATCCATTGGTCTTCCGATCTGTTTTTATACCAATACCATGCTGTTTTTGTTATGATGGCCTTGTAGTAGAGCTTGAAGTCTGGAATTGTGATACCTCCTGCACTGCTTTTTTTGCCTAGAATTGCTTTGGCTATTCTAGGTTTTTTGCTGTTCCATATGAATTTATGGATTGGTTTCTCTATTTCAGTGAAGAATGTGGCTGGGATTTTGATAGGTATTGCATTGAATTTGTATAACAATTTGGGCAATATGGCCATTTTCACTATATTGATTCTGCCTACCCATGAGCATGGGAGGTCTTTCCATCTCCTTGTGTCTTCTTTGATTTCCTTTATTAGATTTTTGTAGTTTTCATTGAATAGGTCCCTCACGTCCTTGGTTAAGTTGATCCCTAGGTACTTTATTCTTTTTTTGGCTACTGTAAATGGAATTGTTTCCATAATTTCCTTTTCTGTTTGTCTATTGCTGGTGTACAGAAAAGCTGCTGACTTTTGTGGGTTGATTTTGTATCCTGCTACTTTGCCAAATTGGTTTATTAGGTGTAGGAGTTTGGGTACTGAGTTTTTTGGGTCCTTCAGATATAAGATCATGTCGTCTGCGAATAGGGATAACTTGATTTCTTCCTTGCTGATGTGGATCCCTTTGATGTCCTCCTCTTGCCTTATTGCTATGGCTAGGGATTCCAGCACTATGTTGAACAGAAGTGGGGAGAGTGGGCATCCTTGTCTTGTTCCTGAGTTTAGGGGGAATGATTTAAGTTTCTCTCCATTTAATATGATATTAGCAGTTGGTCTGTTGTATATGGCTTTTATTGTTTTGAGGAATGTTCCATCTATTCCTGTTCTCTCCAAAGCTTTTAATAGGTATGGATGTTGTATTTTGTCAAAGGCTTTTTGGGCATCGACTGAGATAACAATGTGATTCTTGATTTTAGTTCTGTTCATGTGGTGAATTACGTTGATTGATTTACGGATGTTGAACCATCCTTGTGACTGAGGGATGAAGCCTACTTGGTCATGGTGTATGATATTCTTGATCAGTTTCTGGATCCTATTAGCTAATATTTTATTGAGGAGCTTTGCATCTGTGTTCACTAGTGATATTGGTCTGTAGTTCTCTTTTTTTGTTGGATCTTTGCCTGGTTTGGGAATGAGTATGATATTAGCTTCGTAGAATGAGTTTGGGATTTCTCCCTCCGGAGAAACCCCTTCTTTAAGAAGTAAAACAAGGGCTGGGAATATGGCCTAAGTGGCAAGTGCTTGCCTCATATACATGAAGCCCTGGATTCTATTTCTCAGCACCACATACATAGAAAAAGCCAGAAGTGGCGCTGTGGCTCAAGTGGTAGAGAGCTAGCCTTGAGCAAAAAGAAGCCAGGGACAGTGCTCAGGCCCTGAGTCCAAGCCCCAGGACTGGCAAAAAAAAAAAAAGAGAGAAAAGAAGAAGAAGAAGAAGAAGAAGAAGAAGAAGAAGAAGAAGAAGAAGAAGAAGAAGAAGAAGTAAAACAGAGATATTGATGAAAAAGATGCTGCCAAGTATATGACATGCTCTTTGATAAATATATCCATCCATCTACCCACCCATCCATCCATCCCACTGTTGCTATCTTTCTTTCTTTCTTTTCTTTTCTCTCTCTCTCTCTCTCTCTCTCTCTCTCTCTCTCTCTCTCTCTCTCTCTCTCTCTCTCTCTCTCTCTCTCTCTCTCTTTCTGTTGGATGTGGGAGTTGAACTCAGGGCCAGGGAACTGTCCCTGAGTTCTGCTGCTTAAGGCTAGTGCTCTACCACTTTGAGCCACAGCCCTACTTCCACTTTGCTTCCTCAGCTGGCTTGTGAACTGCAAATTCTAAGATCTCAGCCTCCTGAGTAGCTAGGATTACAGGTATGAGCCACCAGTACCCAGCCTAGAGAGTTGCTATCTCTAAAACTGTGCCTCTTGGCGAGTTGCAGACAGACTGATTAAAGAGAATAAAAGACTATTTTTGATTAAGTGGTTAAATGTATTGAATTAATAGAAGCATTGTCCTAAAAGTGAGGGATACATGTGGCCACAAGGGTAAGAGAAGTCTAACAAAGAAGATGAATTCAAATATGAAAGGCAAAATAGTCAAAGTGGAAAGGGGTATATGAGAGTCAAAAGATGTCTAGCACTGAGACAAAATGGGCCAGTTCATCAGCCTCACAGAAGCAGTGTTTTATTTAGGCTACACTGACTTGCTTATCTTTTCTAAGTAGATAGTGTCTCATCAAACTTAATATTGTACTGTTTGTCAATTCATAACAAATTCTTTTGGCACTTCAGTGGCTAAAGCCATTTAGACTACCACCCATCTATTCCATAAGCCACTTCTGTTTGATGCTGTAGGCAAGTTGGATTCAAATACTTTAAAAACAATGATACCCTTAAATAATGAATATTTTCACTTTTAAATAGGTACTGTAGACATCATTTCATGACCTATCGGTGTAATGTATGTCTCATATAATGATTAATGTCTACATTTGAGAGGATTTGATTGATAAATCATAAAATCATAAATACCCTCCTCTAACACTCACTGGTCACCAAATAAGAAGGATAAACATCTAAATCTGCCTACTCAAAACTTCTAAACCAGATTCTAAAGCTAAGTCCACCTGAACCCTTAGCTGGGTGGAGATTTCATTTGTAAAGCTGCAATAACTTCCTTCGTGGCCAAGCCTCAGCTCTGGGAGCAGACAGATTACCGGCCATTCTGGAGATGAGTGCGAGGCCCACCCCGCTTAAACCAATTACGCTGCAATTGTCAGATCCCAAAGCACAGCCAATTTCATGCCTTTCATTTCCACCAAGCTTGCCTAATCACAGTAACAGAAATAGAACAAGAAAGATATCATTACATATTTTTTTTTCCAGGGGTGGGGGATTCAAACCTTAGAAGATACATAACAAATAAAATCCCAAGAGTCATATCTGAAAAGCTCAGTAAATGTGATATGAAGAAACTTATGTTCAGCAAAAATGTGAATCTGATAAAATTATCACTTGAGTTCTACCTCCATGATTATTTTTGTTTATTTCTATCTCTTTGATCTTTTTAGAAGAAAACATGCAAGCTTCAGTTGTTTGTTTACTCTTTTCTTCTGGTGTTCTAGTTCATCAATAAGAATAGATAATAAAGATAGAAGAGCAATGCTTGGTTTGTAAATTTTTCACTTTTGTACTACTTTTAACTCATGACTTCTTAATGGTGCTCGATCACATACACAAAAGGGAATAGTTTAATAACATAACTAGCAAGAATTTCATATATAATTTAACCTAGAAACCTGTTATTAACTGAGAGAAATTCATGAGACTTTTCTGAGACAGTCCTTCATAATCTGTTTGCATAATAATGAGGCCTAATCAGTTGGAAAGCATGTTACAGGACAAATTAATAAGGTCATCATTTTGGTCTAATGATGCTTAAAGCAGTTTTAGCAATCTGCTCAGGACAAAAGGTGGCCACTCAGACATAGCCAATTATGCATTTGTGTGCCATATGAAATCTTTAATGATGAATCTGATTAACATTCAATAATAAACATACAGCCAGAGAAAATGACTAACCTAGCCTCATGCAAACACTATCAAGGAAGGCTTTGTTCAGATTGAGGTCAGACTGGTATTCCAGAAAGGCGCATTAAAGAAAAGTTTATCAAATGTGTTCAAGGAGACCCCCCCAAAAACCCACAACATCCCCATGATGCAAAGGCTACCTTTTCAATTGCTAACTTGTCTGATCAGGAAAAAAGCAGACTAAACATGTTTTAATGGGTTGCACATATGTAATATAGAGTCATTTTAAATTAATTTGGTTTGAGTTCCTAACACTGAAAGCATGCTAAAATTGTGTTACAGACTTTAGCTGTCCCATTGCTTAGGTCTTCTTATTAGTGACACGTTGGAAGCAATGTGCAGAGACGGCTTCACTTAGCCACCTAAGATGTTTTAGATCAGATTTCAGCTTCAGCTTGACACTAGGGAAATAAGAGTTAGGAGTTCAAGTACCAGGAGTTAGAGGAACTTTTTTGTAAAAACCTCAGTCATAGGACAAAGAACAAAATCAAAATACTCACCTCTACAAGGTTAACAATCCAGCCTCCACAAGATGAGTCACCCTCCAGCCATTTAACTGCCTTCTAGAATAAAATTCAAACTCTTCAGAAGAAAACAGAATCTAGAGCTTCTATAACATTCATCCAAAATTTCAGTATTCAGTAAAGACTAGATAGGTTAAACTAACAAAAAGGAGATTCAAAGTGAAAAAAAAAACAAGAGTTCTTGAGACAATCAACAAGTAGAATTATCAGGCATAGACATTAAATACTGATTATTAATACAGTCATGCATTTACAGGAAAGGATGGCTACCATGGTAAAGAGATGGGGTGCTTCAGGAGGTGTTTGAACACTGGGGAAACATGTGAACTGTTAGTGCTGAGAAATATTGCAGCGAAATGCACTGGGCAAGCTTGATAGCACACCTTAGAAGCTGCAATCGTGACATCTGCAGGCATAGTGTCGGAAATTACCCAAACTAAAGCACAAAGAAAGAAAGAAAAAAACACTGAGGAAAAATGAAAAGAAGCTCAGTGAGCTGTGGGGCATTATCAAGTGGTCATACACCGAAATCACTATGTACATGGACTGTCAAAGTCAAAGCTAAGGGGTGGGAGGTGGGGAAACAACTACAGGTAAGCAGAAAAACAATGTAAGGAAATACAGCTCTAGACTTGATTTAAGATATCTATTCTCACATCCAAGAAGTCCAGCCAATACCACAAAGGCTGACTACAAAGAAAATCAGACCTAGAAATATCATTGCCAAACTGATGAAAACTAGATAAGAAGTAAAGTCTTATCAGCAGTAAGTGCAGAAAGACACACCATGCAGGGGGGCACGAATGCCTGCAGACCTTATGAAAACAGCATGGGCCGGGGGTGTCATCTTCCAAGTGCAAAGGGGGAAAAAAGCCTGCCAGTCCAGAAATTGAGAGCCAGTATAAACTTCCTGTAAACTGTACAGTAATCCCACCATTTGAGACTAAGAGGATTGTAAGTTTGAGGCCAGCCAAGAAACCATAGTAAGATCTTCTCTCAAAACCAAAACAACAGCCAGTCACTGGTGGCTCACACCTGTAATCCTAGCTACTCAGGAGGCTGAGATCTGAGGATCTGGATTCAAAGTCAGCTGGGCAAGAAACTATATGAGACTCTTTTATCTCCAATTAACTACTCAGGAAAAGCTGGAAGTGGCTCTGTGGCTAAAGTGGTAGAGTGCTAGCCTAGAGCACAAACAAGTTCAGGGACAGCACCAGGCCCTGAGTTCAAGCCCTGGGACCCACATACACACACAAAAACATTGAAGGTAAGAAGTGGTCCAACACATAAGGAACTTGCAAGTTATCCCTTCTGTCCTTCTATAATAAGGTACAGTGCTGGGATGTAGCTCAGTAGGCAAAGCACCTAGTAAGTGCAATGTTATAGGTTCAATCCCCAGCACTAAAAAATACAGTTTTTCAAAAAGGTGCTAGGATGTAGCTCAGTGGCAAAGCACTAGCAAGTGCAATGTCCTGGGTTCAATCCCCTG
This sequence comes from Perognathus longimembris pacificus, assembly GCF_023159225.1. NCBI lineage: Eukaryota > Metazoa > Chordata > Mammalia > Rodentia > Heteromyidae > Perognathus > Perognathus longimembris. The sequence continues at coordinate 26,710,938 of NC_063177.1, forward strand.
TACCCCAAAAAAATTTTTTAAAGGTACTAATTTGACTACCATTTTCCCCCCTATGCTGTGGATTGAACTAAGGGTCTTGCACATAGGAGGCAAGTGCATGACCACTAAGCAATGTCCTTAGCTCTTCTTTGTTTGTTTTTTTTTTTAACAAGATAACTACTCAACAATTTTTTGAAGTTTTCAAAGAATCTGTCTTGGGCTAGGGATATGGCCTAGTGGCAAGAGTGCTTGCCTCAAAGAATCTGTCTTTTGTTTTTTTGGAAGTCCTGGGGCTTGAACTCAGGGACTGGGCACTGTTCCTGAGCTTTCTTTTTTTTTTTTTCTCAAAACTAACACTCTAACACTTGAGCCACAGTGCCACTTCCAGCCTTTTCTGTTTATATGGTACAGAGGAATCATGAAGCCACATTCCCCGTCCCTCAAAGAATCTTTTGGTTATTGAATACATGGTATGTCCTTTTCTATCCTTTTATTATTTTCATTGAATTGTGCCTTTGAATGTAAACTGTCTTTCCTAGAAAGCACATCATCAGATCACATTTTGGAGCTGGGAATATGGCCTAGTGGTAAAGTGCTCGCCTCGTATACATGAAGCCCTGGGTTTGATTCCTCAGCACCACATATATAGATAAAAGCTAGAAGTGGTGCTGTGGCTCAAGTGGTAGAGTGCTAGCTTTGAGCAAAAAGAAGCCAGGGACAGTGCTCAGGCCCTGAGTCCACGCCCCAGGACTGGCAACAAAAACAAAATTTATAAAAAACAACAACAACAAAAAAAAAACCAAAAAACAGATCACATTTTGTTTTGAAGGTCCATTTTACAATTTGGATGTGGTAGCACACACTTGTAGTCTCAGATACTTGTGGGATCAGAGGTGCCACACAAGTGATAGAGGGTCAAGATCCTGGGTTCACTCCCCAGTACCACAAAGAAAGAAAAATTCTGTCAATACCTGAGTTTTTGATTCGCATAGTGAATTCTTCATTGTCATGTGTGATAAACTGTACTATGGGTCCCAAGCAGGCTGTTGAGAATGACTTTCGGAATGAGAACGTTTTCATGTTCACAGGATCTCCAGTGCTAGCCTTCTATTGCTAGGTTTGCTCCCTCCCACCTAAACTCCTTGGCAGCCACTACTATGATGTGTCTATGACGTGTTTTTTCTGGGCCAGCTCAAGGACATTTCTTTTTGGATGATACTGAGGATGGAATGCACATGGTGGGCGAGCAGTCTATCCATGAGCAACATCTCCTGCCCTTGTTTTATTTGACAGGGTCTAGCTAGCAGCCTAGGCCACTCTAACACTTGTACGTATGTGGTTGGCTTTCCATCCTTTTGCCTCTGCCTCTGTAGTGGGGGAGGTGAACCACCATGTCTGGCTTTTCGTTTTCTTTTCCTGGAGGAAGAAAGAGGTAGGCAAGAGTATTTCCTTTGGCTGCTTTTTATCCTCTGTATTTTGCTGTTAATTTGCAAATCTATCTGCATGTGAAATTTTCCTGGGGTTTGACAGTATATTATAATAACTCTGGTATTTGGTCTATCTTCCCTAAGTTGTTGTTTTCCTATTGAGCAACCTTCTTAGACCAGTTGTTTTGTAATACCCACCATAGTTCCCTTGGTCTTCAAAGTTCATTTAATTTAGATCATGGGTTGCTAGTGGTCACCATAGTTGAAAGTCAATGATTAATCAAACAATTCCATGATTTCATGACATTTCTTGCTTGTCTGTTGTTTGTCAAGGGAATCTGTGTGAGAAGATCCACTTCAAGCCTTTCACTTCCTTCTCATACATGACCTCCAAGTCAGTTAAAGGTGCAGGACTGGGGTCCTACCCCCTCACCCCAGGGCTTTCATAAGCTACATACTGCTCTGTGGGTGCACACAGCCTTTAGACCTCCCGTGACTCTATTAGAACTTCTCAAAGTTCTCTATGGCTTTCTACATCTCCAGCACTTCCAGTTAAATTTCTAGCCAGGCACTTGTAAGACCTAACTGAAATCAATAGTAGCTGTGATGTTGGGGAATGATGTTTAGTTTCAGTAGTACCCCGGGAATTGAGCTAACCTTTCCTGCCCCCTTCACTATGGGAAATCAAATAGCACAACACCCTGAGCCTAGAGATTTCCTAGGGAGCTGCAGGTTTGGACAACATATTGACTGTGTTGTAGGGATGCTGGTGACTCAAAAACATTTATTACATTGGGGTGAAGACCATAAGGTCTCTAGAACACACCTCATTTTCATCCTTAAGATCACTAATAATAGCTCTAAAAAACCATTCTCAGTAAGGCAGAAATAAGCTTTCATTTGTACACAGAGCACTTGCAGGTATTCATTTCAGACTTAAGATCCCCAAATTTCTTTATATTTAAGAAGAATTAAATAAGTAAAAAAAAAAACCCTTGATTTTGACATGTGAATATTAGTTAAGACTGAACAAGGGAATAAAAAACATTTCTGAGGGATACAAGTGATGATTATATAAGTATTGATCTAATTTCCTGACTCACATGTACAAATGAATAGGTATGCTATGGGCATGAACTATAAAAGAGAAAACCATATTTAAAAGTTCATTTCCACTGAGCTTCACCAAAAAAAAAAATTATACTTACCCTCTTGCCAAATTTCTTATCAGGCCAGACAATAAAATAAAACCTTATTACACCATCCTTATTTCATTTCCAATTGGGAAGAGTAAATTTTAAAGAATAAAATAGAGAACCCTGCCAGAATTTTTCAATGTTCCCATACTACCAGTTTCCCCTTCTTGGAAAAAAGACAAGCTCTATTTTTTTCCCATAGAGAAGTATTAATTGTAAGGAATAATTCACCAACCCACAAAGGAATAGTACTTAACTATGCTCTTCCTGTGAGCACTCAATTAACTGTATGCGTATAAAAGGCATTTCCTCTAAACGTGTATTGGAACTCACCTTATAAAAGTCCCAGCAGTGCAGCCTTTCTCATTGCTAAGGGACTGTGATACTGTTTCATGATGCTAAAATAGGAATCTTACAGTTTAAATTGTTCATATGCTGAGCTATCATCTGACAACTTAAGCATCAAAACAGGAAACATTTCCTAACCTCTAATTACAGCAATTACTATTGGATAATCAGTAATCTTCCATATTCTTAAAACTAAAGAACTAATTTTAAAGTGATATAAACAACACTGATAGATCATCAGTTTAATTATTGTTGTAAATGTTAGGCACTATTCTGCCATGCCATATTATAGTAAGATATTTTTAAAACAATCTTAACTATATTTGGTTACCTGGATTTGACATTTTAAAAAGTGATGATGGTTCTTTTCTAGAGCAAATGTTTTCTGAAAGTGCTAATCTCCTGTGGGACCTATATTCATAACCACATTGTCTGTATCATGATTCTAACTTTGGTTCTACTTGGTGTGGGATGGGCAATCAGAGTTTACACTTAGTGGAAATCTGATCCCTAGATTTGAAGGCTAATCTGTGGGTTCTGTCTTTATCTCCAATTTATATTCAATCCTGATTAGGCTTAAATGAGCAGATTAAAAACATACACAGAGATAATAGATTACTTTACCAATACAAGTTTTTAAACTGTATCTCCACTGTAATGTAGAGGCCTAATGCATCTATATTTTTCTGTGGCCTTATGAATTGCCTTTTTAGTTTTGGCTTTGATTGGCTCAATGACAAATTTACTACAATATTCTATCTAGGAGCTCATCTTTAATAGTATGCCATACTCTATATGTGTTCTCTTTAATCAATAAGAGAAATGGGCCTTGATAATTATATTATTTTCAGCATAGCAATACTTCACATATCTTCATCATTATATAAAAATAGTTATGTATAAACATCCCCATACTAAATTTCAAGAAGAAATACATATAAACTTACCCTTGAGCTGTGTCGGCCAGTTATTTTACCCTCAATTAAAGGACATGGGAATACAGGCAGGTCGATACAATTTCTACATTCTAAGTAGCTGGCTAAAGAACATTCTTTCATATTCCAGATGGCATTTGAAGATAAACCTGTCTCCATGCCTACAAACACAATTCTAAAAACCTTTCATAACCTTGAGCTACTAGATTTAACATCTCAATTTCACTTGTGAAGGTCTAACAGAAAGTGGATTGAAGGTTAAGAATAAAATGTTTCTGGAAAACATTTATTTAAATGGGAAAAAATTAACCTTAAGAATCTCTATTTGAAGGTGCCAGTGGCTCACACCAGAAATTCTAGCTACTCAAGGGGCTGAGATCTAAGGATTGGCAGTCAGCCTGGGCAGGAGAAGTAGCACTGTGGCTCACATGGTAGAATGCTAGCCTTGAGCAAAAAAAGTTTAGGGACAGTGCTCAGGCCCTGAGTTCAAGCACCATGACAAAAAAAAACCCAAAAATTTTTTAGAGAAAAAAACCCATAATTCTTTGTTTATATATATATATACACATATATATGTATATATATATAACTGAGAATACTAAAATCTCCATATTCTACACCAATACTAATGAAATATAAGATAGCCTTTCAAAAATTTAACACTAGTTTTAAAACAACTTGTATTAGCATATAAAAATATAAAATACAGCCAGGCACCGGTGGCTCATGCCTATAATACTAGCTACTCAGAAGGCTGTGATCTGAGGATGGTGGTTCAAAGCCAGACTGGGCAGGAAAATCCAGGAGACTCTTCTTTCCAATAAACAATACAGAATAATCCAGAAGTGGCACAGTGGCTCAATTAGTAGAGCGCTAGCCTTGAGCAAAAAGAAGTTCAGAGATGGTACCTAGGTCCTGAGTTCATGCTCTAGGACCAGCAACAATAATAAAAAGATGTATGGTAGAAGCTATAATACAACACAGATTCTGAAAACATAATTCTAAGAAAAGGCTATGTATGTGATGCTGGTACTTGAACCAAAAACCTAGAGCATGGCAAGTAAATGCTCTACTGCTTAAGCTACTCTCCTCAGTATAGGGAAAGATTTATTATTATTATTACTATTATTTTGCCAGTCCTGGGCTTGAAATCAGGGTCTGGGCAGTCCCTGAGCTTCTTTTGCTCAAGGCTGCAGACTACCATTTGAGACACAGCATCACTTCTGGCTTTTTCTCTTTATGTGGTGCTGAGGAATCAAACCCAGGGCTTCATGTGTGCTAGACAGGCACTCTTCCACTAAGCCATATTCCCAGGCCCAGGAAAGATACTATAAAAGAAACTTTCTGTGTGTTGGTATTAGGTTTGAACTCAGGGCCTGGTACTTTTGCTTGGCTTTTTCACTCAAAGTGGGTACTTCCACTTCTGGTTTTTTGCTAATTACTTGGAAATAAGTCTTGGGGACTTTTGTGCCCCTGCTGGCTTTGAACATGATCCTCAGATTTCAGATTCCTGAGTAGCCAGGATTCCAGATGTGAGTCACAACTGCCTGGCTTAAGTGAAACTTTTTAAGTACAAGTATTTGTCAACACTTAGAAATAGCAAAGTAATTCTGAGGACGCTTCCACACAGCACTGTGTCTGTAGACCTCTGATTCTCACAGTACATTCCTAACGAGAGCAACGGTCACTGCTGTCCTTCTGCACTCTAGACAAGCCATTTCTCCTCATCTTCACTGAAAAATCCACCCATCCATCTGAATCTAGGTTGGCAAGGACCACTTTTTTCATTGTATTGACACTTGTGTAACTACAAACTTTCATGGAGGAAGCAAGATGTCGGGTGCTTTAATAACTTGGAATGCTTCATGGTGGAGGAAACCATCCCATAGAAACTAAGGCTGCTACCCAGCACAGATACTCATTATTAAGGAAAGACAGCAAAACCCAGGGAAACTTCTTACACATGCCCACTACCTTGATTTTATTTAGGATCCAATTCCTTCTGTGCTTAAAACTCATGGTCCATTGAATTAAAAAAAGAAGGGACAGTGAACATTTAGAATTGAAAAGATGCAGCACCTCACAGCCTTTCGTTTTAAGCTCCAGGGTACGCCATTGAGAACAGGGTGAATTTGTGTCATAATAGGGCTATAAAACTAGGTAAAGTTGCAGTTCTCAGAAAAACATCTTACAATCTTCCATACTGCAATAAACCAAACATTCTTTAGAACCACATACTCATTTTTTGATAAATGAGTACATTACCACAAGAAAGAATGTCCAATTCCAGAAAAAATATTGAAATTGGTCAAAGCTGCAAAATACTAAAGGGAACATTATGGGAAGCACATGATCTGACCATATGTTTCTGCAGACATTTGTAACCAAAGTAAACATTCAGGGTTGTCATGAATGGTCTACCTTTGAGAGGGTAGGAACTGGGAAAACCCCATTTCAGGTTGAAGTATCTTTTATACTGACGTGTTGAATGAATGGACAATATTATTATAGAACTTGTTACCCTCAGATCAGACTTAAACAGGAAGAAAACAGTTTAGATGAATTTCCTGTTTTTGAAAATCGGCAAATAACAGAAGATAGGCTATATGAAGTTACCATTTGGAATATAAGTGATATGCTTTCTCTCGGGCATACTGCTTCTAGAAATAAGTGGAATTTAGCATTAAACTTTAGGGTGAGCCCAGGGTCTAGGATAAATCATAATGTATGCACTTTGTCCCTTCTATCCAATATTAGAAACAGGTAGTGGCAAGATAAAAACGAATAGGATGAACTTATCTTGAAAGAAGTTGGAAAATTGCAACCTGAGAAATTTATACTGGGAGACTTGGGCTGATGGGTCATTTGTTTGTATATAAGCACCCATACCCTTGTTTGTTAGAACAGCTGGTGAGAGGCAGTTCCTTTTATCCTGTAAAGCTGCCTCTAAGAGTTACTGCCCATCTCATACCCAGGTTGAGCTTGCCAAAGCATGACTTTGGATTTGTATGCCATTGGAATGTTTTCGTTAAAGTCAATATCAGAAACAGATGGATCAATGCCTCACTTATTCCAATGTGACATTCGTATTTGTACATTTCTTTGTTTTATACAATTTGGATTTGAGAAGCTACTTTTACCTTTGCAATTAAGGGAGTTAAATTTATTTATTTTTATTTTTTATTTTTTATTTTTTGGCCAGTCCTGGACCTTGGACTCAGGGCCTGAGCACTGTCCCTGAGCACTGTCCCTGGCTTCCTTTTGCTCAAGGCTAGCACTCTGCCACTTGAGCCACAGCGCCACTTCTGGCCATTTTCTATATATGTGGTGCTGGGGAATCAAACCCAGGGCCTCATGTATACGAGGCAAGCTCTCTTGCCACTAGGCCATATCCTCAGCCCCTTAAATTTATTTTAAAAAGCAATTTAACAGCCAAGTGCTGGTGGCTCATGTCTGTAATGGTAGCTACGCAGAAGGCTGAGATCTGAGGATCAAAGTTTGAAGCCAGCCCAGGCAGGAAAGTCTGTGAGATTCGTATCACCAATTAACCACTGGGAAGCCAGAAGCAGAGCTGTGGTTCCAGTGGTAGAGCACTAGCATTGAGAAAACGAATCTCAGGGACAGCAGCCAGGCCTTGAGTTCAAGATCCAGGAGTCAGGCCTTGAGTCAAGATTCAGGAGCAGCATCAATAAATAAATAGACTGACAGGCAGATAATGTAAGTACTGCTTTGCAGTTCAGACCTTACATGAAAGTGAAAAAGGTACATTATTTGCACTTGAGGGCTTCAGAAAGTGCTAAGATGTGTAGTCACTAAGCTTAACTTCTTCCTGTACGGGTCTGATAAGCTGTGACTGCAGTTTGTAAACAGCAGCACTCACACCGTATTTTCTTCTCACGTATATTCTCACTCACTTGAGCAATGGCAAAGACATTTTGTGCAGTTTAGTTTAATATTCAGAAAGATTTGGGGGGGGGGATTTTACCAGCCTAGTATTCTTGGAAATTTAAAAATATATATTTCTAAAAGTAAAATTAGTTAAAATTTAGGAAAGACTTACCAAGAAATAGTTATAATGTCCTTTTAAAAATACTGCTAGTGTGGGCTGGGGATATGGCCTAGTGGCAAGAGTGCTTGCCTCGTATACATGAGGCCCTGGGTTCGATTCCTCAGCACCACATATACAGAAAATGGCCAGAAGTGTCGCTGTGGCTCAAGTGGCAGAGTGCTAGCCTTGAGCAAAAAAGAAGCTAGGGACAGTGCTCAGGCCCCGAGTTCACGGCCTAGGACTGGCCAAAAAATAAAAAAATTAAAATACTGCTAGTTATAGCAATTTAGTAGGAGTTTTCCCCCCTTTGTTCTGATACTGTGGGTTGAACCCAAGATTTCATGCTCCCATGAGGCTTTTTCCAAGGCTGGCACTCTTGTACATTGAGCCACAGCTCTGGCTTTTTGTTGGCTAATTGGAGATGAGACTTTCACAGACTTTTCTGCCTATGCTGAAAAGGTCTCAGCCTCCTGAGTAGCTAGGATTACAGACAGCCAACAGTGCCTGGTGGGTTTTTTTTGAGACATGGTCTCAACCTCATCTTAAACTGGGCTCAAATAATCTTCCTGGCCCCATCTCCCTAGTAGCTGGCCCTATGACCCCTATAAGTACCAGGTGCATGCGTGCACCACTGTGCCTGTAACTGTGTGCTGGTCAATCAGAACACCTCTATCAAGAATTGTTACATAGAAGGGCTGGGAACATGGCCTAGTGGCAAGAGTGCTTGCCTCATGTACTTGAAGCCCTGGGTTCCATTCCCCAGTACCACATATATAGAAAACAGCCAGAAGTGGCGCTGTGGCTCAAGAGGTAGAGTGCTAGCCTTGAGCAAAAAGAAGCCAGGGACAGTGCTCAGGCCCTGAGTCCAAGCCCCAGGACTGGCAAAAAAAAAAAAAAAAAAAAAAAAAAAAAGAATGTCATGACTATTTGGTGTTTTAATTCATTCACTTTTTAAATTACCTATGATTGGACCTTCCCCTAAGAATTCCCTGAGAAAGGCAAACTAATCTGAACTAAACTAGATTAAAAATAAACAGGTGGAACATTACAATGCATATGGGACTTAGTTACCTTCTTATGAAAAGTTATAAGAAAAGTAGCTGACTTCTAATATACTAGGCTATTTTAAAACAGTATTAACACGATTCAAAAGCCAGTTTCAAGATAACAGCTCAGTTTCAGTTTGTGAAATTGAGTAGTGTTATAAATTATTATTGTAAGGCAAGTACCAGATGCAAAAATGACAAACAAAATGCAGCAATGGACACTGTTGAAAATGAACTGGACACTGTTGAAAATGAATTATCCAACTTGTGTGTGAGGACAGGAGGGAAACCCTGGGAGAGAGCAAGGGAAGGGGTAACATTGTCCAAAAATAAATGTACTCATTACCTGACTCATGTCACTATAACCCCTCCTGCACAGCACCTTTATAATAACAATAATAAAGGGAAACAATGACAAACAAGATCTGACTTTGTATAGACTTGTAAGTATGGCACTGAACACAAAAGCTAAAATAGACAACTTTAAAATAGTTCTACCCTGGGGCTGGGGTCTCAAGATGGCATATGGGGCATGCTTAATCTAGTCTGTAAATTTCCAGAGGAACAAGGTGTTAACTTCTATTACAGTTCTCATCACACTATACTGTGGCTGTGTTCTTTCTCATTGGTAATGCAGTGCAGCAGAGCTCTGAATTCAAAGCAGACACCAAAGTATGTCAGGTGAACAAGCAGGTGCATGACAGCTAACAGAAAGCTGTTGCTATTCTTAGGACAGACAGACTTGTAAACCATTAATTACATTATTACCTAGTAAACATTACCTTGGGACACAGGCAGGAAAAATTAACTTTGTCTCAGACTAGTAATAGGATTGAAAGGCTTTTACAGGATGCTGACCTTCAGTAAGGCTAATGAATCCCAGACTAATCAAACAGTTAATAGAAATCTAATTCATATTTCAGAATCCAATTGTATTAGAAGAATATGGTTTATGGATATCTCAAACAGATTGTGCACACATTTTAAGATATAAAAACACAAGTTGTTAAAGTAGAAAATAAATTGTCATACAAAATAAATTGTCATATTAAGCCTTGCTAGTGAAAGAATTATACAGACTTTCTTTTATAAGGATACTCAAAGTGCTTTTCAGCACATGGACCAAAGTCTAACAGATTTATTAGTTCTTGAAAGGTACAATTTCAGGATACTAAGGTATCATTTACACTACATTCTGGCTTGTTTCTGAACAATTAATATTTTGTATCATCTCTTAAATATATATAGGACTTTCACATACTGGACATAATTTACATAATCCTCATAATAATCTATTTATTGCTCACATTTTGTGCTCCACCCTGTTTAAAGCTGAGGCTCAAAACTCAGAACCAGGGCTGGGGATATGGCCTAGTGGCAAGAGTGCCTGCCTCATATACATGAGGCCCTGGGTTCGATTCCCCAGCACCACATATACAGAAAATGGCCAGAAGTGGCGCTGTGGCTCAAGTGGCAGAGTGCTAGCCTTGAGCAAGAAGAAGCCAGGGACAGTGCTCAGGCCCTGAGTCCAAGCCCCAGGACTGGCCAAAAAAAAAAAAAAAAAAAAAACTCAGAACCAGGGCCAATCTGTAAGTAGGAGCAAAAAACTCAAAACTCACCCTCCTGCATCCATATTCTCTTGTCTTTCTCCTGACCCAATGCAAAAGATATTCTATATACTATTCTGTATTTGTTTTTCATGTTGATCTATTCCTTAAGAAATTACTATTGATCACTTTCCCAAGTTCAGAGAGGTCAAATAGTTTATCCAAAATAAGTTGCAGGTGTAGTTGTAACATGTTTCCAAGTCTAATGATTAAAAAACCCCATGTATATTGCTAGTCAATTTTAAGGTATGAAATATGGGAATGTTAATACACTGATCTATTTTATTGTAATTTATATTCTGGGAAGTACATGCTATAAGTAAGTTCAAAGTTATGCCTGTCCAATAGCAATATTAAGGATGGCAAAGTCAGCTTTAATAGGTCTTTTAGTCCTCATTGGCAAAGCAGGTCATTTCTTAGGTCTTTCTAAAGCAGATTTTAAAAAGATAGTTTGGTTGGGCTGGGGATATAGCCTAGTGGCAAGAGTGCCTGCCTCGGATACACGAGGCCCTAGGTTCGATTCCCCAGCACCACATATACAGAAAACGGCCAGAAGCGGCGCTGTGGCTCAAGTGGCAGAGTGCTAGCCTTGAGCGGGAAGAAGCCAGGGACGGTGCTCGGGCCCTGAGTCCAAGGCCCAGGACTGGCCAAAAAAAAAAAAAAAGATAGTTTGAAATGAGTTAAATATTTAAATATGCATGCCATAATACGACTGAGAAAAAAAGAGAATATACTATCCCCCAAAATAACAAAATCAGCATTTAATACCTTTGAAACTTTTCAACTACATACAAATCATACATTTAAAAAATGATACCATTTGATCAGTTTAATATAAATGTCAGTTCTACAATTTAGTACTTTATAATAGGAAGGAAATAAATCAATCATGCAAATGTCAACATCTATAAATACGATCTTTTATCTTTTTTTTTTTTTTTGGTGTTGGGGATTGAACCTAGAGCTTCATGCATGCTAAACATGTCCTCTACCACTAGCCTATATTTCCAGCCTCCAGTTCTGTAAAATATGGATGTAAAATATTTTAATGTAAAATGAAAATTTGGGGCAAAGTAGAAGATAATCAAAATGATATAAAAGCCTTGAAACGGAAGATCAAGCCAGAAAATTATTCCTAAAAGGCACTAAAATAGCTCCCTAATTGTAAGCTGTTTATTCCTTTTCATCTGTAATTATCAGTTGATTTTCAAAGATTAATTTCTGAGAACAGTAAGTTTTATACAGCTTTTGTTTTCTTTCCAATACACTGAATCTTGTTTATTATAGAGTGGAATTTGGTACAAGATGGGTTATTCTGGACCTCATCCAAGAGGGTTTAGTTACTAAAAGCACCTCATTATAAGGTGGTCTCACCAATAAGGGGGTCCACTGGCTTGGGTCCCATGCATATTGTAACAAGGCTCCATTGTGGGGTACAGGAAGCCAGGCAGCTAATGGTTCCATCAAATGAAACCTTACGAAACAGAATTCTTTTTTTTTTTTTTTTTAAAGACATGGAAATAGTTTAAGGGTAAGGGATCATAAGCCTTGGTCATTTTCCTAAATTTCCATTTCCTGAAGTGATATTCTTTATGTTTTATAGCCACATGGGTATTTCATGCTAAGGTTTTAGCTTCTTTAGATATTCACTATCTAGTATGGTCTTATTTTTTATTCTGAAAACTTTCATTGTGAATTCATTTTTACAAAAGAATGGTCACATTTATCTAAGGAAATAGACAAGAAAGTATCAAGAACTCATAAGGCCTAAGTAAATTTTTGTGCTCACTGAGAAATTCGAGATTTAAAGAGCATGAAAATAATTGTGTGGTTATCAAATATAAAAAGAACACCATCACTTGCAGATGAATACAATAGCCAGTCTTTCAATTTTTATGACAGGCACTTTGATTTCATGAAATTTTCTAAGAAATTCTAAAGAATTAAGTATCTTGAGTATGTTTTATTATAGGAAAATAACAGGATAAAGCCCAATTTCAGAAATATGAGAATACTTTTTTTTAAATTAATGTTTTGAATAGAATAAAATCAAGGGTTTATTACTATGTAGAAAAAGTGCCAGATTTAAAACCATATTGTAAAAAATGCATAGTAGGAACATTTATTAATACCTTACACAATTCTAGAAAGTTTTCAATAATTCATCTAAAGTTCAAATATCAAGAAATGAAAATTCTATTTTTCACATAGTAGCTTTTGTTCCTAAGTAAAGCCCTTTACCCAACAGTAATTTTCACAGTGCATGGCCTCTATGATATATATACTTTCAAGTCTTGAATAAATTCAATAGTAAATAATTTATCTTATTTGGTCTAAATATATAAGGCAAATTATCTGATAATTCTTAACTTAAATATCTTAAAAAGTTAAAAAAAATCCAGCTAAGTAATTTTTCTTTTGCTGTTAATAACAGTTCTTTAGTGTCAGTTTATTTGTATATCTACAATTAAGAAAGTCTTCATCTAAAGCCAGAATGCACTCTAAATATATGACTGATCTTATAACTGGTGACCTGCCATGTGCCAGGTATTATCATAAATGATTATATATGTTTTAACTTATTTAATTATATACATTTATTTTTTTAAAAAAGCATGTTATTAGTAGTAAAATTGTCTATAGCTACAAAGATTAGTTGTTTAATTCTTGCATCATCATATTCTTCAATCTTGCAGTCTGCAAAGACCACAGGCCTACCTCAACAGTGATATCTTTGTAGGGAAAAAATGTGAAATGCTTTAGAATTACTAAAAACGTGTGGTACATTCTTCAGTAATAAAATAATTTTAGTCTCAGCTGGGGATATGGCCTAGTGGCAACAGTGCTTGCCTCGTATACATGAGGCCCTGGGTTCAATTCCCCAGCACCACATAAACAGAAAATGGCCAGAAGTGGCGCTGTGGCTCAAGTGGCAGAGTGCTAGCCTTGAGCAAAAAAAAGAAGCCAGGGACAGTGCTCAGGCCCTGAGGCCAAGCCCCAGGACTGGCCAAAAAATAAAAAATAAAATAATTTTAGTCTCAGAGTGTTACATTTTTGGAAAGAATAATCTTATCTAGGTATCTGCAACTAAAATGGATATCATAATAATACCACTATTGGACTAGGTGGAATCAAATATATCCCAACCTACAGATAAACTCTTTTAACTGGCAAACTGTTCAATTAAATTCCTTTACATTGTTTAAGATGGTAACACCCATCTTAATACTAGAGAAGCAAATAAGCTATTTTAATATCTAAATGCTAACAAAAATAAAAGCATATATATGTATATATATATAAATACATACATATATATTTAATTCACTTATTCAAATGAATGCAAAAATATCTGACTCCTGGTATTTTTAACCTGATAATAATAGACCATTCATACTACATGAGCACCCCATAAAATTTCAGTTCCAAGTGGAGAGGCAGTTCGCCAGTGGAAAGCTGGCTTAGCATGTGAAGCCCTGGGTTTGATCCTTAGCACATCCACATGGTATAGACATACAACCACTCACTTCAAATTATTCACAGGATGTCTAAATAGAGCCACTGTATAATAGGAGTTTCTTAGATAAAAATCAGTGGACATACTTTTTAATATCAGAAACCAACATCTTTAATAATTTTTTGATCAGATGTACAGGTTCATTCACCAAAACAAACACTCACAATTCACAGGTTTCCTATGCTCTAAGGGAGCATAACTGAGCTGTGTTTGTAGGTTTGCTTATTAAGTTTACATGTGAATTTTTTCTGTCTTAATAGTTGCCTAATTAAAACTTGATGCAGGCACACATCACTTTTTGTCAGTAGTGCTGGGGATTGCTGGTCACTCTTTCCCACAGGATAGTGAAGCTGATTAATTAGAATGGAACATTTGGAATATTTCATCTGGCATTTTATAACTTTACATAGTTTTATGATACATTTGATTTAGTTTTATCAAATAAAAGAGCTCAATTATATGCATATTATTTCTTTCCTTAAATTTTCTTACTTATAAGGCAGTTTATTAAGATGGTAAACTTTTTAGACAAACTTGATCTCTTAAAAAAACAAACCTCAAACCAATATGAGATAAAACCTATAATAAAAGTATAGTGAAGTCTGATTAGATTCAACTGTCATTAATCATTACATATTAGTATAAAAACAAATGGATTCGGTGAACTACAAAATATGAAGTTATATGAAATTAGAAGTGCCCCAGGGAACTAAATATCTTCTGAACTGGTTAATCTTAAACCATTTCTAGCTAAGACTTATTAGAGAAAATACTTTGTATAAATCATTTTCCGCACATAAAACAGACCCAGGGCCAGGATGTAGCTCAGTGGTAGCACACCTGTCTAGCCCACGGTTTGATCCTCAGCATTGTAAATAAACAGAAGTCTTCTTCCCTGAACATAAAATACACTTAAAACTAACTAAAGCAAAGAAGGACTACACAAAATTTTAGTCATTCAATGGATAAGTGATTATTTACAGTTGAGATAACAAAAGTATAGCAATATATTTTTACGGCTTGGCAGTATTATTACCCAAGATCAGCAAACACATTGCTTAAAGTTATCACTACTCCCTATTCTACGTGTTTTCTCACTGCTCCAAGTCATTTACACAAATTTTTACATTGTCACAAATGTCATCAATTTCTTCAATATGCATGCTTGAATTCACCTTTGTGTCTGTTCAACCTCAGCTTTCCTTTCCCTGATCGAATACACTCCTTTTACAGTTACAGTTTCAAAAAGGTCTTCAACTAAAATGCAATCTGAATTATTACTGAGCCTATCAGTTTCTGTGAGCTCATTTTCTTCTTCCTCTCCATCTACAGGATCATAAAGTTCAGGTGTGAAGTATATCGACTCATCTTCGGCCTCGTGTTCCAAAGCTTCAGCTGAACTGGGATGTTTATCTTGCTTGCTTACTAGAGTCAAAGCAGTATCTGAATCCAGGGCCTTCTCATCACATAGCAGTTGTTTTGAATTATTTCTTTCAGTGACGTCTCTCTTTATTGATGAAATAGTGGTTTCTGATTGAGGACATAGCCCCAATGATGTGTTTCCTGTTAATTCTGAGGATTCACATTCATCAGTGAGTGGCAAAACAGTTTTACCTTCCATTTTTTCTGTTTTGTTGGTAGAATTAGACCAATTCTCTGAGGACCTGAGGTCGGGTGTTGCAGTCTTTATTTTATCAGTAAAACATTTTCTCAAAGAATAAAAGGTAGACCAGCTATCTTTATTGGTTTGTTTATTGAAAGTTGGGCTTGAGGATCGGGAAATCACCATTTCTTCTGCTTGCATTGTTTGGATAGACTCTTCCAATAGTACTGGATCACCTAAGAATAGAAAAATTTCAAAACCTTAGTTTTCTGCTCCTAGCTGACATAATAATTGTTCGGTTAGAATTTTTGTTAGAAATGCTTAGATAACATACATAATGTTAATATATAAATAATACATAGATAACTGTGTGTGTGTGTGTGTGTATGTGTGTGTGTATAGTTTAGAGCTGACAACTCATAGTGTTGGACTTTCACCTTAGATTTTTCAGAAAATAATGTTAACTCTGAAAGAAAACCCCCATTTCCAGTGTTTCCTATCTTAAATTGTAATGCTACTTAGTAAACTTAAATTCCATACCAGGGACCTCAATCAACTGTATGAGAAAGAAAGAGTTAAAGGGAAGAGAAAGGGGGCTGAATGAAAAGGGGAACAGGTTGTAAAATCTTGCCTTGAAAACCACTATCCAGTTATGGAGAAAAACTGCCCTAGATTGAGTCTCTAATTTAATAAATAGGGAAAATGAGGATCACAAGGCTATGTTATTTGCTCAAAGTTATAAATCTGGCTAGTATTTAAGCATAGTGCTAGAACTCAGTAATCTCCAGAATACTGATTAAGGCTATTACAATGACTGATAGCCTTAAAGTTAGTATGTATTTCTTTAGAGGCATATAATAAAGTTTAATAAGCTACAATGATAAATGAATTAAACAATTAAAATTATATCCTATTACCAGAGTATGGCTACTTTCTTCCATTCCAAGTCAGATAGAAAATGTTTTTGGCTTCACAGGCCACATCGTCTCTATTGCAGTTACTCAATTATGATGTTTTCATGCAATACAGACAATTACTCACTTTGCTATTCTTTCCCCTAATATGAAAGAATGGATGTGATGGAGTTCCATTAAATTTTACTTCTCCACAAAACAAACAAATCCATAAGTATTTTTAAATTAGACTAATTTTTATACAGCCTTTAAAAAGGCATCTACCATTTGTCAAATGTTTTACAATTCTGTGATGTTCCTCACCTTAGTTGATCTTTAGAATGCAACCTAGATTCAGCCTTTTCC